>NC_074694.1:26258551-26570426 GCF_029448725.1 Salvelinus fontinalis
GGTCAAGATAGAGAGGTAGCTCAGGATAGAGGGGCAACTTTGGACTGAAGGGCGGCTCCGGACAGAGAGACAGCTCTGGACTGAGGGGCAGTTCAGGATTAATGGCCGCTCTGGGCTGAGAAGAAGCTCATGGCTGGCTGACGGCTCTGGACGCTCATGGCTGGCTGACGGCTCTGGACGCTCATGGCTGGCTGACGGCTCTGGACGCTCATGGCTGGCTGACGGCTCTGGACGCTCATGGCTGGCTGACGGCTCTGGACGCTCATGGCTGGCTGACGGCTCTGGACGCTCATGGCTGGCTGACGGCTCTGGACGCTCATGGCTGGCTGGCGGCTCTGGCAGATCCTGTCTGGTTGGCGGCTCTGGCAGATCCTGTCTGGTTGGCGGCTCTGGCAGATCCTGTCTGGTTGGCGGCTCTGGCAGATCCTGTCTGGTTGGCGGCTCTGGCAGATCCTGTCTGGTTGGCGGCTCTGGCAGATCCTGTCTGGTTGGTGGCTCTGGCAGATCCTGACTGACGAATGGCTCTAGCGGCTCCTGACTGACTAACGGCTCTGACGGCTCGGGACAGCGGCTCCTGACTGACTAACGGCTCTGACGGCTCGGGACAGACGGGACAGAGAGATAGCGGCTCCTGTCTGGCGGAAGGCTCTGTAGGCTCATGGCAGACGGGCGGCTTTGAAGGCTCTAATGGCTCGGGACAGACGGATGGCTCAGACGGCACTGGGCAGACGGATGGCTCAGACGGCGCTGGGGAGACGGATGGCTCAGATGTCGCTGGGGAGACGGATGGCTCAGACGGCGCTGGGGAGACGGATGGCTCAGATGGCGCTGAGGAGACGGATGGCTCAGACGGCGCTGAGGAGACGGATGGCTCAGATGGCGCTGAGGAGACGGATGGCTCAGACTGATCCTGTCTAGCGGAAGGCTTTGGCTGCTCCTGTCTGGTGGAAGGCTCTGGCGGCTCCTGTCTGGCGGAAGGCTCTAGCGGCTCCTGTCTGGCGGAAGGCTCTGTAGGCTCATGGCAGACGGGCGGCTTTGAAGGCTCAATACAGACGAGCAGTTCATGCGGCGCTTGGCAGACGGACAGTTCAGGCGCCGCTGAGCAGACGGCAGACTCTGGCCGGCTGAGACGCACTGTAGGCCTGGTGCGTGGTGCCGGAACTGGAGGCACCGGACTGGAGACACGCACTTCAAGCCTAGTGCGGGGAGCAGGGACAGGGCACACTGAATTCTCAATGCGCACTATAGGCATAGTGCGTGGTACCGGCACTGGTGGTACCAGGCTAAGGGCACGCACCTCAGGACGAGTACGGGGAGAAGGAACAGTGTGTACAGGGCTCTGGAGACGCACAGGTGGCTTAGTGCGTGGTGCCGGAACTGGAGGCACTGGGCTGGAGACACGCACCATAGAGAGAGTGCGTGGAGGAGGAACAGGGCTCTGAAAACGCACTGGAAGCCTGGTGCGTGGTGTAGGCACTGGTGGTACTGGGCTGGGGCGGGGAGGTAGCGCCGGAAATACCGGACCGTGCAGGCGTATTGGCTCCCTTGAACACTGAGCCTGCCCAACCTTACCTGGCTGAATGCTCCCCGTTGCCCGACCAGTGCGGGGAGGTGGAATAACCCGCACCGTGCTATGTAGGCGAACCGGGGACACCATGCGTAAGGCTGGTGCCATGTAAGCCGGCCCAAGGAGACGTACTGGTGGCCAGATATGTAGAGCCGGCTTCATGGCACTTGGCTCAATGCTCAATCTAGCCCTACCAGTGCGGGGAGGTGGAATAACCCGCACCGGGCTATGCACACGTACAGGAGACACCGTGCGCTCTACTGCGTAACACAGCGTCTGCCCGTACTCCCGCTCTCCACGGTTAGCCTGGGAAATGGGCGCAGGTCTCCTACCTGCCCTTGGCCCACTACCTCTTAGCCCCCTCCCAATACATTTTTGGGGTTTCTTCACGGGCTTCCGTGCTAACCGCATACCTTCATAAATCCGGTTTTGAGCTTCATTCTCCTGTTTCCAGCCACGTCTCTTTGCTGCCTCCTCATACCACCGCTCCTGGGCTCGCGCTGCTTCCATCTCCTCACGAGCGCGGCGATATTCCCCAATGTGCGCCCACGGACCTTTTCCATCCAGCTCGTCCTCACAAGTCCAGTAGTCCTGTGTATTACCCTGCTCGGTTCTGGTAATTTGGTGGGTGGTTCTGTAACGGTATTCAACCGTTTCTTCAACTGAAGAGGAGGAATAGTGATTGAACCAAGGCGCAGCGGGTTGTGATGACATATTTCTTTACAGAAAAGACGAAAAAACACGAACTTGACTATAAACTAACAAAACAACAAAACGGAGTAGACAAACCTGGACATGCGAACTTACATAAAACGCAGAACTCACGAACAGGAAAATGACTACACAAAAGACCGAACTTACAAACAAACCGAACAGTCCCATATGGTGCGACAAACACTGACACAGGAGACAACCACCCACAACGAACACTGTGAAACAACCTACCTAAATATGACTCTCAATTAGAGGAAAACGCAAAACACCTGCCTCTAATTAAGAGCCATACCAGGCAACCCCTAAACCAACATAGAAACAGAAAACATAGAATGCCCACCCAAACTCACGTCCTGACCAACTAACACATACAACAAACTAACAGAAATAGGTCAGGAACGTGACACAGTGGCTGTTGGAAAGCAGACTGAACCAGGTTTTCCTCAAGGATTTAGCCTGTGCCCAGCTCTATTCCGTTCCTTTTTATATTTAAAAAAAACTGCCTAGTCCTTGCCGATGACAATCGTACCCATAACATAATTATTTTACATTTTTTACAAGCTTCCTTCTTTCATCTAGGTTAGTATTGTGGAGTAACTACAATTTTGTTGATCCATCCTCAGTTTTCTCCTATCACATTAAACTCCATTAAACTAAACATTAAACATTAAGCCATTAAACTCTGTAACTGTATTAAAGTCACCGTTGGCCTCATGGTAAAACCCCTTCCTCTCCGTTAACTGAGTTAGTAAGGATGTCTGTATCTTTGTAGTTACTGAGATTATTGACGCACCATCCAAAGTGTAGTTAAACACTTCACCATGCTCAAAGGGATATTCAACGCCTACTTTCTTTTCTACCAATAGGTGTACTTGTTTGTGAAGCACTGGAACACCTCCCTGGTCTTTGTGGTTAAATCTGTGTTTGAAATTCACTGCTCGACTGAGGGACCTTACAGATAATTGTATGTGTGAGGTATAGAGATGAGGTAGTCATTAAAAAATCATGTTAAACACCATTAGTACACACCGAGTGAGTCATTACAACTTATTATGTGACTTGTCATAACAAATAGAATATGTATTTACTCAAGACATTTCAGCTTTTACAGCGCCTTGCAAAAGTATTCATCCCCTTGGCGTTTTTCCTATTTTGTTGCATTACAACCTGTTATTGAAATAGATTTTTATTTTTATTTCATGTAATGGACATACACAAATAGTCTAATTTGGTGAAGTGAAATGAAAAAAAAAATGGATCTGTCACATGATCTCAGTATATATACATCTGTTCTGAAAAGCCCCAGAGTCTGCAACACCACTAAGCAAAGGGCATCACCAAGCAAGCGGCACCATGAAGACCAAGGGGCTATCAAAACAGGTCAGGGACAAAGTTGTGGAGAAGTACAGCTCAGCTTTGGGTTATAAAAAATATCCAAAACTTTGAACATCCCACGGAGCACCATTAAATCCATTATTAAAAAATGGAAAGAATATGGCACCACAACAAACCTGCCAAGAGAGGGCCGCCCATCAAAACTCCCAGACCAGGCAAGAAGGCCATTAATCAAAGGCAACAAAGAGACCAAAGATAACCCTGAAGGCTCTGCACTCCACAGCGGAGATTGGAGTCTCTGTCCGTAGGACCATTTTAAGCCGTACACTCCACAGAGCTGGGCTATATGGAAGAGTGGCCAGAAAAAAGTCATTGCTTAAAGAAACAAGTAAGCAAGCACATTTGGTGTTCACAAAAATACATCTGGGAGACTCTCCAAACATATGGAAGAAGGTACTCTGGTCAGATGAGACTCAAATTTAGCTTTTTGGCCATCAAGGAAAATGCTATGTCTGGCAGAAACCCAACACCGCTCATCACCCCGAGACACCATCCCTACAGTGAAGCATGGTGGTGGCAGCATCATGCTGCGGGGAAGTTTTTCATCGGCAGGGACTGGGAAACTGGTCAGAATTGAAGGAATGATGGATGGCACTAAATACAGGGAAATTCTTGAGGGAAACCTGTTTCAGTCTTCCAGAGATTTGAGACAGTAACGGAGGTTCACGTTCCAGCAGGACAATTACCCTAAGCATACTGCTAAAGCATCACTCGAGTGGTTTAAGGGGAAACATTTAAATGTCTTGGAATGGCCTAGTCAAAGCCCAGACCTCAATCCAATTGAGAATCTGTGGTATGATTTCTTCCCCCCAAGATTGCTGTACGCTAGTGGAACACATCCAACCTGAATGAGCTGGAGCAGTTTGCCTTGACGAATGGGCAAAAATCACAGTGGCTAGATGTGCCAAGCTTATAGAGACATACCCCAAGAGACTTGCAGCTATAATTGCTGCAAAATCTGGCTCTACGAAGTATTGACTTTGGGGGGGTGA
The DNA here is from genome assembly GCF_029448725.1 of Salvelinus fontinalis. Taxonomy (NCBI): domain Eukaryota; kingdom Metazoa; phylum Chordata; class Actinopteri; order Salmoniformes; family Salmonidae; genus Salvelinus; species Salvelinus fontinalis. Next base: position 26,263,220 of record NC_074694.1, read on the forward strand.
ATAGTTAAGCATGCTCAAGATTTCTGTTTTTTTGTCTATTTCTTTTGTTTCACAATCAAAATGATTTTGCATCTTCAAAGTGGTAGGCATGTTGTGTAAATAAAATGATACAAACCCCCCAAAATCCATTTTAAATCCAGGTTGTAAGGCAACAAAATAGGAAAAATGCCAAGGGGGGTGAATACTTTCACAACCCACTGTCATTTTCAAAACATAATTCCACTTTTACATTATGGGGTATTGTGAGTAAGCCAGTGACACAAAATCTCAATTGAAACAATTTCAAATTCAGGCCGTAACACAATACAATGTGGAAAAAGTCGAGGGGTGTGAATACTTTCTGAAAGGACCTGCAAATGCGTATTTTGTTTTCTGTGGCAGTGATTTTCCATCAATGCAAGCATTCTTTTGTGTGATCAAGTTGACTACAAAGCTAAGATTTGTTAAATAGTAACTTGCTTTTCCAATAGCTTTATTAAGGCAAAACTCTGTGTAATGTTCCCAAAGGGTTTTACAACATGCGCCTTAAGTATGGTGGTCCTCGGGGGCAAATCAGCTGTAAAAATTAAATAACAGTGTGAGCACACAAAGCAAGACTTTAAGCCAAGACCTGCAATGTTTCAACTAAGCCTACAGAATATTTTCAAGACCTGCAATGTTTCAACTAAGCCTACAGAATATTTTCAAGACCTGCAATGTTTCAACTAAGCCTACAGAATATTTTCAAGACCTGCAACGTTTCAACTAAGCCTACAGAATATTTTCAAGACCTGAAACGTTTCAACTAAGCCTACATAATATTTTCAAGACCTGCAATGTTTCAACTAAGCCTACAGAATATTTTTAAGGCCTGCAACGTTTCAACTAAGCCTACATAATATTTTCAAGACCAGCAATGTTTCAACTAAGCCTACAGAATATTTTTAAGGCCTGCAACATTTCAACTAAGCCTACAGAATATTTTCAAGACCTGCAATGTTTCAACTAAGCCTACAGAATATTTTTAAGACCTGCAATGTTTCAACTAAGCCTACAGAATATTTTCAAGACCTGCAACGTTTCAAACAATGCTGCAAAGTTTCAGTTCTGTGGAATTCCCTAAAAGGCTGTAAAAATATTTCAAAGGCCTGCAAAGTTTCATAAACAGCTGCAAAATATTTCAAAGCCCTACAAAGTTTCATAGACGCCTACAAAGTTTCATAAAAGGCTGCAAAATATTTTAAACACCTGCCAAGTTGCAAAGACACCTGCGAAGTTTCGTAAAAGGCAGCAAAATATTTCAAAGCCCTGAAAAGTATCAAAGAACTGAGTTATGGATCCCCATGAGGAACACCTGATGCTGCGCTGAATTCTTTCTCCTGGATGCTCTCCTGCCCAAACAGGATAGTGTGTTTCATGTGTTTCATGGTTCTATACTAAATCAATCTAATCCACGACAGTGTCTACATGCAGGACTGAAGATAAAGAATTACAGGAAAGAGGCCAGGCTAGCAAGTTCTAAATGGGATTCTTGGGACTTCCCAAATCTGACATCACCCAATTGAACTTTACATTTAAAACGGTTAAGGTTAGGGTTAGGTCAGGGTTAAGTGAAAGGTAGGGGTTAAGGTAAGGGTTTAGGGTAGGGACGTCCCAAGGAATCTGGATAGCACTAACCAAGCTGTGACTGTTGTGGGGAAGATGGGAGAAGAAGCCAGGGCCATTTTAGTGTGCTCAGTCTGCCGGTCCGTCTAGAAGGCTGTTTGAATATTTTTACTCCAGGTCCAGATATAGCCATGGGCCAGACTGTCCTGTACTGGAGCCAGCATATCTCTCTCTCTCTCACTCCCTGTCTCCCCGTCTCTCTCTGATACTGATTCATGACTAAGTCTCCGGCTGAATTGATGACAGCAGCTGTCTGATTGCTGGCCGTCCATCTGCTACTATTGCCTCTAAATTCTAAATTACAATTCCTCCAAGAAAACTGTCTGGCTGGGCTGTTTGCTGCCCCCTCCACCACTACCACAACCACTACCAACACTACCCTCGCCTTCATATCCTTTATTCTATTCTCCAGCGGTGACGAATTCCCCTGAAGTTTGTTCTCTTTCACTTTCAAACTGAGAGGGGGGGGGGGAATCTGGGAGAATAACACTAAAGTCAATCACTTGCTGAAACTCAGATTAATTGCGTATGGTATAAGAAAGAAAAATACACAAAATACACACAAATTCAATCTCAGTTCCCTTTTCATGGTATGAAAGCAGCAACCACAGAACTGAGAGCTGCACAATTTTTTGAGTTATCCTATTACGTGCTGTCTGTGTGTGTTGATTGTTCTGTTTTTGGCTGACTAATGTCAGCGCTATATTTGTGCCATTTTCAAGTGCCATTTCCGTGTGTGTATAGTAATTGCCCTGTTGAGCTGTTGTGCTGACGGTTGCTGATGGCTGGTGCTAAATTAAGAGTGTGTGTGCGTGTGTGTGTGTGCGTATGTTGGAATGCGAGCAGCACAAGTTGTTTTCCTCGAGCCTCGACAGGAAATGAGGTCAGCAGCTCTCATAAGACAAACAGTGGTGTCAAACATGTTCAAACAATGTGTCACCATGCCAAATGAGATCTCTGGGAAGCCGGTAAAAGCAGGTAAAAACAAACTTGTAGTCAATTCCGTTGGGATGGTTACCCGGCCTATTGTACAAATGATGGTCATTACCCCTTTATTCTCCCACCACGTGTGTTCATTTTAGGAGCAGGTATAAAGTAAATAAGGATATAAATGCCGGTTGTGGAGAAAAAAATGAAGAGTTGTCACGCCCTGACCGTAGATTGCTTTGTATGTTTCTATTTTTAGTTTGGTCAGGGTGTGATGTGGGTGGGTATTCTATGTCTGGGTATTCTATGTTGTAGGCCTAGGTTTTCTGTTTCTGTGTGTTTGGCCTGGTGTGGTTCCCAATCAGAGGCAGCTGTCTATCGTTGTCTCTGATTGGGAGCCATATTTAGGTAGCCTGTTTTCCCACTTTTGTTTGTGGGTGGTTGTTTCCTGTTTCAGATTTGTGGTTATACATTGTGAAAATGTAGCAACTTTTTCCCAGAATGTCCGGATTTTTTCTGACACTCACCTAATCTGACCAAATAACTCATCATAAACTTGACTAAAAAATACATGTTGGATAGCAAATGAAAGATACACTAGTTCTTAATGCAACCGCCGTGTTAGATTTTTAAAATTAACTTTACCATAACAAACAGCTTACGTTATAGCGAGACAGCGCCCGCAAAAAGTGAGGAAAATGTAGACTCTACATTTTCCACAGAAATACGAAATAACATCATAAATGGTTCTTACTTTTGCTGAGCTTCCATCAGAATCTTGTACAAGGAGTCCTTTGTCCAGAATAAATCGTTGTTTGGTTTTAGAATGTCCTTCTCTCCTGTCGAATTAGCAACCTTAGCTAGCCATGTGGCGCGAAGATGTCCACCTCCTCTCGACGCATAGAACGGAAAACTCCAAAATACCCATTAAACGTTAAATAAACTGATGAAACTTGGTTGACAAAACATACTTTATGATGTTTTTCTAGTATGTATCAAATAAAAACAAAGCCGGAGATACTAGCCATCTATACCGAATGCTTTTCAGAAGCCAATGCTGATGTCCTTCCCGCACCTAGGTAGAGAAAGGATATTGTGGACACGTCATTCCAAGAGCTCTTGTTCGACCTCAAGTCAAGCTAGACACCCCATTCCACCTTCCACTGCCTGTTGACATCTAGTGGAAGGCGTATGAAGTGCATGTATATCCATAGATTTCAAGCAATTGAATAGGATGGCCCTGGAACAGAGCCTCGATTTCAGATTTTTCACTTCCTATCAGGAAGTTTGCTGCAAAATGAGTTCTGTTTTACTCACAGATATAATTCAAACGGTTTTAGGAACTTGAGAGTGTTTTCTATCCAATAGTAATAATATTATGCATATTGTACGATCTAGAATAGAGTACGAGGCCGTTTAAATTGGGCACGATTTTTTACCAAAGTGAAAATAGCGCCCCCTACACACTAACAGTTAAGAAACTTTGCAGTATTTCGTTTTTTTATTCACTCTTTTTTACATTATTAGCTCAGGAAATGTTTTGTGTCATTACATACAGCCGGGAAGAACTATTTGATATTAGAGTGATGGTAACTCACCAGAGCTACCAGCATTACAACCAGGAATACGACTTCCCTGGAGAAAATCCTTTGTTCACTCTCCCCAGAGCAATTTAACTTATTCCTGAGGCTGACCCAAAACATCGCCAGTGGAGGAGAGGTTTGACTTAGGTTTGACTTGCTGGTTTGCTGGTTTGACTTAGGAGGCGCACACACCACCCACCGCTTCCGAGTATATTTCTCGCTAATGTTCAGTCTTTGGTTAACAGAGTTGATGAACTTAGAGCAAATATTTCTTTCCAGAGACATCGGGGCCTGTAACATACTTTGTTTCACGGAAACATGGCTCTCTCGGGATACTCTGTCGGAGTCGGTAAAGCCAGTCAGGATTCTCAGTACATCGCGCAGACAGGAATAAATGTCTCTCCGGGAAGCAGAAGGACGGAGGGGTGTGTTTCATGATTAACGACTCATGTTGTAATTCTAGGAACATACAAGAACTCTAGTCCTTTTGTTCATTCGACCTAGAATACCTCACAATTAAATGCCGACCATATTATCTCCAAAGAGAATTCTCCACCATCATCTCCACGACCGTTTACATCCCACCTTAAGCCAAAACCTTGTCGGCCCTCAAAGAGCTTCACTGGACTTTATGCAAACTGGAAACCACATATCATGAGGCTGCATTTATTGTAGCTAGGTGATTTTAACAAAGCAAATCATGAGGATTAGGCTGCCGAAGTTCTATCAACATATCGACTGTACTACTCGCGCTACTAAGACTCTCGACCTTTGCTATTCAAACTTACGGAATGCTTACAAGGCCCTCCCCCGCCCTCATTTCATGAAATCTGACCACGACTCCATCTTGCTCCTCCTGTCCTAAAGGCAGAAACTCAAACAAGAAGTGCCCGTGCTTCGTACTATTCAATGCTGGTCTGACCAATCTTAATCCACGCTTCAGGATTGTTTTGATCACGTGGACTGGGATATGTTCCCGGTAGCTTGCGAAAATAATCTAGACGCATACACATATACGGTGACTGAGTTTATAAGGAAGTGTAAAGAAGATACAGTACCCGCTGTGACTATTAAAACCTATCCTAAACAGAAACTGTGGTTAGATGGTAGCGAACCACCACATTTAACCTCTCTGGGGTAGCACAACAGTAAACAAAGAGATTAGCATATTTCAACACTGCCGGCACGACACAAAACGCAGAAATAAAAATATAATTAATTCCTTACCTTTGATGAACTTCTTTTGTTGGCACTCCAATATATCCCATAAACATCACAAATGGTCCTTTTGTTCGATTAATTCCGTCGATATATATCCAAAATGTCAATTTATTTGGCGGGTTTCATCCAGAAAAACACAGCTTCCAACTTGCGCAACGTCACTACAAAATATATCAAAAGTTACCTGTAAACTTTACCAAAAAATTTCAAACTACTTTTGTAATACAACGTTAGGTATTTTTAAACGTTAATAATCGATCAAATTGAAGACGGGATGATCTGTGTTCAATACAAAAAGAAAACAAACTGACGCAACTTTTCTGGTAATGTCCCTCTCTCAAACAATTTACTTCAAGTGACCCTCATTTAAGATGGCCATACTTCTTTATTACACAAAGGAAAAACCTCAAACAATTTCCAAAGACTGGTGACATCCAGTGGAAGCGGTAGGAACTGCAAACAAGTCCCTTAGAAATCTGGTGTCCTAATGAAAGCTTATTGAAAAGACAGTGACCTCACAAAAAGAAAAATCTGAATGGTTTGTCCTCGTCATTTTTTTGCCTGCTACATAAGTTATGTTATACTCACAGACATGATTCAAACAGTTTTAGAAACTTCACAGTGTTTTCTATCCAAATCTACTAATAATATGCACATCTTATATTCTGGGGATGAGTAGCAGGCAGTTGAATTTGGGCATGCTATTTATCCAAAAGTGAAAATGCTGCCCCCTACCCTGAAGAAGTTAACCATGGCAAGGCGACTAGTAATATAGCAGAATATAAACAGTGTAGCTATTCACTCCGCAAGGCAATCAAACAAGCTAAATGTCAGTATAGAGATAAAGTGGAGTCGCAATTCAATGGCTCAGACACAAGACGTATGTGGCAGGGACTACAGACAACCATGGACTGCAAAAGGAAACCCAGCCAAGTCGCTGAGACCGACGTCTTGCTTCCGGACAGGCTAAACACATTCTTCGCATGCTTTGAGGATAACACAGTGCCACCGACGCGGCCCGCTACCAAGGACTGTGGGCTCTCCTTCTCCGTGGCCGACGTGAGTAAAACATTTAAAAGCAAGGCTGCAGTTCTAGACGGCATCCCTTGCAGCATCCTTAGAGCATGCGCAGACCAGCTGGCTGGTGTGTTTACAGGCATATTCAATCTCTCCCTATCCCAGTCTGCTGTCCCCACATGCTTCAAGATGGCCACCATTGTTTCTGTACCCAACAAGGCAAAGGTAACTGAACTTAATAACTATAGCCCCGTAGCACTCACCTCTGTCATCATTAAGTGCTTTGAGAGACTAGTCAAGGATCATTTCACCTTTACCTTTACCTGCCACCCTAGACCCACTTCAATTTGTTTACTGCCCCAATATATCCACAGACAATGCAATCGCCATCACTCTGCACACTGCCCTATCCTATCTGGACAAGAGGAATACCTATGTAAGAATGCTATTTATATACTATAACTCAGCATTCAGCACCATAGTATCCTCCAAGCTCATCATTAAGCTTGAGGTCCTGGGTCTGAACCCCGCCCTGTGCAACAAGGTCCTGGACTTCCTGACAGGCTGCCCCCAGGTGGTGAAGGTAGGACACATCGCCCACCACTTCACTGATCCTCAACACTTGGGCCCCACAAGGGTGCGTGCTCAGCCCCTTCCTGTACTCCCTGTTCACCCATGACAGCGTGGCCAAGCACACCTCCAAATCAATCATCAAGGTTTTAGTGCAACAGAGCCTCTTCAACCTCAGAAGGCTAAATAAATGTATCTTGTCACCTAAAACCCTCACAGACTTTTACAGATGCACAATTGAAAGCATCCTAAAGGGCTGTATTACCGCCTGGTACGGCAACTTGACTAACTGATGGCTGCTATCTTAGTCCGTTCCACACTTACATCGCTCCTCCATATGTATAAAGTCTTAACTCATTCCTACTTAGATTTGTGTGTATTGGGTATATGTTGTGTAATTTGTTAGATATTACTTGTCAGATATTACTGCACAGTTGGAGCTAGAAGCACAAGCATTTCGCTACACCCGCAATAACATCTGCTAATCACATGTATGTGACCAATGCAATTTATTTTATTTGACTGTAAGTCGCTCTGGATAAGAGCATCTGCTAAATGACTAAATTGTCAAATGTGTAAATAATATATATACAGATCTCATTATTATTGTGTTGAATTTTATATATTGATGTCACAAATGTATCATTTGTGCAGTTCTTTATAATTTTGGGGTGTATTTGTTACATTTGACTGTGTAAAACCTTGTTTATTTCTCTGAGAGTGAGGTGGATATGTATCATTTTGCAAAAAAACTATTATTTGTCTCTCTGAAATGAAACCATCAAGTAGATTGTGAAAAAACATGCTAATCTCTTTCATAATTTCTTTATCCTCTACAGCAGTGGAGTTCTTATGTTTAAGAACGAGTGTGAGTTTTTGTCACAACCCGGCTCGTCGGAAGTGGCAAAGAGCTCTTGTAGGACCAGGGCACAAATAATAATATAATAATAATCAATAATTTTCTCTTTATTTTACCATTTTACATATAAAACCCTATTTGTTAATTGAAAATGGTGAATAACTCACCACAGATTAATGAGAAGGGTGTGGTTGAAAGGATGCACATAACTCTGCAATGTTGGGTTGTATTGGAGTCTCAGTCTTAAATCATTTTCCACACAGTCTGTGCCTGTTTTCAAGCTAGTGAAGGCTGAGAATCCACTCTCACATAGGTACATGGTTGCAAAGGGCATCAATGTCTTAACAGAGCGATTTGCCATGGCAGGATATTCTGAGCGCAGGCTAATCCAGAAATCTGACAGTGGCTTCTGATTAACTTACATTTTCACAGAACCGCTTGTTGCAATTTCGATGAGGCTCTCTTGTTCAGATATCGGTAAGTGGACTGGAGGCAGGGCATGAAAGGGATAACGAATCCAGTTGTTTGTGTCAACCGTTTCGGGAAAGTACCTGCATAATTGCGAACCTAACTCCCTCAGGTGCTTCGCTACATCGCATTTGACATTGTCCGTAAGCATGAGTTCATTTGCACACCTAAAATCATTGCGGAGAGTTGGGGAGAGTCCCTGTAATCCTAGATTCAGATCATTCAGGTGAGAAAAAACATCACCCAGATAGGCCAGTCGTGTGGAAAACTCTTCATCATGCAAGCGGTCAGACAAGTGAAAATTATGGTCAGTAAAGAACACTTTAAGCTTGTCTCTCTATTCAAAAAAACATGTTAATACTTTGCCACTGGATAACCAGTCACTGCCCATATCATTGCATAGTGCAGAAAATACACTAGAGTTCAGGGGTCTTGCTTTAACAAAGTTAACCATTTTCACTGTAGTGTCCAAAACGTCTTTCAAGCTGTCAGGCATTCCCTTGGCAGTAAGAGCCTCTCGGTGTACGCTACAGTGTACCCAAGTGGCATCAGGAGCAACTGCTTGCACACACGTTACCACTCCACTATATCTCCCTGTCATAGCTTTTGCGCCATCAGTACAGATACCAACATGAGCAGCAGCTATGTTTGGCTACATACGGACTGTTGCTGGAATTCCCGCAAGAGAGTGACGGTTAATGTGATTGGATGTTTGTTATTTGACTAGGCTACCTGTATTTGACATTGTGTTGTTATTTCGCTGAACACTAGATGGTTCCCTAGTTTGGGAATACCTGCTCTACAGGATCGGTGGGTTCCCTATGGAACGGTTGAGCTAACGTAGGCTAATGTGATTAGCATGAAAATTTCCCAGGACATAGACATATCGGATATTGGCAGAAACCTTAAATTTGTGTTTATCTAACTGCACTGTTCAATTTATAGTAGCTATCACCGTGAAAGAATACCATGCTATTGTTTGAGGAGAGTGCAGTTATGAACTTGAAAAGTTATTAATAAACCAATTAGGAACATTTGGGCAGTCTTGATACAAAGGTTTGAACAGAAATGCAATGGTTCATAGGATCAGTCTTAAACTTTGCACATACACTGCTGCCATCTAGTGGCCACAACCTAAATTGCACCTTGGCTGGAGTAATACATTATGGCCTTTATCTTGCATTTCAAAGATGATGGTACAAAATAATACAAAAAAAACGTGTTTTTTTCTTTGTATTATCTTTTACCAGATCTAATGTGTTATATTCTCCTTCATTCATTTCACATTTCCGCATATCCTTGCTTCAGGACCTGAGCTCCAAGCAGTTAGATTTGGGTATTGTATTTTAGACCAAAAAAATAAAAAAATGGGCGGATCCTTAAGAGTTTTTTTTTAACGTTTTTTTTTATCCCTTTTTCTCCCCAATTTCGTGGTATCCAATTGGTAGTAGTTACAGTCTTGTCTCATTGCTGCAACTACCGTACGGACTCGGGAGAGGCGAAGGTCGAGATCCATGCGTCCTCCGAAACACAACCTAACCAAGCCGCACTGCTTCTTGACACAATGCACATCCAACCCGGAAGCCAGCCGCACCAATGTGTCAGAGGAAACACCGTGCTCCTGGCGACCTGGTCAGCGTGCACTGCGCCCGGCCCACCACAGGAGTCGCTAGTGCGCGATGAGACAAGGATTTCCCTGCCGGCCAAACCCTCCCTAACCCGGACGACGCTGGGCCAATTGTGCATCGCCCCATGGACCTCCCGGTCGCGGCCGGCTGCGACAGAGCCTGGGCTCCTTAAGACGTTTTTAAAGAATACAAGCTAATTTACCAACATTTCTGATATTCTGGATATATCTCGTTTTGAAAAGAAACTCTTCAGGTATAGTTGTTCCTAGTGTAGCAAGCAGCACACTTCAAAAATTTCCCCTTGGCAAGATTGGATTTCTGCGAACCCAGTAAAATATGGACAAATAGCAATCTCCGTCAGGATGGTTACCCGGCCTATTGTACAAATCATGGCCATTACCCCTCTATTCTCCCATCATATGTGTGTTGGAGGAAATAAATGCAGGTTGTGGAGACATAAGTATTGATTCTATTTTTATAGCCAGCAGCACAGTGATTAGCATGCTTTCTCTACAACATTATTTTCTTATAGATGCTCTCCAAGGAAACAGCATGACCTTTGTGACCCTTGTGTGTGCCACTTCTTGAGAAATAATTTCAAATGTGCTTCATCCTGGCTTATAATGACCATGGGCTATTATTTTGCTTCCCACGACATGCCAAATGGAGACTGGAGACTGAAGGGAGAACAGAATAACGACATGGGAAGAGCGAGACGAACAAGACTTTTGAAATGTTTTACAAGATTATTTGAATATTTTTAGGCACTCATCCTCTCTGTCAATGGATAGTGAGTCTGTGTCATCTGGAAGACAGCAGCAGCCATCAGTCAGTCAGTCAGTGCCAGAAGCTAGGAATCTGTTAGGAATAAATTGGCAGGATAGTTATGACTGAGCTGCATAGCAGAGGCTCCACCTCTAACACTTCTTTCTCAATGCAATTACCATGCCACACCACTGCACCCTGCCAGCCAGCCAACCTCAGCCGTCCTCTTGAAGCTGTGAATTGTAGGCCAGCGAACCAAACAGGAGGACACCCCAGCACACAGGCCAAAAAAGATAGTTTCAATACTTGAGAGAACACCTTGGGGCTTTCTTTGAGTCACTGTAGCATTTGGAAAGCGTCAGGAAACCAGATAAAGCCAAACACATTTCAAGCCACATTTCAAACCACCTTCATAGAAATCTGATTCCTGGCCATTTGACTTGTGTCTGAATGGTCACATCTGATGTATTTCCCCTCAAGTGGTTTTTGGACAGATGTTTGGCATATCTTGTTGCCTGCCAGCTACTCTGTTGACAGTTTGACAAGAACATGTGGTAGCTAACTAGCTAAACAGGTACCTAGCTAGCTAGTTGACTGCTGTGGCTAGCCAAAAAATTATTGGTTTTGAGGCTTAAAAGGTGTTCTTAAACTATGATTTTGAATATTCAAAGCAACTGAGAAATGTCCATGGCAGGCATTGTCACCTTATCTTGCTACATAACTTCTGAGTGATAGGAAGTACAATTACTACCACCAATCAAATCAAATCAAAGTGTATTTGTCACGTGCGCCGAATACAACAGGTGTAGACCTTACAGTGAAATGCTTAGTTACAGGCTCTAACCAATAGTGCAAAAAGGTGTTAGGTGAACAATAGGTAAGTAAAGAAATAAAACAACAGTAAAAAGACAGGCTTTATACAGTAGCGAGGCTATAAAAGTAGCGAGGATACATACAGACACCGGTTAGTCAGGCCGATTGAGGTAGTATGTACATGTAGATATGGTTAAAGTGACTATGCATATATGATGAACAGACAGTAGAAGTAGCGTAAAAGAGGGGTTGGCGGGTGGCGGGACACAATGCTGATAGCCCGGTTAGCCAATGCGCGGGAGAACTGGTTGGTCAACCCAATTGAGGTAGTATGTACATGAATCAGCCTACACCATTGTGCACACATCCACTGTTACTATGACAACTAGCTTAGCCATGTCAGCAACTTACTGTTAAAATGAACACCCACAAATCCGGTTTGTTCACTTGTAACTTGCTGTTTGGATAGACAGTATTCAAAAATGAATTTTGAAAACAAAACTGAGTTGAGCATTAATTAAGGCCTGCAGTGTGAACAAGGCTTCGTTGTTCAGATTTCTGGAGTATGCTCCACAGTACATTGAAAACATTTAAAATAAGGCCTTATGATATGGTGCTCTTCATTTGATCAGTGCCTACAGGGCTCTGGTCAAAAGTATTGCACTATATAGGGATAGGGATAGGGTGCCATTTGGGGGGCAAACAAAGCTATCCTGGGCTTACTTTAAGTGCACTAAACTGAGTCTACATTTCTGTCACATTTACATTTTAATTAATCTTGAAAGGCTTACAATAAGGGCATTTCTCTAAATAGGGGCGCAGGTAGCCTAGTTGTTAGAGCGTAACCGATTGCTGGATCGAAACCCTTAGCTGACAAGGAAAAAATCTGTAGTCCTGCCCCTGAACAAGGCAGTTAACCCACTGTTCCCCGGTAGGTTGTCATTGTAAATAAGAATTTGTTCTTAAATAAATGTTAAATAAAAAAAATTGGTAAGACAACCATACAGCAAATTGGTCTGTGTTGATATTTCAGTGTAGCATTTCTAGAGTTGATTCAGGTGTTAAGTTAACTCGGTGAAGATTTACATTTACACCCAGTGGTGTAAAATAACCCCACTGTTTGTGTTTATAACCAGAGAAGAGTGTTATTGTGTAATGTTTACTCTGCGTCTGTGACACTCAAAACCACGGCCATCATTATCATATTTCCCAGCATGCTCTATTGCAGGTTGATTTGTGTAATTGTTTGTTTCTATACCTGTGTTTTATCATGTATATTGATTCTGAAGGATCTTAGGCTACACAAATAACATACATTTTTCAAAACTAATCCAATCTGTTAGTAGTTGAATTCATTGCACCGGTTACTGAGATGGTTTTTCCAGTTTATATCAATCTTCCCAACCTTCACAGTCAATCTGAATGCAAGTTGCAGGTGATTTAAAGTTCCAATTGTTGGATATTTTCCTTGCTCTGGCTGGATTCTAATAGGAATTACGTATCCCTTTGCAAGCCTACATAATGTGACTTGCCTGATGTGGCCTGCAAATCAGTCGTTTCAGACCACTGCGTTAGGGTAGAACTATGCTGTTAAAGTAAGGCCTTATGATATGTAATGTATTGTCATAAATCATTTGATTGATAACATTTTCACTTGGTGGAGGCTAAGCCAGGGTTTCCCAAACTCTGGTCCCGGGCCGATTCAAATAATCATAGCTTGATGATGATATGGTTATTTGAATCAGCTGTGTAGTGCTATGGCCAAAACCAAAACCAAAACTTTCATCCAGGGGGGCCTCGGGACTGAGTTTGGGAAACGCTAGCAAGCAATGCAGATGGAGCAGTGGTTCCTCCTTTACAAGTTGCGAGCTTACACCGCGGGACCTAGCATCATGGCTTCATTGCTCCAGACCACCGCAAGAGGGAGTTAGAACAATCATTATGCATTTGGCTCCCAAGGTTTTTATATGACCCGTGGTCGAGTGGTTCCAATAACGAATTTGACGCAAGCCACCAGTCCCTGTTGACTTTATTCAGCAAAGATGGCTGACAAATGTAAGTAATTATAATGTCATAACAAGTCAAGCAAAACATTTACAATTGAGAAGAATATGTTAGTGAATGTAGAGACAAACAATTGTGCATATTTTCTTGTCATGAAGTTAATTTACGAAAATCGCTATTTAGCAAAAACAATTTCAGTCATATCCAATACCAGGTGAATCAAACTCCATTCTTTGAATAATGCTGTGTCTGCATGTACAGCTGAAGTCGGAAGTTTACATACACTAAGGTTGGAGTCATTAAAACTCCACAAATTTCTTAACAAACTATAGTTTTTGCAAGTCGGTTAGGACATCCACTTTCTGCATGACACAAGTAATTTTTCCAACAATTGTTTACAGACAGATTATTTCACTTCTAATTCAGTGGGTCAAAAGTTTACATACACTAAGTTGACTGTGCCTTTAAACAGCTTGGAAAATTCCAGAAAATGTCATGGCTTTAGAAGCTTCTGATAGGCTAATTGACATTATTTCAGTCAATTGGAGGTGTACCTTTGGATGTATTTCAAGGCCTACCTTCAAACTCAGTGCCTCTTTGCTTGACATCATGGTAAAATTAAAAGAAATCAGCCAAGACTTCCACAAGTCTGGTTCATCCTTGGGAGCTATTTTCAAAACGCCTGAAGGTACCACTTTCATTTGTACAAACAATAGTACGCAAGTATAAACACCATGGGACAACGCAGCCATCATACCGCTCAGGAAGGAGATGTGTTCTGCCTCCTATAGATGAACGTACTTTGGTGCGAAAAGTGCAAATCAATCCTGAACAACAGCAAAGGACCTTGTGATGATGCTAGAGGAAACAGGTACAAAAGTATCTATATCTACAGTAAAATGAGTCCTATATCGACATAACCTGAATGGCTGCTCAGCAAGGAAAAGCTACTGTTCCAAAACCGCAATAAAAAAGCCAAGCTACGGTTTGCAACTGCACATGGGGACAAAGACCGCACTTTTTGGAGAAATGTCCTCTGGTCTGATGAAACAAAAATAGAATTGTTTGGCCATAATGACCATCGTTTGGAGGAAAAAGGGGGAGGATTAAAAGCCGAAGAACACCATCCCAACCGTGAAGCACAGGGGTGGCAGCATCATGTTGTGGGTGTGCTTTGCTGAAGGAGGGACTGAGGCACTTCACAAAATAGATGGCTACATGAGGAATGAAAATTATGTGAATATATTGAAGCAACATCTCAAGACATCAGTCAGGAAGTTAAAGCTTGGTCGCAAATGGGTCTTCCAAATGGACTATGACCCCAAGCAGACTTCCAAGGTTGTGGCAAAATGGCTGAAGGACAACAAAGTCAAGGTATTGGAGTGACCATCACAAAGCCCGACCTCTATCCTATATACATTTTGTGGGCAGAACTGAAAAAGCGTGTGCGAGCAAGGAGGCCTACAAACCTGACTCAGTTACACCAGCTCTGTCAGGAGGAATGGGCCAAAATTCACCCAACTTATTGTGGGAAGCTTGTGGAAGGCTACCCTAAACATTTGACCAGAGTTAAACTAATAAAAGGCAATGCTACCAAATACTAATTGAGTGTTTGTAAACTTCTGACCCACTGGGAATGTGAAAGAAATAAAAGTTGAAATAAATCATTCTCCTAAGACAGGGAATTTTTACTAGGATTTAATGTCAGGAATTGTGAAAAACAGAGTTGAAATGTATTTGGCTAAGGTGTATGTAAACTTCCAACTTCAACTGCATATATGTGTGTGTGTGTGTGTGTGTGTGTGTGTGTGTGTGTGTGTGTGTGTGTGTGTGTGTGTGTGTGTGTGTGTGTGTGTGTGTGTGTGTGTGTGTGTGTGTGTGTGTGTGTGTGTTTCATGGCTCCTGAGTGGTGCAAAAGGCTTTACTACAGTCCCTGGTTCGAAAACAGGCTGTGTCACATCCGAGCGTGATTGGGAGTACCATAGGGCGGTGCACAATTGGTCCAGCGTCATCCGGGTTTGCCCGGCAGGTAGGCCGTCATTGTAAATGATAATTTGTTCTTACCTGACTTGCCTAGTTAAATAAAGGTTAAATTAAAAAAACAACTGGTGGCAACCAGTAGGAGGTGAACAGTGGCTGGTGCTGAAAATATAGGTAAGTTGTTATGCAAGTGCTGCACACCAACATATGGAGAAAACCTACACCAGTCGAGCAATTCATTTCAACAATAATCTTCATTTTAATTTGACTTCACAAACAACAAGTGGAGTCTATTTGGAGTCTACTTCTTCGGAGCCTAGACCTACATTATTTAAAATAACAACTGGCTGAGGTAGCTATGAGGCTCAACAGCCTAATAGAAGTAGTATTTCTTTAATAGGCCTACTTACAATTGCAACTGGTCAGAAATGTAGCATCCTACATAAAACAATCATTTAAAGAAAAAAAGTCTGCACGTTCGAACTTAAACAATGTAACTAATAATGAAAAGCGCACATTTGTAAATCCCAAACTCAAAAAAAGTAATTTGAAAGGTAGATGCAAATTATTTGTGACATTGTGGTTACAATAAAGAATGTAAACAAGATGCTGTGTTTTTATTTACAGTAGTGATGGACAACTGGCGGCATTTTGAAAACAGGTTTTCAAACACTTGTTTTTCACAAGTGTACTGTAGTAAACATATATATATATATATATGTATATATATATATAACATTTCTTTCTGAGAATTTCCATAAATCCACGCAAGTTTCTTCAACTGTCTTCTGACTGTGATTAGAGCGATGTTGATGTTGTGCCGTGATTCCAGCAGATTACAGATTGCCTTTGCCGATCGCTCATCATCTTCATTCATCAGTGAGTCGATGGCTTGAATAGTCTCGCTGGAAATGAAATACAATGGAAAAATGTGCAGCATACAGTAAAGACCAGCAGTCGATTTATTTAAGCATTATTTCTTGCATTATTAGGCCTACTTTACAGTATTGTCGCCTACGGTACCTTTTAATTTTCCTGGCTTTCAAGTTCGGCGTAAAACAGGCATCTGATGATAGTGTTTGAGATTAGCACTGTCTGTGACCAAAATCCCAGAGTCTACCAGTTTTTTTTTTAACCTGTTTGGGGTGCAAGCCCGACCTCGGACCGAAAATGACACCCCTGCAGAGCGCGAAATTCAAAATCTATTTTTTAAAAATATTTAACTTTTACACATTAACAAGTCCAATACAGCATTTGAAAGATAAACATCTTGTCAATCCAGCCAACATGTCCGATTTTTTAAATGTTTTACAGAGAAAACACCACATATATTTATGTTAGCTCACCACCAAATACAAAAGTGGACAGACACGTATGAATTATGATTATGAAGTATGAATTATGATTGAAGTAGCATGCACAACCAACCGAAATAAACTAAAACCAACCTAAAGAGCCCAGAAAAAACGACCTCAGATGACAGTCATATAACATGTTACACAATAAATCTATGTTTTGTTCATAAAAAGTGCATATTTTAGCTATAAATCTGTTTTACATTGATGCTACCCAAAAATGCTAATACATAGCTACAGTCTGAATCCAGCCGGGAGTAGCCAGAGAAAATACATACACCAACGTCGGCTACTAATTACACCTCATAAAACATTTCAGAAAAACATATGGTGGATAACTAATGAAAGACAGATATCTTGTGAATACAGACAACATTTCCGATTTTTGAAGTGTTTTACAGCGAAAACACAATATATCGTTATATTAGCTAACATCATAAGCTAGCATAAGGCAGCATTGATTCTAGTCAAGCGCTAGCCTAGCATAGTTAGCAGAGTTAGCATTCAACAGTTCGACATATATATGAAAAAGCATCCCAAATTGGGTCTTATCTTTCTTGGTACTCCATCAGAATGTTGTAACGGGGTCCAATGTCCAGTAGAGTCTTTAGTTGGGTTCCAGAACGAATGATTTCCCTCTTTGGTTAGCTAGCACGGTAGCATTGCTGCGCCAGAAAGCGTTTCTTCAAAAAATTCTTCCGTCGTTTCACATCTAAAGTCCAGAATAAATTGCAATAATATAATTAAAGTATATTGAAAAAACATACTTTAGGATGATTTTGTGACATGTAGCAAATAATATCGTAGTCAGGCATCATATTCAACGTTATCTAGCTTGTTCCAGAAGCCGAGATCAAATTATCCTTCGCGCCCGGATTTTTATTTTAACTGCGCAGGTCTCACAAGAAGTTCTGTTATTCAGTCCAGGGACGAGATATTCGACTCCTTTCAATTCTCACTTCCGCATTACAGTCTGACGTACGCCTCTGACGTGTCCCTATGGTCCCAAGTCAAATGGCCTTTTATAGAGAAGGTCTTAAAGAGACACATCGCATTTTGGGAAACTCAATTCGGCTGGGAAAATGGCTGTAAAAATATTTCTGTTCGACTTAGAGAAACAATTCAAACCTTTTTAGAAACTACAGACTGTTATCTATCCAACAGTAGTAAATATATGCATATTGGAAAATAAAAAGTTTCTTAGGAGGCCGTTTGAAAATGTGCACACATTTTCCAGTTTTTTCAATATTCAGCGTGCAGCCATAACAGGTTTAAATGTCTCCAGTAGATTTTCCGTTCCTCCTAAATGCCCTAATCGGCTCACTTAAATGAATAGAGATCCTGGTCATGGTGCTACAGTATGTTGTACAGCATAATCAAAGTGAGGACAATCTGCAATCTGCTGTATACTTCTAACCTATTGTAGCCTGAAAGTCACGCCTTTCCTCACCCGGACCAAAACTCCACCCTTAACACAGTTACCATTAAAAAACGAGTTGTTTATCTAAAAAAAAAGACATTTCGACCAAAGAGAACAGACAAAATGGACACAGTTTTCATCAAGCCAGCTTCTTTCTCTGGTGCTACCCGTTCCAGGGTTACAACTGTAACCACCAGAGGACTTGAAAATGAGCTGGAGCTGAGAGGATCACCAAAACTAAAGGTATTCTTGTATTTTGGTTTCAGTTAATTGTATAAAAATAATAAAAGGTATATAGCCTATCAATGTGTAGGCATACTGTGTAATAAAATCGATAATTGTGTACTAAAAACGTGAATGTGTTTTTGCAGAGCTTACAACCATGCCGGCAACCATCCGTGGAGATCAGTGGACAAAGGGCTGGACAACGGGCCGCACCGAAAAAAACACATGGTTGCCAAGGAAGTGTTAGTTAAGCTAGATTCTTAAAATGTGTATGCAGCATTTGTGTGTTGGAGTCGCTTTTAATTCTTAATTAATCTACCGTTTCTATCATAGGCCACTGTAATCGATGGGGGCTCAGGGCGATACCATTCTGCTCATCTGATGAAGGTGCTCATGGATGAGATTCAAACTTTGAAGACCGAGATCGAGTCACTGAAGGCAGACCAGCAGAAAGAGAAACATTCTCTGAGGGAAGAGATACGGACGACAGCTGGTGCACTGGTCCAGAGCCAGGTGGTATTAGCAGAGAGTCACTCCTCATTAGCGGAGCGTCAGGCGGCATTGGCGAAGAGTCAGGTGGAGAATGATGTGTTGAAAAGGGCGAGAAACAAGATGGAGTCACAATCCATGCCAGGCACACCTCCAACAGCCAGAGTCAAGATACGTGGCGGGTTCGTCAGGTCGTCGGTTTACCTTGACATTTCCATTCCTCTTCTGACAACAGAACTTGACCAACTGCTCACCAGGCACAGCAAGGGCCACCCGGACCGTTATGCTGTTCTGCTATTCCAAGGATGTGTAACTGAAGAGGGATACCACGAGTGGGCACAGAATACAAACTGGGATGGATCCCGAGGCAAATGTGGTCTACGAGTGAACCACCAGGTGTTCATCATTAATACTGTGTCTCAGAAGTTTCTGTCCATGACTGATGCAACCCAAAAAAGCATTAAAGACAGAGTTAATGAGTACTTGAGGTCACCGAGAAAGTTTGGACATGGCCTGCTCTCCCTTATGTAAGGAATTAGGCACTTCCCATGTTTACTACATTATGTACTGTAGGCTATGTTTACTTGTCAGACTGGACCGGAGCCTAATAAACACCTGCAGGTGTCTTATATCTTCAAAATGCTTTAAATGCTTTATTATCCAAATGTAAAAGCATATACTGTACAGTACTGTATTTCTTCATCAGCATCTTTATGCTTTCGTTAATAAAATAATGACAAAAATAGTCTTTAAAAATGCTGTCGTTTATTTAGTTATGGATCCATAAAGAATTACTATGGGAAAAAATATCACTGACTTACAGAAATATTGGAACAAATTTGTCTAATGAAGGCAAACAATTTAGAATCATTAAATCCTCTTATACTGTAACCTACTCCCTGTAACGATTGTCTTCCTCTTCTGATGAGGAATATGAAGGATCGGACCAAAATGCAGCGTGGTAAGTGTCCATGTTACTTTAATATAACAGAACACGAAAAAATACAAAAATAACAAAGTGAATGACAACGAAAATCGAAACAGTCCTGAATGGTGAAACAAACACAAAACAGGAACCAACTACCCACCAACACAGGTGAGACAACGATAGACAGCTGCCTCTGATTGGGAACCATACCAGGCCAAACACATAGAAATATCAAACAAGGACAACATAGAACACCAGACATAGAATGCCCACCCCAACTCACACCCTGATCAACCAAAATAGAGACATAAAAAGGATCTCTAAGGTCAGGGCGTGACACTCCCGACCGTCACGTTGTACAGCGCCAAATTTTCCATTCCATCCTAACGGAAACCCTGAGGGTTTAGTTTTTAGTTTTTCTCAGAATAGAAACGCCATAATATTAAGCAAATTAATTAAGCAAAATTTCTTGAAATCAATCCATATACTAGGTTATTACAAAAAAAGGTTTTAATTAGCTGGTAATGCTAATATGGAAGACTATCAAATGCTTCTCAAAGATGCCATCTGGTGGTCAAAACTAGCACTAACTTGCATTAACAGAAAATATGGCTAACAATTAGATAAAGTGCCACAGAATGCTGCAGCAGCCCACAAGGTGTGCTACAGTGTGACGCAACTTTTAAAGGCGGAACCACTGTAGAAGCACAATGACTAGGAATAACTCCCTAGAAAGGCAAGAAACTGTGAAGAAACCTAGAGCGGAACCAGGCTCTGAGGGGTGGCCAGTCCTCTACTGGCTGTGCCGGGTGGAGATTATAATGGTTCAGATAGTTCTTTAAGATGTTCAACGTTCATAGATGAGTGGTTGTAGAGGGTGCAACAGGTCAGCACCTCCGGAGTAAATGTCAGTTGGTTTTTAATAGCCAAGCATTAAGCGGTTGAGACAGCAGGTGAGAGGGAGAGTGAGAGAGAGAGAGAGAGTCGTAAACAGCAGGTCTGGGACAAGGTAGCACGTCCGATAAACAGGTCAGGGTTCCATAGCTGCAGGCACAACAGTTGAAACTGAATCAGCAGGTGGACTTGGAGCAGGGACAATTGATGCCCATCCCTTATTATGTTCTAAATTGTAGGCATTTTACATATGTGAAAATAGAACATTTTTGTAGTATGTGAAATTCCAACAATCGAGTATGCTTTAAAAGGCAGGATGTTGTACTAATTCCAAGTAGAATTCGTTAAACACTTTTGAGGAAGAGAATAGCCTTTGCAGACTGACTGATAATCATCTGACAATGAGATAAGGCGAAATTCTGTACCCAAATGAACGAACGGCGGGAATCAACGCAATTGCTCATTAGATGTCACATTCTCAGGATAGGTGAGCTTAGAATGTTGATATTTGTTGCTTACTTCATTTGTTTTTACTAAACAGTCAAAATAAAAAAATAAATGATATTTAGTAAGATTAGTACACAGTATATAGTTTTAATAAGTAGTAAGTAGTAATTGGTATGCAAGATTTTAGACACGGCCCATGTCTCTGTCACTAAGTATGTTAACACAGGCAGCCCAATTTTGATCTTTGCCAGTAGATTGGTCTTCTGACCAACAATTGGGTCAACATTCAGAATTGTAAACGAAGCCCATGAAACACAGTCATGGTGGTACTGGTAACTCGACAATTCCCTCGAAAGGCACACTGGGAAATAAGTCTTACATCTGTCATGACTGTCCTTTGAGGATCAGAATGGGCAGATCAGACTGATCCAATCAAATCAAATCAAATCTTATTTGTCACATACACATGGTTAGCAGATGTTAATGCGAGTGTAGCGAAATGCTTGTGCTGCTAGTTCCGACAATGCAGTAATAACCAACGAGTAATCTAACCTAACAATTCCCCAACTTCTACCTTATACACACAAGTGTAAAGGGATAAAGAATATGTACATAAAGATATATGGATGAGTGATGGTACAGAACGGCATAGGCAAGATGCAGTAGATGGTATAGAGTACAGTATATACATGTGAGATGAGTAATGTAGGTTATATAAACATAAAGTGGCATAGTTTAAAGTGGCTAGTGATACATGTATTACATAAAGATGGCAAGATGCAGTAGATGATATAGAGTACAGTATATACATATACATATGAGATGAGTAATGTAGGGTATGTAAACATTATATTAAGTGGCATTGTTTAAAGTGGCTAGTGATACATTTTTACATAAATGTCCATCAATTCCCATTATTAAAGTGGCTGCAGTTGAGTCAGTATGTTGGCAGCGGCCACTAAATGTTAGTGGTGGCTGTTTAACAGTCTGATGGCCTTGAGATAGAAGCTGTTTTTCAGTCTCTCGGTCCCTGCTTTGATGCACCTGTACTGACCTCGCCTTCTGGATGATAGCGGGGTGAACAGGCAGTGGCTTGGGTGGTTGTTGTCCTTGATGATCTTTATGGCCTTCCTATGACATCGGGTGGTGTAGGTGTCCTGGAGGGCAGATAGTTTGCCCCAGGTGATGCGTTGTGCAGACCTCACTACCCTCTGGAGAGCCTTACGGTTGTGGGCGGAGCAGTTGCCGTACCAGGCGGTGATACAGCCCGACAGGATGCTCTCAATTGTGCATCTGTAGAAGTTTGTGAGTGCTTTTGGTGACAAGCCAAATTTCTTCAGCCTCCTGAGGTTGAAGAGGCGCTGCTGCGCCTTCTTCACAACGCTGTCTTTGTGGGTGGACAAATTCAGTTTGTCCGTGGTGTGTACGCCGGTCACCTTGCCCTGGTTAACCAGGCCTCCCTCTCTCCAACAGAGGGAGGCCCTGCTGTAAATCTCTAGAGGGGGAAACTCTCTCTCTACCCTTCAGTATCAACCAAAAGGAATGCCTTTGTTTAGAGAGACTTTTGCCGCCCAAAAACTCTAACGTCCAAAGAGTGAACTTTGGAACAATATTTCTAACATCCGAATGTGGGAAATAGTCAGTGGAAGAATAAAGTCAAAGAATAATCATGTCATATTGTTTTTCATTTTGTGATGTCATTAGTAAGGTTATAAAGGAAATACTGTGACTTGAAAAGTATTTACACTGCAGGTATAAAGTCTCCATCCAATAGGTGGTGTAGACAATATGAAAAACTGTATTTTTTGTAAAGATAGGAATGTGGTTTTAGTTTTCTAATAAGATAACTTCTTATCATATCCTTTGCACAGTAACTAGCCACGCCCCGAGTGAGGTCAGAAAAGCTTGTCAGCATGATGGAACCTCCCTTTTCGACCAGAGTGCTTAAAAGGTTTGGAAGAGAAATTAACCTTTAGACCAGAAATGCGTGAGGCGTTAGCTACATGTGGGAAATGGTTGAAATGTTGAACCAAAGGTTGGGGTTCTTGCAGATCCAAGAAGTTTACGACTGTACAGAATGAGACTGATATGAGGTAATGATTAATAAGTGACTGTTATCGATACATAATTGTTATACACTGCTCAAAAAAATAAAGGGACACTAAAATAACACATCCTAGATCTGAATGAATGAAATATTCTTATTAAATACTTTTTTCTTTACATAGTTGAATGTGCTGACAACAAAATCACACAAAAATGATCAATGGAAATCAAATGTATCAACCCATGGAGGTCTGGATTTGGAGTCACACTCAAAATTAAAGTGGAAAACCACACTACAGGCTGATCCAACTTTGATGTAATGTCCTTAAAACAAGTCAAAATGAGGCTCAGTAGTGTGTGTGGCCTCCACGTGCCTGTATGACCTCCCTACAACACCTGGGCATGCTCCTGATGAGGTGGCGGATGGTCTCCTGAGGGATCTCCTCCCAGACCTAGACTAAAGCATCCGCCAACTCCTGGACAGTCTGTGGTGCAATGTAGCGTTGGTGGATGGAGCGAGACATGATGTCCCAGATGTGCTCAATTGGATTCAGGTCTGGGGAACGGGCGGGCCAGTCCATAGCATCAATGCATTCCTCTTGCAGGAACTGCTGACCCACTCCAGCCACATGAGGTCTAGCATTGTCTTGCATTAGGAGGAACCCAGGGCCAACCGCACCAGCATATGGTCTCACAAGGGGTCTGAGGATCTCATCTCGGTACCTAATGGCAGTCAGGCTACCTCTGGCGAGCACATGGAGGGCTGTGCGGCCCCCCAAAGAAATGCCACCCACACCATGACTGACCCACCGCCAAACCGGTCATGCTGGAGGATGCTGCAGGCAGCAGAACGTTCTACACGGCGTCTCCAGACTCTGTCACGTCTGTCACATGTGCTCAGTGTGAACCTGCTTTCATCTGTGAAGAGCACAGGGCGCCAGTGGCGAATTTGCCAATCTTGGTGTTCTCTGGCAAATGCCAAATGTCCTGCACGGTGTTGGGCTGTAAGCACAACCCCCACCTGTGGACGTCGGGCCTTCATACCACACTCATGGAGTCTGTATCTGACCGTTTGAGCAGACACATGCACATTTGTGGCCTGCTGGAGGTCATTTTTCAGGGCTCTGGCAGTGCTCCTCCTGCTCCTCCTTGCACAAAGGCGGAGGTAGCGGTCCTGCTGCTGGGTTGTTGCTCTCCTACGACCTCCTCCACATCTCCTGATGTACTGGCCTGTCTCCTGGTAGCGCCTCCATGCTCTGGACACTACGCTGACAGACACCGTAAACCTTCTTGCCACAGCTCGCATTGATGTGTCATCCTGGATGAGCTGCACTACCTGAGCCACTTGTGTGGGTTGTAGACTCCGTCTCAAACTACCACTAGAGTGAAAGCACCGCCAGCATTCAAAAGTGACCAAAACATCAGCCAGAAAGCATAGGAACTGAGAAGTGGTCTGTGGTCACCACCTGCAGAACCACTCCTTTATTGGGGGTGTCTTGCTAATTGCCTATAATTTCCACCTTTTGTCTATTCCATTTGCACAACAGCATGTGAAATTTATTGTCAATCAGTGTTGCTTCCTAAGTGGACAGTTTGATTTCACAGAAGTGTGATTGACTTGGAGTTACATTGTGTTGTTTAAGTGTTCCCTTTATTTTTTTGAGCAGTGTACATATTCTAGAGTTCAATTTGTGAGATGATAACTCGTTTAAACAACTTATTCCGTGGTGTACCAAAATCAAAATGAGTTAATTGTTACATGGCTAATTTAATTGGGTAACAGTGCAACATTGTGGATTAAATATATAACAGTCATCAGATTGATTAATGAAAGTCACGTCACGACACATATAACACTTCAGTGTTACAACACCCCACAACGACTTACAGATACACTTTGTTAGGGAATTAACACCTGTAGTGTAACAGAATCAGCTCTAAGCAAATAATAAATTTTACTCAGAAACGTCTGGACCCGTAAAGAATGTAGGGGAATTAGATCACCACTCCTTCCCAATGTGCCTTGTCTTTTGTTGACATTAGGACTGTATTCTTTTAAAAAAGTGTTTCAAAAGGGGTCTTCGGCTGTCCCCAGAGTAGAACCCTTTAGGGTTCCATGTAGAAGCCTTTGTGGAAAGGGTCCTACCTGGAACACAAAAGGGTTCTTCAAAGGGTTCTCCTATTGGGACAGCCGAAGACCCCTTTTAGGTTTTAGATATAATCTTTTTTTCTAAGGGTGTACCATATTACTGTCAACAAGTGTGTGTGGTGGAGGCCGGGTGTTTTTTTATTTGTAAAAAGTTGGAATAAGCAGTCTTGTTAATTACTGTACGCTGTGTTTCCGGCCAATTGCTTTACATTGTGAACTCTTTAATTATGCCATTCATCACCTTTTAAACATTAAAAAACACTTTAAAAGACACACAGAGAGGGACACATTGTCACGCCCTGACCTTAGAGAGCTTTTTATGTCTCTATTTTGGTTTGGTCAGGGTGTGATTTGGGTGGGCATTTTATGGTCTATTTTCTATGTTTTTGTATTTCTTTTTTTGGGCCGGGTATGGTTCTCAATCAGGGACAGCTGTCTATCGTTGTCTCTGATTGGGAACCATACTTTGCCCTTTTCCCTCCTTTCAGTGTGGGTAGTTATCTTTGTTAGTGGCATTTTGCCCTGTAGGCTTCACGGTTGTTTTACGTTGTTTTGTTGGCGACATTTTAAATAAAAAGAGAAATGTACGCTCACTACGCTGCACCTTGAGAGATATTGTATAACCATATCACCAGATTTTTAGGACTGTTCACTAAATCAAACAGCAGGTTTATTACCATCTGTACACAACTCATCAATTCTACTGTACCGTTGGTGGTGGCTCAATGTCTTATGATACAGGTGTTGAATATGAATGTAAATGTGAATGTCCAGGTGCAGCATGGTGTGACATTTCATGCAGCCTTTGTTTTCTTTTAAACCGGATAATAAGAGGAAGCCTTGATACAGAAATAATCTTATTGTGAAGCAACATTCTCATTGCGTGAGACAGTGTCGTCTGTTTCTCTATGATAATAATGGCATTTGACAGTCTAAGGCAAGGTTACTAATCACACAAGTATTGAGAAAACTACACCCAGAACTACTCCCCCAGGTAAGTCAAAATCTCCATTCTACAGTACATCAAGAACTAGTTGGTCTCTCTCAATCTACTCTCTTTCCTTGTCTGTCTGAGTTGTGTTCTAAGAACCTCTTTCGTGACACCCTTTCCTACTTCCCAGTTTCCATTAGCACATATCTGATATAATTTGCCTTTGGGCAATGTATTTGCTCGCCCTTATCAATCGCTCCCTGTGATATCCACGACTAAGACGTTAAAAAAAGAATTTCACTTTCAATTTCCATATTCGTGTGTGAGAAAGATGAAAGGATTGAGAGCAAAAGAGAGAGCGAGAGAGCGAGAGAGAGAAAGAGAGAGAGAAAAAAAGAGAGAGAGAGGCATTTGCACTGGAAATTATGAGCCTCTTCCCCTCTCCTCTCCTCTCCTCATCTACTGTCAGAAGCTGCCATGATCATAATGCATCCAAATGAAATAACCAGGAGAATGATAGGATGATAGAACAGGAATTGCATAAGAACAACATTTTGTGAAACTTGTTCTTCTTCTTCTTGGAGCATGGACTGCTGACTTGAAAGGCTGAGGAGCTTAGAACCTACAAGCCCTGGCCTGAAGGCTCCCTGAACTGAAACTCATACACATGTCCAGTCCTCTCTCTCTGTCTCCAGCTACCATTTTTGTCATGTTGCTTTTTATTTTACTTTTTTAATGTTAATTTCTTAAACTTCAATCACTGACAGCATTAAATACCAGGCTCTCATTAATGCGATGGAAACATTTTAGCCTACAGTATAGGGAAACCTTAACACCTGGACAACTGGTTTGACCGTTAACCTCTCTCTCCTTCTCTCTCTCCTCCCTTTGCCTCTGAAGCTGCCTCTCACTCTTTCTCCCTCTACGCCACTCCTTTTGCCTCTCCCTCTTTCCCTCTCTGTCCCTCCGCCTTTGCCTCTCAATCCCTCTCTCTCGCTCCCTCTCTCTCTCTCTCATTCTCTCCCTGTCTCTGTATGTCTCTGCCTGCCTCTCTCTCATTCTCTCCCTGTCTCTGCATGTCTCTGCCTGCCTCTCCCTCATTCTCTCCCTGTCTCTGCCTCTGTCTCTTTCTGCCTCTCCCTCATTCTCTCCCTGCCTCTGTATGTCTCTGCCTGCCTCTCTCTCTCATTCTCTCCCTGTCTCTGTATGTCTCTGCCTGCCTCTCCTTCATTCTCTCCCTGCCTCTCCCTCATTCTCTCCCTGTCTCTGTATGTCTCTGCCTGCCTCTCTCTCATTCTCTCCCTGTCTCTGTATGTCTCTGCCTGCCTCTCTCTCAATCTCTCCCTGTCTCTGTATGTCCTCTCTTTCATTCTCTCCCTGTCTCTGCCTCTGTCTCTGCCTCTCCCTCTCCCTCCTCTCTGTATGGGGTAGATGTGGGATTTGAGTGGTTAAAAGCTCTGTCATTACCATGTGAGAGGCAGACAGTGGCATGTATTCATGGACGCCAGGCTTTCCCATAACATTTTTTAAATAATGTATCTTTCGTCTCTGTGTTTCATAACTTTTTTTCAGTTCGCAAGAGGCTGAATGTATCTCACAGAAATCCTCAGAGTGAGTGAAACAGCGCCCATCTGTCTCTCTACGTGTAGGTCATCTATCTGATACTGTCTGGTCCGAATGAGTATGACGTTGTTTCCCACCCGTAGCATTAAATGCAAGTGAAGCCAGAACGCATCTGGCATCCCTTGACAAAAAACTATTAAAAAGTGCAAATCAGCATTGAGATAAACTGAGCGAGCTGTCATAGGATGCCACCTTCAAAGTCACTGAGCTCTTCAGTAAGGTAATTCTACTGCCAATGTTTGTCTATGGAGATGGCATGGCTGTGTGCTTGATTTTATACACCTGTCAGCAACTGGTATGGCTGAAATAGCAGAATCCACTCATTTGAAGGGGTGTCCACATTTTTGTATATATAGTGTATGTGTACAGTATTTCACACCATTGTTGGCATGAAAATTGGAGTATAATGCTTGTATGGATGTCAACCTCAATACATGATCATGTCATCGTCACCAATCAACTGCATTACACATTAAAACAACGTCTACTTCCACCAGCGATTTCTATCTGGCTGGCTATGCTAGCAGCTTTATCCGAATGGGGGTTAGCAGTTGGCAACAAAAAAATTGTCTAAATATTACGTATAAATATTATGCTATGAAAACAGCATAATATATAAAATTCCTATTTTAGTAACAACATTTTGGGCCTGTACGACACATGGGTCATTTTATGAATTCAGTTCCTTTTGAGAAGTGTAACTTGGTCAAAAAAACGTTGGATTTCACCAAACGTTTTAATTCTGTCATAAAGAGCACATGTTTAACTTCATTAAAAAAAAACACATTTACCCATCTCAAGAGGTAAAAAAAAATGACTATAGTAAGTGCCTATTAAGTGACAAATACAGTAACAGGGTTGAGAGTAACAGGCTTGACGATTTCTTCCTATATCAGCCATGTCTGTCTTCGTGACAGAAAGAAGGTATGCTTGACCCGCTCAGTTTTTCACCACAAAACATCAGAAAATGGCCAAAAAGAGCAGAACCTGCTCACATGCTTTGACTCTATGATCTATGACTAATATATGTTCAATATTCCGTTTCCAAAAAATATTTAAAAAGGAATAGTTTCACCATATTAAAACGATAGTTCAGTTCACGTAACAGGGGTTACCTTGTGAGGGACAGCCTTAATACATTACTAGTCACCTGAAAAAAAGAATGATCTCCAGAAATGACTTTGTCAAAGCAAAACAATAACTAGGGCTTTACAATGATGCTGAAACCTGGAGAAATGTTGGTATTAAGTTTAAATCTTCCTAGAAGTGACACAAGGTTGATGGAGGGACATGTCAAAATGCTGAATTTTGGCATTTTAGCAAGTCTTTATTCATATTAAAATACAGATTTACTGAATTCTCTATGTGATCTAGTGTATATTAAAGAGCACTTCATTTAATATAACAGGCTTTAACCGTTCAATATTGGTGCACAATTTCCACTTAAAATATCAAAGGCACTCATTTTGTAGAACGACCCACATATATTATGACAGATTTGACAAATATCCACTTGGTTAGATCAGCTTTTTTGGGTGCAAATGAAGCGCCTTTGTGCTGTCCCCAACGGTCTGCCAGCCATTGATATCTTACTGTATCAGTACCAGCTAGTTCTCTTCCCCTGCCTCAAGGACAAGTTATACAATCACCTACCTAAACCAGGGTCTCCCATACCTAAATCTCCTAATTCTCCTATACCTACCATATCCAGTGTTGTACATAGAGATGGCTCTTCTGACAGTATCCCATTTTCCCTGCCCGAGAAAACTGTTGCATCCATAGAGACCCTATAACTCCTATCATTCTACACACCAACATGGGGATTAAATGCTTTATGCCTGAGCAATCACAGGGGTGCAAATCTTTCAAACATGCATTATCCCTGGTACAGTGATGTCAAACAGATAAGCCACACAGTGACATTTTGTTACACACATGATGTGGCAGAAAAAAGGACTCCTACTACGGTACAATGGAGCCAAGAACAACAGCAACAAAAACAATCCTAACCTTCCCTGGTGTCTCATTTCAAACTGTTCTCCCATGTTGTTCATTTCTATTTTCTGTTTCCATATCCAAAGGCGAAGTCATCAGTGTTTAGCATTAATTTGAATAATTGCTAAAAGATGTTGTGGCAGGGAACCAGGGGCCTTTGAAAATGTCAGCTCCTTTATATTCCTCGGACGAACCTTGAGCCTTTTAAATGGCACTGCATGATCTGACATTAATTGCTCAATATCAAATAGCAGTACACCAATTGTTGCCGGCTAGCTTCATTGTTGCATCCTGCTGTTAAGTTTGAACTGAATTAAAACTAAACTAAACGTACATGAAGATACAGGGTTCAGGGGTGTTATATTCACAGCAGTGAAATTGAGCTTGCAGTTTGTAGGAAACAGAACTTCAGTGTGGGAACAAATAACCCTTTTGTATTATTGGCCCACACACAATCCGCTATCGGTCGGTGAAAATTGAAATGTTATCCTCTGTTTTGACCTGCAGATATCTGAGGAATGAAGATAGCAATGTGCCTTCACTCGCACAATGCGCCGTAATAGCAGGGTATGATTTGCACAAAAAACACTTTTATAATAATTCCCTCCAGAAATTAGCTATTAATTATTGTCTTGTCTTTGCCCCCAACTCCCTTTGAAACAAGTCGCCTTTTACTCCGTCCGTGACTTTGACTTTGACGTTAGAAATCCGAGTGATTTAGGGCGTGCTACTGTAATATTGGCTCCACCCCCCCAGCTTTCCCAGGAGCCTTTTCAGTAGCACGGTGACCCATGGCTTTGTCACCAATGGTACCCTATTAGTATTTCCTATGTAGTGCACTAATTTTGACCAGGACTCATAGAGACCAGCGCACATGGAGACCAGCGCCCAGGGCCTACAGTACATTTGGAAAGTATTCAGACCCCTTGACTTTTTCCACATTTTGTTAGAGCCTTATTCTACAATTGAATACATTAACTTTTTTCCTCATCAATCTACACACAATACCCCACAATGACAAAGCAAAAATAGGTTTTTAGAATGTTAGAAAATGTATTTAAAAAAAAATTCAACACCCTATTTACATAAGTATTCAGACCCATTGCTATGAGACTCGAAAATGAGATCAGGTGCATCCTGTTTCCATTGATCATCCTTGAGATGTTGATTGGAGTCCACCTGTGGTAAATTCAATTGATTGGACAGGATTTGGAAAGGCACACACCTGTCTACAGTACCAGTCAAAAGTTTGGACACACCTACTCATTCAAGGATGTTTTTAAAAAACTATTTTCTACATTGTAGAATAATGGTAAAGACATCAACTCTATGAAATAACACATATGGAATCATGTAGTAAGCAAAAAGTGTTAAACAAATCAAAATATATTTTAGATTTGATATTCCTCAAAGTAGCCCCCTTTCACCTTGATGACTTCTTTGAACACCCTTGGCATTCTCTCAACTAGCTTCATGAGGAATGCTTTTCCAACAGTCTTGAAGAAGTTCCCACATATGCTGAGCACTTGTTGGCTGCTTTTCCAACTCGTCCCAAAGCATCTCAATTGGGTTGAGGTCGGGTGATTGTGGAGGCCAGGTCATCTGATGTAGCACCATCACTTTCCTTCTTGGACAAATAGAGCTTACACAGCCTGGAGGTGTGTTTTGGGTCTTGTCCTGTTGAAAAACAAATGATATCCCTCTAAGCGCAAACCAGCTGGTGTGGTGTACCGTTGCAGAATGCTTTGGTACCCATGCTGGTAAAGTGTGCCTTGAATTCTAAATAAATCACTGACAGTGTCACCAGCAAAGCACCCCCACACCATCACACCTCCTCCTCCATGCTTCACGGTGCGAACCACATATGTGGAGATCATCTGTTCACCTACTCTACGTCTCACACGGCAGTTGGACCCCAAAATCTCAAATTTGAACTCATCGGAGCAAAGGACAGATTTCCACCGGTCTAATGTCCATTGCTCATGTTTCTTAAACCAAGCAAGTTTCTTCTTGTTATTGGTGTCCTTTTAGTAGTGTTTTCTTTGCAGCAATTCGACCATGAAGGCCTGATTCACGCAGTCTCCTCTGAACAGTTGATGTTGAGATGTGACTGTTACTTGAACTATGTGAAGCATTTATTTGAGCTGCAATCTGCGGGGCAGTTAACTCTAATGAACGTATCCTCTGCAGCAGAGGTAACTTTGGGTCTTCTTTTCCTGTGGCGGTCCTCATGAGAGCCAGTTTCATCATAGTGCTTGATGGTTTTTGTGACTGCACTTGAAGAAACTTTAAAAGTTCTTGAAATTTTCCAGATTGACTGACCTTCATGTCTTAAAGTAATGATGGACTGTCATTTCTCTATGCTTATTTGAGCTGTTCTTGCCATAATATGGACTTGGATCTTTTACCAAATCTTCTGTATACCCACCTTACCTTGTCACAACACAACTGATTGACTCAAACACATTAAGAAGGAAAAAAAATCCACAAATTAACAAGGCACACCTGTTAATAGCCCTTATGCACATTCCATGATCGAACGTTCTGAACACACTTCCTATCGGTTTGGCAATTTCCGGTCAGTCTAGTTGTTAATCGACGATATAACGTTACTACCACTATGTCACAGTTTTTTACTAGGTGTCTTCAGGACTTGCCTCAAATTAATATTAATGATGTACATCGAATTGTTACATCAGCCTCCGAGACTCCAGCTAGCAAGAATGAAAAGGGGTTCAAGATGTATATAGGAAGCTACATAGACAACTATGAAGGTGAGTACCAAGTCAGTGACATTAGCTAGCTACAATCATTACTTTAGCTAGCTACAATCATTAGCTAGCTAATTTAACTATTAACTGTAGCTAGCTAGTTACTTCGTAAAATGACGTAACTTTGACAGAATCTACCTGAGAATGTGTGTATTTTCTTAGCTTGGTTAAGTTATGCTTGCTAGCTATATTTGCTAGCTAAAAATAATTGTTATTCATGTCTTCTACACAGTATCTAACAAAGATACATTGACAGGGTTGATCACCGTGAGGGCTGCCTGTCACAGATCCATGAGGAAGAGTGAAAAGCCGCACAGCATGAGAGTAGGGAAAGGTTATAGATAGCTACTAGGGACCTTGTTAAACATCTCCTGTCAGACACTGTCATCATGGTCAAAATGTGTTGGAGACAGTGTCAACGTTTAATCTTATCAGTAGATAGATTTTAATGATGGGTCCCAATCCCAATTTAGAATTGCCCACTTAACAGGTTATTTGGTAAAGATCTGTTGATGCAGTGTTTGGTCATTGTGTTACTGAGACACAATGTATTCCTGTATAGTTAAATGAGCCCCTAGTTAAGAAGACTAGACACTACTATGTTTATTGTTATTCATTCTCACTTCAGTCTTTCATCACACTTATCTTCACAGATGGTGTTAAAGCTCTCCGTACCAGTGATAGTGGTCCAAAGCCACTGCTCCTGTGTTGCAGGAAGTGTTCTGTGTATGCAGACCATGGAGATGAAGAGGGGGCTAGCCAGGAGTACTGCACACTGAAGAATGTTAACTTCTTTCCGTGTGGCTTCATAGTGCACCCAGATGCTCCGTAGTTAGGATCCTCTCCAGATGGCATCATATTTGATCCCAGTGTAAGACAACACTTTGGACTCTTAGAGGTCAAGTGCCCAAATGTACCAAGTTATGTTGACTGCCCTTACCTGAAGATGCAGAATGGAGAGCTGAAGTTGAAGAGATCTCATGCCTACTACTGGCAGGTGCAAGGTCAAATCCTTCTCACAGGTTGTAGCTGGTGTGACTTTGTCATCTGTGCACAGGAGGACATCCTAGTTGAAAGGACGTATAAAGATCTACAGGTTGTAGCTGGTGTGACTTTGTCATCTGTGCACAGGAGGACATCCTAGTTGAAAGGATTTATAAAGATCTGCAGGTTGTAGCTGGTGTGACTTTGTCATCTGTGCACAGGAGGACATCCTAGTTGAAAGGATATATAAAGATCTACAGGTTGTAGCTGGTGTGACTTTGTCATCTGTACACAGGAGGACATCCTAGTTGAAACGCTATATAAAGATCT
Source organism: Salvelinus fontinalis (assembly GCF_029448725.1). NCBI lineage: Eukaryota > Metazoa > Chordata > Actinopteri > Salmoniformes > Salmonidae > Salvelinus > Salvelinus fontinalis. The sequence goes on from NC_074694.1 coordinate 26,297,286, forward strand.
ACAGGTTGTAGCTGGTGTGACTTTGTCATCTGTGCACAGGAGGACATCCTAGTTGAAAGGACGTATAAAGATCTACAGGTTTCAAAAACTTTAAGAGGGAAGGTTGACCACTTGTATTTTACCACTACCTGCAGAAGTGTCTCTCACACCTGAATGGATCCCCTGCATGGGTGCCAAGTTTAGTGGTTTCATGAATAATAAGTATTGATGTTCTTCTGAAGAAATCTACAGTAGAATAGATTTGTTTAAAAAAAATGTATTTCAGTAAATGTTCAACAGTTCAGTTAACCAATTACACATCTCTAACATTGTATTCAATCTTGCATTCTGGCTCTTCTGTGTTTACTTGATTTCTTTCCCCTACCCCTGTTACTCATTGCCTAATTAAAGCCAATACAAGCTCCACACAAACTGATATTCACTAAAACACAAATGATTGATACATGTCATAGATAAACAAATTATTATTTTGCTGCTAGCAAATAAACACATGTACATTTACACTGGCTTGGCCCATGCTCTGACCAAAGGTCCGTTTTGATAGTTGACCAACAGGCACACCACTGCAAATAACTGGCTGAGGCTGCCTGAGATGGTCAGGGGGATGACTGCGTCAAACAGCTTGTGCTCCTTTACTCTGCGGGATCATTCTTTCAACATGCACTCTCAGCCTGGCGTTGGATTGGGTCTCCCTAACCTCATGCGCTGGAATCTGTTTGCGTCTTGACAGAAAGGCTGGCCGGTAGACTTTGCACGGAACAGTGTCATCTACGAGAAAGCCCTTATCCACCATAATGGCCATGTCAGGGGTGAGTAAGGAAATAATTCCAGAATGCTTGCAGATCTTCTTGTCACTCACAGATCACGCATACAACGATGACACAAAAGTGACAGCACCATGTGGTTACATTCCCAACATGCCCTTAAAGGTACAGTGTGACTTGTAGGAAGAAAAGACCTCACTCTGCAGTAGTAGTGAAGATGGTGTCTGGCAGCGGAGTTCAGTGCAGTCGATCACTACCTGGGTGTCTGGATAGTCCTTGAACTCAGGTGGCAGGTGGGCTTTGATGGTTTTCTTGGGGATCCATATCCATGCTGATCAAAGCAGACAGTAGAGGAAGTTGGCCCAAGAAATTATACTGTCGATTGGTGGATGCTGAACCGATGGGCTAAATCCTTCTGCTTCAGGCCCAGCGACAGATGATTCATAAACAAGAAGAACTTGTTGACTGATGGCGGTGTCTGAACGTAAAGAAACCCATTTTAGTACAATAGTCCTTATATTCGGTCCATAACAAAAAGTAAATAATGTTTAACAATTACAGTAAGATCAAATAATATACTCAAGTATTTAATGAAGTTGTCCCTTACTGTTTTTCTTCGAGTAACACTTGTTTCAGATGGATTGGTGCTTGTGACTCTTATAAACTTGGTCTCTGCTGCCCGCTCAATCAAGTGCCAGAAGGCCATCGGGTGGGTGTAGCTTGCAAATCTAAAGATGGACCCAGAGTATTTGAATACCAAAAAAGCTCATTACTGTTATTGCCCATCTTCTCTAAGCCCTAGCACTAGACATGTCCTAGCTGCTATTGTAGCCTGTTTTCTTGTTACTGCAATTCGTACTGTAATTCACAGCAGCTATCATCACAGCAGTGAATTTGTTTTAAATGTTCTGTTATTTAACCTGGAAAGTGGACTAAGAACCATTTCTCTTACGTGCTCATGGTTTGCCATTAGGGCCATGTCCAGGTGTCACGCCCTGACCGTAGAGATCCTTTTTTGTCTCTATTTTGGTTGGTCAGGGCGTGAGTTTGGGTGGGCATTCTATGTCTGGTGTTCTATTATGTCCTTGTTTTGTATTTCTGTGTGTTTGGCCTGGTATGGTTCTCAATCAGAGGCTGTCTATCGTTGTCTCTGATTGAGAATCATACTTAGGTAGCCTGTTCCCACCTGTGTTGTTGGGTGATTGTTTTCTGTTTAGTGTATGTCACCTTGCAGAACTGATTGTTTATCGTTTTTGTGGTTTTGTTCTAGTATTCGTATTCATTAAAAGGAATTGTGAATACATACCACGCTGCACTTTGGTCATCTCCTTCTCCCGACGACTTTCGTTACACCAGGGCTGTGGGTTCAGGGACTGCACAGTAATCATGGGTCTGGACCGCATCAGAGACGGCACAGTCCATAGGCAGCGCACCTTGTTCTTCATCCCCCTCAGTCGGAGAAGGAGGTTTCAGTCTTCTTTACCAAACACCAGGTCTCTTTTTAATGTGCCAGTTCCACGCAAAGAAAGTAGGAACAACACCTATTTTTAGGTATTGTCGCCCCCCCAATCTTTCCCTTTACAAAGTCACTTTCGACGAAATGTGTACTACACACCTTTGTGTGTTTGGTGACAGTGAAGTTGTCACGACGTACTGCCACCAACCACCTTTTTCTGAGCTCTACGTCGACCGGGAAACGATGGAAGCTCACAATACCATTACATTTGGAAGAAACTGAACACAGAGGCACTGAACAATGTTCATTAGCACCTCCTTCACGGGGCTGTAATTTAAACGTAGTCATTGCAAACTATTTCAGTCAGAAATGCATCGACGATAACTAGTAAGCTAATGATAAAAACAAGAGCAGATCTCGCTCCGGAAGTCATCAACCCGGTCAGAAGTAAATTAGAACGTTGGAGGCGGTATAATGCATAGAGCCTATTGAAATGCATTCCAGGTGATAACGTCATGAAGCTGGTTGAGAGAATGCCAAGAGTGTACAAAGCTGTCATCAGGGCAACGGGTGGCTACTTTGAAGAATCTCAAATATAAAATATATTTTGATTTGTTTAACATTTTTTTGGTTACTACATGATTCCATATGTGTTATTTCATAGTGTTGATGTCTTCACTATTATTCTGTATAAATAGTAAAAATAAAGAAAAACCCTTGAATGAGTAGGTGTGTCCAAACTTTTGACTGGTACCTTAGATTTGGCTCATTCATCCCCCCTCCTCTCCCCTGTAACTATTCCCCAGGTCGTTGCTGTAAATGAGAATGTGTTCTCAGTCAACTTACCTGGTAAAATAATGATTTGAAAATATATATATATATTTATTTATTTTACCATTATTTTACCAGGTAAGTTGTGGGACCTTATTATTATATATAAGGTCCCACAGTTGACAATGCATGTCAGAGCAAACACCAAGCCATGAAGTCGAAGGAATTGTCCGTAGAGCTCCGAGACAGGTTTGTGTCGAGGCACAGATTTGGGGAAGGGTACCAAAAAATGTCTGCAGCATTGAAGGTACCCAAGAACACAGTTGTCTCCATCATTCTTAAATGGAAGAAGTTTGGAACCCCCAAAATTCTTCCTGGAGCAGGCAGCCTGGCCAAATTTAACAATCAGGGGAGAAGGGCCTTGGTTAGGCAGGTGACTAAGGACCCGATGGTGACTCTGACAGAGCTCCAGAGTTCCTCTGTGGAGATGGGAGAACCTTCCAGAAGGACAACCATCTCTGCAGCACTCCACCAATCAGGCTTAAGGCTTATGGTAGAGTGGCCAGACAGAAGCTACTCCTCAGTAAAAGGCACATGACAGCCCGCTTGTAGTTTGCCAAAAGGCACCTAAAGGGCTCAGACCGTGAGAATCAAAATTCTCTGGTCTGATGAAACCAAGATTGAACTCTTTGGCCTGAATGCCAAGTGTCACGTATGGAGGAAACCTGGCACAATCCCTTTGGTGAAGCGTGGTGGTGGCAGCATCATGCTGTGGGGATGTTTTCCAGCGTCAGGGACTGGGAGACTAGTCAGGATCGAGGGAAAGATGAGCAGAGCAAAGTACAGAGAGATCCTTGATGGAAACCTGCTCCAGAGTGCTCAGGAACTCAGACTTTCCAACAGTACAATGACCCTTAGCCAACAGCCAAGACAACGCAAGTCTCTGAATGTCCTTGAGTGGCCCAGCCAGAGCCCAGGCTTGAACCAAATCGAACATCTCTGGAGAGACCTGAAAATAGCTGTGCTGCAACGCTCCCCATCCAACCTGACAGAGCTTGAGAGGATCTGCAAAAAATAATGGGAGAAACTCCCCAAATACAGGTGTGCCAAGTTTGTAGCGTCACACCCAAGAACACTCGAGGCTGCCAAAGGTGCTTCAACAAAGTACTGAGTAAAGGGTCTGAAAACATATGTCAATGTGATATTTTGTATTTTTTTTTTTTAATTAGCAAACATTTCTTAAAACCTGTTTTTGCTTTGTCATTATGAGGTATTGTGTGTAGATTGAAGAGGGGAAAAAACTATTTATACTGTTTTAGAATAAGGCTGTCACGTAACAAAATGTGGAAAAGGTCAAAGGGTCTGAATACTTTCCGAATGCACCGTATATAGGAAATAGGGTGCCATTTGGGATGCATCCTCTACACCAATTCCTGGTTTCTAATGCTGCGTTCACAGCTAAGTGGGAAGTGGGAAATATGCTTGAATGGCCCTCAAACTGGTAATTATTAGTGGGAAACTTGTATATCATCCTGAGCTCCCACTTCTTCCACATGCTGACCTCTAACAGCATTTTCCGCAGTTAAATGCAACAGCAAAACATTATTTATAAAAGCAATCTATTAATACGGTTTTTGAACACTATAATTTGTTTACAATCATGATAGCTTTACTTTCAGTTTACGGTTTATGCAGCTTGTTGGCCATTATCCAATTGGCATTTCTCAACAAGATCAAAGCAAGTGAATGCATCCAACTGGTGTTTATGACTTCACAACTGGTAAATTCCCACCTCCCACTTGGTTACGAATGCAGCATAGGACCTCGGCTCATTTGACTAGTTTGCCCCCCTGAGCCATTAATTACTTACTGACAGTGACCAATTTCAATTAGTACTGTGAAGTTCAGTCCTTCTTTCCCACACATGAATGTACAGAACAGATTAACCCCAACCCTAATGCACAGTAGGGCATGTACATTAAGGAGACAGTAAATCGCTTTATTGTATGGAGTTAACATACAGTATGTATGACCTATGGACTAGGAGTCCTTTATCCATACTGTATTAGCTTTTCGTATTATCAGGATATTTTTTATTTTTTATTTTTTATTTAACCTTTATTTAACCAGGTAGGCAAATTGAGAACACGTTCTCATTTACAATTGCGACCTGGCCAAGATAAAGCAAAGCAGTTCGACACATACAACAACACATAGTTACACATGGAGTAAAACAAACATACAGTCAATAATACAGTGAAAAATAAGTCTATATACAATATGAGCAAGTGAGGTGAGATAAGGGAGGTGAAGGCAAACAAAATATATATATAAATAAATAAAAATATAAAAAGGCCATGGTGGCGAAGTAAATACAATATAGCAAGTAAAAAAAGTAAAAAAAGTAGAGATAGTAGAGATAGAAAAAAGTAGAGATAGAAATAATGGGGTGCAAAGGAGCAAAATAAATAAATAAATAAATACAGTAGGTAAAGAGGTAGTTGTTTGGGCTAAATTATAGATGGGCTATGTACAGGTGCAGTAATCTATGAGCTGCTCTGACAGCTGGTGCTTAAAGCTAGTGAGGGAGATAAGTGTTTCCAGTTTCAGAGATTTTTGTAGTTTATTGTGTAAAGCTTCTTATTTAAAAAAATGTTTAATGATGGAACAACATGATTCAGCCTTCTCCAAACCTCTCACAGCAATTCAGTGGGCCCGGCTAGTAGGTCTCTCCTGTAAGAGGACACAGGATGGAATTGGTTAATGTGAGATAACTTTCTACAGAAGGACACAGACATTGGCCAGAAGGACACAGCCATTGGCTAATGTGATATAACTTTCTTCCCTTGATCAGATTAACAGCACCTGGCTTGTAAAATGAAATGTACTGGCCTGTCTGCCATTTAGAGAACTTTAGAACGGACACACAGTAAAGGATATCGAGACAAGGGGAGCCATTCATTCAAACACACCTCATCATTTATTCATGACACAGTGAGGGTGAGAAATTAAAATCCTTCTTCTTCACTGTTATAACTCAAAATAATGGATTTCTTTCTACCATAGACTATGGAAGATAATGGAACATATTTCCCTCAGTTGAGCCCACAAAGACCTAGACACATGCCTGGTGGGTAATATCTCAGTAACTCATCATCAATAACCCAACAACCAAACTGAGTGGCCCAACTGGCTGGGCGAAAATAACCCAACTGGTGTTCTGTCCAATATTTACCCAAATTGGGTTGTTTTTAACCCAACAGTTTTTGGAGTGTACTGAATCTTTTCCACTGGCTGGTCAGGTTGATCCTTCTAACTGAATCAGACCTGTGTGCTTAATGGTCCTTGTATTCACAGTAACATGAGAAATTGTCACTTCAATGGCTATTCATGGATTCATGGATTTTATTACCCATTGTTCAGACTTAAAGGGCTTTGCCAGATTTGTATAACATTAAAAACTCATCCTTTATATCATAACAATTTCCCTAATTATAGTGTATACCAAGCCCTAACACAGGCTTAAAGTACCTGAAGATGTTATGAATGAAGTTAAATGAATAACAAGTTGAATAGTGCTTTTGAAGGACATGTTTTGTCTGATGGTTCATAGTTCATGCAGACAGACTTGGCTTTGGTTGTCTTGAATTGCATCTCAAATGCCACCTTATTCGCTATATAGTGCAATACTTTTGTCAAGGGCACCAGAGGGCTGTCGTTTGGGAGTCATCTTTGAGGTTCTATGATGTTTTATGTGGTCTCATGAGATTTACAAAAAGCCAGCTCTAAAGCTTTGCTTTTCCAATCACTCTCTCTACAGTAAGTTACCAATGGACTTAGTCCTATGAGTTGCCTAGAATGACCGCCATTGGCGAACACATTGAATGCGACCGGTCCAAAGAGGAGAAGACAAAACACTGTACGTCTATAAATACCACCATCGGGTTGAGATGACGTCTCTTTGGCAGTGAGAGGGAAAAGTGAGTTTCAGTAAGATTGACAGTGACATTTAACTGGCAACTCTTTACCCTCTCATAACTTGATTAATAAGCCTCAAAACCCAAACGTATTGTTCTCTCAAACTCTCTTAATATTGAGATAATGTGTCACATCATATTATTTTCTGGAGTCATTTTTCATAATTGTTGAGATAACCCTCTTTGAGAGGGGTGGATGGGTGCACGGGGGGAGAGAAGGGGTGGGTGTAGCAGGGACAGCTGAGGTTTTGTATAAATCATCAAGTTTATTTTATATAGCCCTTCGTACATCAGCTAATATCTCGAAGTGTTGTACAGAAACCCAGCCTAAAACCCCAAACAGCAAGCAATGCAGGTGTAGAAGCACTGTAGCTAGGAAAAACTAAGGCCAGAACCTAGGAAGAACCCTAGAGAGGAACCAGGCTATGAGGGGAGGCCAGTCCTCTTCTGGCTGTGCCGGGTGGAGATTATAACAGAACATGGCCAAGATGTTCAAAATGTTCATGTGACAAGCATATATATATATATATAAATGAGTATGTTAATACTGTCTGACGTTTACTTTCAAAGTGGAGAGGGGAACATACAGTATTTGGTGAAAATAATCATTATCAGCAGTGCGATGAAATGAAGTAAACACTTTAGCTGTAGTTCAGGCTAATTCATCTAATGAAACCAATAAAAGCAGTAAATATACAACATACAGTTGAAGTCAGAAGTTTACATACATCTTAGCCAAATACATTTAAACTCAGTTTTTCACAATTCTTGATATTTAATCCCAGTAAAAATTCCCTGTCTTCGGTCAGTTAGGATCAACACTTTATTTTAAGAATGTGAAATGTCAGAATAATAGTAGAGAGTCATTTTTTTCAGATTTTATTTCTTTCATCACGTTCCCAGTGGGTCAGAAGTTTACATACACTCAATTAGTATTTGGTAGCATTGCCTTTAAATTATTTAACTTCGGTCAAAGATTTTGGGTAGCCTTCCACATGCTTCCCACAACAAGTTGGGTGAATTTTGTCCCATTCCTCCTGACAGAGCTGGTGTAACTGAGTTAGGTGGATATAGATACTTTTATATCTGTTTCCTCCAGCATCTTCACAAGGTCCTTTGCTGTTGTTCTGGGATTGATTGGCACTTTTCGCACCAAAGTACGTTCATCTCTAGGAGACAACGCGTCTCCTTCCTGAGCGGTATGACGGCTGCGTGGTCCCATGGTGTTTATACTTGCGTACTATTGTTTGTACAGATGAACGTGGTTCCTTCAGGCGTTTGGAAATTGCTCCCATGGATGAACCAGACTTGTGGAGGTCTACATAAAAAATATCTGAGGTCTTGGCTGATTTCTATTGATTTTCCCATGCTGTCAAGCAAAGAGGCACTGACTTTGAAGGTAGGCCTTGAAATACATCCACAGGTACACCTCCAATTGACTCAAATGATGTCAATTAACCTATCAGAAGCTTCTAAAGCAATGACATCATTTTCTGGAATTTTCCAAGCTGTTTAAAGGCACAGTCAACTTAGTGTATGTAAACTTCTGACCCACTGGAATTGTGATACAGTGAACTATAAGTTAAATAATCTGTCTGTAAACAATTGTTAGAAAAATTCCTTGTGTCATGCACAAAGTAGATGTCCTAACCGACTTGCCAAAACTATAGTTTGTTCCCAAGAAATGTGTGGAATGGTTGAAAAACGAGTTTTAATGACTCCAACCTCAGTGTATGTAAACTTCCGACTTCAACTGTATAACCTCAGGTGGGTTGTGTTTCCAACCCGTTTGTGTTTAAGGTAAGACCCCACAAACTGAACTGAATCTGAACTCGGCATTCAGTGTAGGTTAACACCCACCCACTACGATGCACTGGCACACACACACACACACACACACACACACACACACACACACACACACACACACACACACACGTCCTACCCACTACACATGTCTCAACATAATGAGATGTTCAAATGTTATTTGACTGAAAGAACGAGCGTTAGTCGTTTACTAGTTTGAATGAGGCAACATTGCATGTGTGGGTGCGTGTGTGTGTGTGCGTGTGTGCACTAATTGTCAAATATAACACACTCCAGTTCCAATTAAATGCGGGTGAGTAATTTGTCTGTGCAAAAAGTAGAATAATAAGAAATGAACAATTGTGAAACAAGAAAACAATGTCAGCAGGGACATTCTAAATCACAATGTTATTTACCGTGGAATGACTGTCTGGATTTTGTATTGTTGTTCAAACCAAGGTTTTCAAGTTGACAGAAGAGAAAATATTTCCCAAGGTTGTTCACTTACCCTTCTTTACTTGTATTATGTTTACTTGTGCCTGATTCAGAATACAACATGTTTTATAGAATAGGCCTAACCTTCCAAAATGAACCTTTTACAATGGCATATGGAGCTGCCTACTATCCAATGTGAATGTCAACATACTTCATACTTGCTGTGCAAATGGGATCACCCTTTCAGAATGTAATTTGTTTTATTCTATGAGGAAATTCTAACAAGAAGCTGTGCTAGCAACAAGCATATCTATTATAATATACCATATCATATTTGAAAATAGCCCTACTGTTTCAGTTCCACAGTCAATTCATCATCACCATGCATCTTCATTATGCATATGCTCATATGATTGCATTTCTTATACTGCAGTTGTTTGCGCGGCAAGGGTACTTGCTATGGCCTTTCAAACCACCATAAACCTGTATTATTTTGTGTCCTTTAAATTCTTCAGAATTCAATGTGTTTCATAGAATAGCCCTAACCTTCCAAAATGAACATTTTACAATGGCACATGGAGCTGCACACTATCAAATGTGAATGTCAGCCCACTTGCTATGCACTCTATACAAATGTGACCACCCTTCCAGAATATAAAATGATACCTTTTTCTATGAGCATTCACACACACACACTCAAAAGTTGTGCAGCTAATAGGGTCATTGTTCAGGGCTCTAGTCAGCCAAATGAGTTAGAGACTGTGCTTTTAAAAGGTGACGATGGCTACACAGGAGAATGTCAAGGGTGCAGAAGAAATAAAAGATCCCAGAAATGTTCCATAAGCACAAAAAGCTTATTTCTCTAAAATGTTGTGCACAATTTGTTTACATCCCTGTTAGTGAGCATTTCTCCTTTGCCAAGATAATCCATCCACCTGACAGGTTTGGCATATCAAGAAGCTGATTAAACAACATGATCATTACATAGGTGCACCTTGTGCTGGGGCAGCAAAAGGCCACCCTAAAATGTGCAATTTTGTCACACAACCCAATGCCACAGATGTCTCAAGTTTTGAGGGAGCATACAATTGGCATGCTGACTGCATAAATGTCCACCATAACTTGTGGCAGAGAATTTAAGTTTCATTTCTCGAAAAGAAGCCAACTCCAACGTTCGTTTTATAGAATTTGGCAGTACGTCCAAATGGCCTCACAACCGCAGACCATGTGTAACAATGCCAGCCCAGCTTCTTCACCTGAGGGATAGTCTGAGACCAGCCGCCAGACAGCTGATTAAACTAGTATTTCTGTCTGTAATAAAACCCTTTTATGGGGAAAAACTAATTCTGATTGTCTGGGCCTGGCTCCCCAGTGGGTGGGCCTGGCTCCCAAGTGGGTGGTGCTATGCCCTGCCAGGCCCACCCATGGCTGTGTCCCTGCCCAGTCATGACAAAAATCCATAGATTAGGGCCTAATAAATGTTTTCCAATTGACTGATGTCCTTAAACAAAGTGTAACTGAGTCAAATTGTTAAAATTGTTGCATGTTGCGTTTATATTTTTGTTCAGTATAGTTTCGGCATAGGTTCAGTTTCAAGGCAATTGTCGGGCGGATTATCAGCTGGGCACTGCACTTTCAACTGATGGAAGAAGGAGCGGAGCAGGCCCTACTGTTGGGAGGAGTGGAAATGGGGGAAAACCATAAAATAAAAATTGTAGGACCCCTTTAGGTATAAAAAAGATAAATACAAAAATGATTTGATAAAATATTGAATTTGGCCTTTACTAATATAGCCTGGAGAAACGCATTGAATAGCACATTCATAAATGACAAAAAAGCCAGTCAAAAAAAATTATAATAAGAAACAAGGTTTTGAAGTGTTTGTTCTATAACTAGGAAATATTAGAAAGCTCAGGAAAAATATACACAACCAGTCAAAAGTTTTAGCGCACCTACTCTTTCAAGGGTTTTTCTTTATTTTTACCATTTTCTACATTGTAGAATAATAGTGAAGACGTCAAAACTATGAAATAACACATATGGAATCATGTAGTAATCCAAAAAGTGTTAAACAAATCAAAATGTATTTTATATTTGAGATTCTTCAAATAGCTTTGCACACTCTTGGCATTCTCTCAACCAGCTTCACCTGGAATGCTTTTCCAACAGTCTTGAAGGAGTTCCCACATATGCTTAGCGCATGTTGGCTGCATTTCCTTCACTCTGCGGTCCGACTCATGCCAAACCATCTCAATTTGGTTGAGGTCGGGGGATTGCGGAGGCCAGGTCATCTGATGCAGCTGTCATAACTATCCTGTGATGATCTGAAGGATCAGGTTACAGTTGGTTCGCTCCAAAGCATGCTCTCTCTCGTAGAGCGGGAGAGTGGTGTCACGGCTCCTCCTCTGCAGTGCAGGGGGCGGTTCCTCCTGCAGGCAGAGGAGGGTCGTTAGTGATTGGAGCCACCTGGGCTCAGGGTATAAAGCTGTCACTAATCACTTTTTTCTCTCTCCCTCTCTGCTCCTCCAGGTATGCTCATGATTTGTTTGTTCCTTTGTAGTTTTGCATAGTTTTCACTCAGTCATGTTCACACACACATATTCATGCACCCATGCACTTTACATACACCTTACATTATGATACATCCACACCTCATTCCTTTTTCTTAGTTTAAGTTAATAGTTTGTTTAATAATAAAGAATACTTTTAAATTGGCCTATACCTGTTGTTCGTGTCCCCTCATTTTTGTCACAGGCTATGAGCCGGCTTGTGACAGTGGGAAGTCAGCTGTTTTATGGCGGTCTTAAAATATGCTAACTCTATGCTCTGACGTGTTCGACATTGGAATGGAAACTGTGGAACACAGAGAGACCCTTGGACATCAAAAGATGTCCAAGGGTAATTTGAATAATTAAACAATATTTATATTTTTGATAATGTGGGAGTGGTCCGTGGACACTTAAAGAACAGTCATGACGAGTGTATTTCATTTGATGATCTCATGAGGGACAGGAAACACTCATTACTGTGTCTTTGGCTGTGTACACTTCTTAATTATGGGGTTTACATCTCAATATTTTGAAACTTATGTGATTAAACATGACACTATTTGTGAAAATACATAATGTGATGTTAACCTTCTAAATGTGAAAAAATGGGTTTTCATATAAAGTTAACAAAATCAGTGGCCACGCCCATATAGTATAGACATTACATTGGCGTCATGGACCGTCCTTTTCTCAGAAGTGTATAAAACCCACTCCTGACTAAATTTACATTAGACCATAAAATATGGAGCTGACGCTACATGTTGAAATGGTTAAGAACTACAGCTCTATAGGAGTCGCAGGAGACCAGACAGCGTGTAGTGTTGGCTACACAGCTGGAAATGGTTCAACTCTGAGACTATCAATCACTACAGAATAAAAGCAAATCCTAGATGTAGAATTTCTAGTCTGCAGCTGGAAATTACGTAAGCCTAGTACGAGAATACCGACAACCGCAGAAGCATCTATTCTATGCAGCGACCATGTGTAAGCCTGACGTATCCATTACAACAGACCCTATCCAGAGCCGCTGAGAAAGCTACAACCATGAAAGACATTGTGACTTCTGGGAAAGTTAACCAGAGACTTTCTGATGAACTGACTCTCCAGCAGATGGAGCGGCGATTCCAACAGAGAAGACAACAACGACATACGGGCGTAAATATATACATTGCAATTATTTTCGAATGAGCGGCCGTTCATGTGCAAAAAAATTGCATATCAATGGATACAATTATCAACTGTGTGTAGTGAAACCATTTTGCCTTTCCGCTCTTTCTGTCCCCACCCCATTCCATTGTCTACCAAGCCGTCATACCGGTTAAGCCCACGAGGGACTTAGCAATGCATTGTGTTAGTAACCAATAACTATAATGTTGGTTTATGTATTTCTGTGATTTGTTTAGTTAGTTATTAAATAAATAATTAATCCAATATGTATTTCTGTGATTTGTTTAGTTAGTTAGTAAATAAATAATTAAGCCAATATGTATTTCGCTGATTCATTATGGGAACAGGGTTTGTGCAGATATCCAAGGGTTTGCGACGTTCAGTAATGAGCCTGATGAGGTAATAATGATACATTAATAGAAGGCTAATCAATAAGTTATGAAAATATCTGAAGAGTCGAATCGGGAAATAGAGACTCTATAAACATTTTCCCATGGTGCCCCGACTTCCTAGTTAATTAAAGTTTACATGATTAGTTTAATCACGTAATAATAATTACACATGGAGAATTGATTTGATAGAATAACTCTTAACATTTAATGATAGTCACAGACACAGCACTCCATCACTCTCCTTCTTGGTAAAGTAGCCTTTACACAGCGTGGAAGTGTGTTTTGTCGTTGTCCTGTTGAAAAACAAATGATAGTCCCACTAAGCCCAAACCATACGGGACGGCGTATCGCTGCAGAATGCTGTGGTAGCCATGCTGGTTAAGTGTGCCTTGAATTCTAAATAAATCGCAGACGGTGTCACCAGCAAAGCACCTCCACATCATGAAACCTCCTCCTCCATGCTTTACAGTGGGGAATACACATGCAGAGATTATCCGTTCACCCACATCGCGTCTCACAAACACATGGCGGTTGGAACCAAATTGGACTCAACAGACCAAAGGACACATGTCCACCGGTCTAAAGTCCATTGCTCGTGTTTCTTGGCCCAATCAAGTCTCTTCTTATTATTGCCATCCTTTAATAGTGGGTTCTTAGCAGCAAATTGACCATGAAAGCCGGATTCACACAGTCTCCTTTGAACAGTTGATGTTGAGATGTGTCTGTTACTTGAACTGTGTGAAGCATTTATTTGGGCTGCAATTTCTGAGGCTGGTAACGCTAATGAACTTATCCTCTGCAGTAGAGGTAACTCTGGGTCTTCCATTCCTGTGGCGGTCCTCATGAGAGCCAGTTTCATCATAGCACTTGATGGTTTTTGGACTGCACTTGAAGAAAATTTCAAAGTTCTTGAAATGTTCCACATTAACTGACTTTCATGTCTTAAGTAATGATGGACTGTCATTTCCCTTTACTTATTTGAGCTGTTATTGCCATAATATATACTTGGTCTTTTACCAAATAGCCCTATCTTGTGTATACCACCCCTACCTTGTCACAACACAACTGATAGGCTCAAACACATTAAGAATGAAAGAAATTCCACAAATGGACTGTTAACAAGGCACACCTGTTAATTGAAATGCATTCCAGGTGACTACCTCATGAAGCTGGTTGAGAGAATGCCAAGAGTGTGCAAAGCTGTCATCAAGGCAATGGGTGGCTATTTGAAGAATCTCAAATAAAAAATATTTTTTGATTTGTTTAAAACCTTTTTGCTTACTACATGATTCCGTGTGTGTTATTTCATAGTTTTGATGACTTCACTATTATTCTACAATGTAGAAAATAGTAAAATAAAGAAAAACCCTTGAAAGGTGTTTTAAAACCTCTGACCAGTAGTGTATAATACACCTTGTATGTGAGGAGGTGTTTCTAAGAATGTGCTTCAAGAAGCACTATGTGCTTTCTAGTATGGTAGGATGGGAGCTGTCTGCCAAGAATGGTGCTGAAAGTCTTAGTGCAGAGTCTGAACTTGTATGTGACTTGGAGTAGAGTGGAAACTGTCCATCGAAACTGGTGCTGTATGTGAGGAGATGTTTCAGAGAATGTGCAATAAGAAGCAAATGTATGTAAACACACATACACAAAGACATTTATTTAACTAGGCATGTCAGTTAAGAACAAATTCTTATTTACAATGACGGCCTACCAAAAGGCAAAAGGACTCCTGCGGGGACAGGGGCTGGGATTAAAAATAAAAAGAATCAAATTAAAATATAGGACAAAACACACACCACGACAAGGTACACAACACAACACTATATAAACAACACTATATAAAGAGAGACCTAAGACAACAACATAGCATGGTAGCAACACATCGTGACAAAACATGGTACAAACATTATTGGGCACAGACAACAGCACAAAGGGCAAGAAGGTAGAGACAACAATACATCACGCAAAGCAGCCACAACTGTCAGTAAGAGTGTCCATGATTGAGTCTTTGAATGAAGAGATTGAGATAAAACGGTCCAGTTTGAGTGTTTGTTGCAGCTCATACATACGTGAATCCATAAACCTAATCACTCAATGCACCTAAAGCAATCAGTCAACCTGGTATTTCAGTCAGAAATAGAGACGTTGTCATGCTGTTAGAGTGGATGCTCTTTGCCACAGTGCCTCCCGGGGGCCTGGGGTAGAATACCCTGGAACAGATGCCCTCCAACATGGCAGATGTTGTGTCCCAAATGGCATCCTTTTCCCTGTGTAGTGCATAACTTTTGACCATGGCCAATAGGGTCAAAAGAACCAAAAGATCTCATATCCAAGACTCACAAAGACAAGCATGCATATAAAGCATTGTGAACAATGTTACAACTAGAGGGCACACTGTGATTAGTTCAACCTTAATTATACAACGTCTTGCTTTTGTGTATTTCAGTTTATTTAGTTAATGGTAATAAAGGAGTTGATTAAATAAACGTTAAAGAAGTAAACTTTTAAACGTGTAAATGCTGTCCTCAATTTATCATCAAGTCTACAGTGCCAAACGCTGACATAACAACAAGGGACAGAAACCTACTTCAAATTCATTTTAAAAACATTTGGAGGTGAAAACACTGACGACACTTTTGAACATTTGCACCTACACATTTCGGTAGCCTCAAGAATCGATTTAAAAATAGGTATTTTCTCCCTGAAGTTCTGGAGTTCAAGAACTTTTCCATTCTCCCCAGCTGAAGAAAGAAACATTTTCTATGCATACTTTAATGAACACATGAATTAAATATTCTCATAGATTTCTTTAGGTATGTCACCTTATGTCTCCTGAGCTTAGTTCAACTCTCGTACCCTGTCAGTTCCCAAAATATAAGCTTGTTTTATTTACTCAAATGTTTGTAAACAATAGAAATGTGAACCAACACTCTTTAGCCTCAAAGCATGGTTAAAACTGTAATTTGGAATTTGAGAGTGGTTACATTTCTCCAGGCCCATCCCTCAGCTTTTAACCAAAACAGAGGTGGGGTGGTCGATTTGTTATTTTTCAATTTAGGTCTCTAGCTTTAAGGCATCTAAACTGAAAGTTCCCCAAAAAGTTCCCCATCAGCAACCTCCCCAAAGATAACGATCATTCAACGGATCATACAGAATCTGCAGACACATGGGTTTTATCCCAAATAGCACACTATTCCCGAATCCCCACGTACAGTTGAAGTCGGAAGTTTACATACACTTAGGTTGGAGCCATTAAAACTCGTTTTTCAACCACTCCACACATTTCTTGTTAACAAACTATAGTTTTGGCAAGTCGGTTAGGATATCTACTTTGTGCATGACAGAAGTAATTTTTCCAACAATTGTTTACAGACAGATTATTTCACTTGTAATTCACTGTATCACAATTCTAGTGGGTCAGAAGTTTACCTACACTAAGTTGACTGTGCCTTTAAACAGCTTGGAAAATGTAAAAAAATGATATCATGGCTTTAGAAGCTTCTTTTATTAGCTTCTGCTAATTGACATCATTTGAGTCAATTGGAGGTGAACCTGTGGATGTGTTTCAAGGCCTACCTTCAAACTCAGTGCCTCTGCTTGACATCATGGGAAAATCAAAAGAAATCAGCCAAGACCTCAGAAAAAAAATGTGGACCTCCACAAGTCTGGTTCATCCTTGGGTGCAATTTTCAAATGGCTGAAGGTACCATGTTCATCTGTACAAACAATAGTGCGCAAGTATAAACACCATGGGACCACGCAGCTGTCATACCGCTCAGGAAAAGTGCAAATCAATTCCAGAACAACAGCAAAGGATCGTGTGAAGATGCTGGAGGAAACAGGTACAAAAGTATCTATATCCACAGTAAAAACGAGTCCTATATCAACATAACCTGAAAGACCGCTCAGCAAGGAAGAAGGCACTACTCCAAAACCACCATAAAAAAACAAGACTACGGTTTGCAACTACACATGGGGACAAAGATCATACTTTTTGGAGGCATGTCCTCTGGACTGATGAAGCAAAAATCGAACTGTTTGGCCATAATGACCATCGTTATGTTTGGAGGAAAAAGGGGGAGGCTTACAAGCCGAAGAACACCATCCCAACCGTGAAGCACGGGGGTGGCAGCATCATGATGTGGGGGTGCTTTGCTGCAGGAGGGACTGGTGCACTTCACAAAATAGATGGTATCATGAGGCAGGAAAATTAGGTGGATATATTGAAGCAACATCTCAAGACATCAGTCAGGAAGTTAAAGCTTGGTCACAAATGGGTCTTCCAAATGGACAATGACTGCAAGCATACTTCCAAAGTTGTGGCAAAATGGCTTAAGAACAACAAAGTCAAGTTATTGGAGTGGCCATCACAACGCCCTGACCTCAATCCTATAGAAATGTTGTTGGCAGAACTGAAAAAGTGTTTGTGAGCAGGGAGGTTTAAAATCCTGACTCAAATACACCAGCTCTGTCAGGAGGAATGGGCCAAAATTCACCCAACTTATTGTGGGAAGCTTGTGGAAGGCTACCTGAAAAGTTTGACCCAAGTAAAACAATTTAAAGGCAATGCTGCTAAATGCTAATTGAGTGTATGTAAACTTCTGACCCACTGGGAATGTGATGAAAGAAATAAAAGCTGAAATAAATCATTCTCTCTGCTATTATTCTGACATTTCACATTCTTAAAATAAAGTGTTGATCCTAACTGACCTAAGACAGCGAATTTGTACTAGGATTAAATGTCAGGAATTGTGAAAAACTGAGTAAATGCATTTGGCTAAGGTGTATGTAAACTTCTGACTTCAACTGTAGGTCCCTATATAGAGGGACCTGTATAGGGAATAGGGAACGTACCATGGAAGGAGTCCATGGAGCCAATTTCCAAATTACATCACAAATTCCCGGGGAACCAATAAGCTTGCAGTCTGATGGCAGGCCAGCTTATCAGAGCCAGCCATTTGAGAGTGGCCTGGAACATGTGACTCACAGCACATGGTCCAGGGGGTTAATATTGACCAACACAGCCTTACTACCTGATTAAACAAGACAAGAGGAGTGCCATGACGTTGGCAGGAGTAACTCTGAGACGTGACAGGAAGCCATTGTACTACTGTTGGCTCTATTTCCCCCCTCTCTCCCTTCGCAGAGGTAATGGATTTAGTGGTGGCAGAAAAAATCATTAAAGGAAACAATTTTTCTCTGTTTTCCTCCTTTTCCATGTCTCTCTCTAAGCATTTTTAGTGTGTCTTGTCTTATAGTCGACTTACAGACTAGTGTGTCTTTATAGTTTACTTCTCACAGCTACGAAGCTCAAAATCAATTCATAAATAATTTGGAGCTGTTCTCGCGGAGTCACTGTCATATACAGTAGGCTGCGTTGCATGGAGTGAACTTTTAACACAGGTATGTAGAGGAACCCGAAAGCCCCTATTCAAAGCCAATTCAAAAGCCATTTATAAATAGAAATATTTCAGTATGTGGTCTTTTCAGTAATTCAAAAAGAGAGGAGAGAGGGAGATGAGGGAGGAAGGGAAAAGACAAATGGGGATGAAGAATGGTCAGTCGAGCCCTTGGCTGAGCTAATGGATCATATGCCTTCTCCTGGAGCCAGTGGAGTGGTGGTGGGGTGGTGGGATGGTGGGGCTCGGTCAGCACCCACAGACCAGAGAGCCTGGTTCAGCACTGTAATCATCTAGACTGGAGGCAGGATTATTGCAATTGAAAGAAGAGAGGGGAAAGAGCAGAAAGAGGTGGAGTGAGTGAGTTAAAGGTAAGAGGTAAGATGGAGAGACGCATTTGGAGAGTACTCTTCCATATCTCCTTTGTTGTAGGGTCTGGTCAGAGTCAGCGGTCTCGGTTTCCACTACCTGGTAATATTACTATGGCTATGTCCCAAATGGCATCCTATTTGGCCCATAGGGCTCTGGTCAGGAGTAGTGCATTATAGAGGGAATACAGTGGCATTTGGGACACATCCTCTGTGATTGCACAGTGAGAGAGGTAGGCACTACGGCAAGGCAGTACCATATGAATGACCACTTATTGTGGGCATCACAACCTACTTTTCTTGCCCTCATTGGTGTAATCCTGACAATTGGTTGGTAATAAGGTCCTTCATAAAGACAGTCTCCCGGTTCATTCAATCAGTCATGTAATAGTTTGCTGGAAACAGTTCTTTGCATCTGTCTGTGCAGCAGGAGACAGGTCGTAACTCTGGCTGTGTCCCAAATAGTACCCTATTCTTTATATAGTGCATTACTTTTGAACAAAACCTTGGTCAAAAGTAGAGCACTACAAAGGGAACACTAGGGTGCCATTTGTAACAGATTTCCTGTGCAAAGGAATGAGCCTGCAGCCTTATCACTAGCTTGTCCAAGTACTATACAAGTAGTTCCCTTACAGATAAAACCCAATTGTACAATTTCCACGTACAATTTTGTACAATTTTATTTCACATGTGATATCATGTGGTTTTGGATTTAAAATGAATATTTTTTACATGAGATTTCACAGGTGATTCCCTGCCAACAAAAAGTATTTAGAATGTCCCCAGAACGTCACAAAATAGTCAGTGTTTCACATACATTGTGTTATTTATACAATAACTATTATTCAACATGTCCTCACCTGAGATTTGAACTCACAACCTCTTGATTCACGGCATTCTGCTCTTGTTGCTACACAACCATGTCTGTGTCAATGACTGTCTCGTTGGTTTATATGATTTGATTTGTATTTGTTCGATCTTAGCTAGCTACTTAGCTGGCTACATAGCCGTCTTTGTATCGGTGATAATTGTGTAGTTATGAAGGTTCGCTGAGGTTCGCTAGCCAGGTATTCTCGCCCTAACGTAACGTAACGTAACGTAGTCAACCCTGCTAGCTAGCCAGCTAGCCACCGATTAGCAGCACTGTAGAAACGATTACATTACAACGGAACGACTTGACTTGTGTAGTGTTAGCTAGCTACATAGTTTTCTTTGCTATCTTTGTATCTAAGATAATTGTGTAGCTTTGAGTAATTATCGGTTAGCTAGCCAGCTATTTTTCGCCTGCCGCGCTGCCGTCCTCCTACCTAGCCAACACTGCTAGCTAGCCAACTTCTACCGAATAGCAGCACTGTAGAAACTTACATTACAACGGAACGACTTGATTAGCGTAGTGTTAGCTAGTTGTCTTTGCTGTCCTTGTATCCATGATAATTGTGTAGTTTAGAGAAATTTAGTGAAATTGTCGAGGTTACCTAGCCAGCTTCACTTTCAACAACGTAGCCACTGCTAGCCAGGCTACTTCACCAGCCAGCAGTACTATATCATTTTAGTCAATAAGATCTTGTATTTTATTTTATTTTATTTTTGCAACGTAAGCTTAACTTTCTGAACATTCGAGACGTGTAGCCCACTTGTCATTCTAATCTCCTTTGCATTAGCGTAGCCTCTTCTGTAGCCTGTCAACCATGTGTCTGTCTATCCCTGTTCTCTCCTCTCTGCACAGACCATACAAACGCTTCACACCGCGTGGCCGCGCCCACCCTAACCTGGTGGTCCCAGCCCGCACGACCCACGTGGAGTTCCAGGTCTCCGGTAGCCTCTGGAACTGCCGATCTGCGGCCAACAAGGCAGAGCTCATCTCAGCCTATGCGTCCCTCCAGTCCCTCGACTTCCTGGCACTGACGGAAACATGGCTCACCACAGATAACACTGCTACTCCTACTGCTCTCTCTTCGTCTGCCCACGTGTTCTCGCACACCCCGAGACCTTCTGGTCAGCGGGGTGGTGGCACAACGATCCTCATCTCTCCCAAGTGGTCATTCTCTCTTTCTCCCCTTACCCATCTGTCTATCGCCTCCTTTGAATTCCATGCTGTCACAGTTACCAGCCCTTTCAAGCTTAACATCCTTATCATTTATCGCCCTCCAGGTTCCCTTGGAGAGTTCATCAATGAGCTTGATGCCTTGATAAGCTCCTTTCCTGAGGACGGCTCACCTCTCACAGTTCTGGGTGACTTTAACCTCCCCATGTCTACCTTCGACTCATTCCTCTCTGCCTCCTTCTTTCCACTCCTCTCCTCTTTTGACCTCACCCTCTCACCTTCCCCCCCTACTCACAAGGCAGGCAATACGCTTGACCTCATCCTTACTAGATGCTGTTCTTCCACTAACCTCATTGCAACTCCCCTCCAAGTCTCCGACCACTACCTTGTATCCTTTTCCCTCTCGCTCTCATCCAACACTTCCCACACTGCCCCTACTCGGATGGTATCGCGCCGTCCCAACCTCCGCTCTCTCTCCCCCGCTACTCTCTCCTCTTCCATCCTATCATCTCTTCCCTCTGCCCAAACCTTCTCCAACCTATCTCCTGATTCTGCCTCCTCAACCCTCCTCTCCTCCCTTTCTGCATCCTTTGACTCTCTATGTCCCCTATCCTCCAGGCCGGCTCGGTCCTCCCCTCCCGCTCCGTGGCTCGACGACTCATTGCGAGCTCACAGAACAGGGCTCCGGGCAGCCGAGCGGAAATGGAGGAAAACTCGCCTCCCCGCGGACCTGGCATCCTTTCACTCCCTCCTCTCTACATTTTCCTCTTCTGTCTCTGCTGCTAAAGCCACTTTCTACCACTCTAAATTCCAAGCATCTGCCTCTAACCCTAGGAAGCTCTTTGCCACCTTCTCCTCCCTCCTGAATCCTCCTCCCCCTCCCCCCCCCCTCCTCCCTCTCTGCAGACGACTTCGTCAACCATTTTGAAAAGAAGGTCGACGACATCCGATCCTCGTTTGCTAAGTCAAACGACACCGCTGGTTCTGCTCACACTGCCCAACCCTGTGCTTTGACCTCTTTCTCCCCTCTCTCTCCAGATGAAATCTCGCGTCTTGTGACGGCCGGCCGCCCAACAACCTGCCCGCTTGACCCTATCCCCTCCTCTCTTCTCCAGACCATTTCCGGAGACCTTCTACCTTACCTCACCTCGCTCATCAACTCATCCTTGACCGCTGGCTACGTCCCTTCCGTCTTCAAGAGAGCGAGAGTTGCACCCCTTCTGAAAAAACCTACACTCGATCCCTCCGATGTCAACAACTACAGACCAGTATCCCTTCTTTCTTTTCTCTCCAAAACTCTTGAACGTGCCGTCCTTGGCCAGCTCTCCTGCTATCTCTCTCAGAATGACCTTCTTGATCCAAATCAGTCAGGTTTCAAGACTAGTCACTCAACTGAGACTGCTCTTCTCTGTATCACGGAGGCGCTCCGCACTGCTAAAGCTAACTCTCTCTCCTCTGCTCTCATCCTTCTAGACCTATCGGCTGCCTTCGATACTGTGAACCATCAGATCCTCCTCTCCACCCTCTCCGAGTTGGGCATCTCCGGCGCGGCCCATGCTTGGATTGCGTCCTACCTGACAGGTCGCTCCTACCAGGTGGCGTGGCGAGAATCTGTCTCCTCACCACGCGCTCTCACCACTGGTGTCCCCCAGGGCTCTGTTCTAGGCCCTCTCCTATTCTCGCTATACACCAAGTCACTTGGCTCTGTCATAACCTCACATGGTCTCTCCTATCATTGCTATGCAGACGACACACAATTAATCTTCTCCTTTCCCCCTTCTGATAACCAGGTGGCGAATCGCATCTCTGCATGTCTGGCAGACATATCAGTGTGGATGACGGATCACCACCTCAAGCTGAACCTCGGCAAGACGGAGCTGCTCTTCCTCCCGGGGAAGGACTGTCCGTTCCATGATCTCGCCATCACGGTTGACAACTCCATTGTGTCCTCCTCCCAGAGCGCTAAGAACCTTGGCGTGATCCTGGACAACACCCTGTCGTTCTCCACCAACATCAAGGCGGTGGCCCGTTCCTGTAGGTTCATGCTCTACAACATCCGCAGAGTACGACCCTGCCTCACACAGGAAGCGGCGCAGGTCCTAATCCAGGCACTTGTCATCTCCCGTCTGGATTACTGCAACTCGCTGTTGGCTGGGCTCCCTGCCTGTGCCATTAAACCCCTACAACTCATCCAGAACGCCGCAGCCCGTCTGGTGTTCAACCTTCCCAAGTTCTCTCACGCCACCCCGCTCCTCCGCTCTCTCCACTGGCTTCCAGTTGAAGCTCGCATCCGCTACAAGACCATGGTGCTTGCCTACGGAGCTGTGAGGGGAACGGCACCTCAGTACCTTCAGGCTCTGATCAGGCCCTACACCCAAACAAGGGCACTGCGTTCATCCACCTCTGGCCTGCTCGCCTCCCTACCACTGAGGAAGTACAGTTCCCGCTCAGCCCAGTCAAAACTGTTCGCTGCTCTGGCACCCCAATGGTGGAACAAACTCCCTCACGACGCCAGGACAGCGGAGTCAATCACCACCTTCCGGAGACACCTGAAACCCCACCTCTTCAAGGAATACCTAGGATAGGATAAAGCAATCCTTCTGCCCCCCCCCCCCCCCCCCCTTAAAAGATCTAGATGCACTATTGTAAAGTGGCTGTTCCACTGCATGTCATAAGGTGAATGCACCAATTTGTAAGTCGCTCTGGATAAGAGCGTCTGCTAAATGACTTAAATGTAAATGTAAATGTTTATCAGGATGGTTGCCTGAGCAAAAATTAATACGGCACGGTTCTTTTCTTCCTCCTCCACTGCTCCCCTCCACCATATCCTCCTTCCCTCCACCACCTCCCCTTCACTTCTTCCACCTTATCCCCAGCAGGGAGGTCTGTGTCCAGAGGAGCAAAAGGAGCAGGAGGAGGGCAGGGCAGGGTGGGGAGAGAGGGAGCACAGACAAAGGAGGAGGAGTGGAGGAGTGGAGGGAGAGAGATGGGGTGAGGAGGTAGAGGAGTGGAAGGATAGAGCGAGTGAGCACAGACTGAGGAGGAAGTGAAGAGAGGGAGGAGTGGCAGGAGAGAGGGAGGATGAAGAGATGAGGGGAGGAGGTGGTGGAGGAGTGGAGGGAGAGAGGGAGGATGAAGAGATGAGGGGAGGATGAGGTGGAGGGAGAGAGGGAGGATGAAGAGATGAGGGGAGGAGGTGGTCGAGGAGTGGAGGGAGAGAGGGAGGATCGGTTAGCTGCTCGGATAGCAGATTTTTAAAGTTGTTGAGGGCGATAAAAGTCTCCAACTTCAGAGATTTTTGCAATTCGTTCCAGTCGCAGGCAGCAGAGAACTGGAAGGAAAGGCGTCCAAATGAGGTTTTGGCTTTAGGGATGATCAGTGAGATACACCTGCTGGAGCGCGTGCTACGGGTGGGTGTAGCCATCGTGACCAGTGAACTGAGAAAGGCGGCACTTTACCTAGCATAGCCTTGTAGATGACCTGGAGCCAGTGGGTCTGACGACGAACATGTAGCGAGGGCCAGCCGACTAGGGCATACAGGTCGCAGTGGTGGGTCGTATAAGGTGGTTTAGTAACAAAACGGATGGCACTGTGATAAACTGCATCCAGTTTGCTAAGTAGAGTATTGGAAGCTATTTTGTAGATGACATCGCCGAAGTCGAGGATCGGTAGGATAGTCAGTTTTACTAGGGTAAGTTTGGCGGCGTGAGTGAAGGAGGCTTTGTTCCGGAATAGAAAGCCGACTCTAGATTTGATTTTGGATTGGAGATGTTTGATATGAGTCTGGAAGGAGAGTTTGCAGTCAGATAGTTTGCAGTCGGATAGATGAGGGGAGGAGGTGGTGGAGGAGTGGAGAGAGAGAGGGAGCATGAAGAGATGAGGGGAGGAGGAGGTGGAGGAGTGGAGGGAGAGAGGGAGGATGAAGAGATGAGGGGAGGAGGTGGTGGAGGAGTGGAGAGAGAGAGGGAGGATGAAGAGATGAGGTGTGGAGGAGTGGAGGGAGAGAGGGAGGATGAAGAGATGAGGGGAGGAGGTGGTGGAGGAGTGGAGAGAGAGAGGGAGGATGAAGAGATGAGGTGAGGAGGAGGTGGAGGAGTATTAGCCCTTTGATTTGTACTATAGAAGGTGTTAATAATGGGAGTTCTCTGAACATCATGTTAGTGTGGTGAGAGCCTTCCTTCCACAGTAGGAGAGAAAATGCTATGCAGACATTAAAGTCTTTAGAGTTCCTATTGGCTTCCTTAATCCATAGCAATCTTCTAGTATGTTTGAGTTTGATATGGAGCAGTGCAGGACAGTGCAAATAAAAGGTTCCGTTTTGCATGTGTTTAGGGGCCTTTAGGGGAGGTTTCCCGGACACAGATTAAGCCTAGTCCTGGACTACAAAGCAAGCACAATGGAGAATCTCAGTTGAAAATGCTTTTTTAGTGCAGGATTAGGCTTAATCTTAGTATGGACTGATTTCATGTTCTGTCATTATATTCAAATACTATTGTTTTGGAAAGACTTCGTAGAAATAATTAACCAGTTGTTGTACTAACAATAACATTGCCTACACTCTGACAGCACTTTTCTACCAACTGAGGTAGCAAAGCACTTTACACATTAGGGGGAAACTAACCTCATTTACCACCAATGTGTAGCACCCACCAGGGTGATGCACGACAACCATTTTTGTGCCAGTGATATATGCCAGATGATATGTGTGCGATGAGACCACCACAGCCAATCTGATCTGTTCCTGGTCACATGAGTCAAATTGAGCCATGCCAATAGAGGTATGCTCACACACACACTCACGCGCTTACTTGCTTAGGATCATCTCACACATTCACATGCACACACACACAGACAATATGAGTAAATGACTATCACAGAATCTTGAACAACCTTGATTTGACTGTGGCAGGTGTTGTATTTGAAGAAAGCTGCGTCGTTGCTGCCACTTTTTATAACATTTATTTTTTTGTTCATTTTTCTTTTTCCCTGGGTTAACCAAGACTAGGTATAAATGGGTGTTTGTAAAAAAAAAAATGAGCGAAACTCGGATGTTGATAGATCATTTATTTTCACACATATACAGTCATTTAAAATAGGGAAGGTAGAACAGAACAGGTCTCTCAGTCTCCTTCTTATTTGATTCAATCAATTTGAATCAACCTCTGGATTTCTTTAGAGAAATTGGAATTGATGGAATAATCCGTACCTGTATGATTTTTCCATCAGAAGTCCCAAATAGCATGCCGCATCTTGAGCCAGTCCTATTCGAGTGTGACTCAGTTTGTCCTCTGATTGGGAAAGATATTTTCTTCTACGCCGTCAAATGAATAAATCAATTAAATTAAAGTGTATGCCTATGTACAAAAGTGCAAAAACGTTCAACAATATGAATTATTTTACCTTGGCATAACTTTGTGTTTCATTTGAAAACATGCATGGTACATCAACCTCTCATATGAAATGTGTTATTTAACGGTCCCAAGGGAGACCCTAAGGGATGAAAAGGAATTTAAAAAATCTAGCTCCAGGTGTGTGGTTGATGAGATCACCACAGCCACTCTGATCTGTTCCTGGTCACATGGGTCAAATTGAGCCATGCCAAAAGAGGTATGCTCACACACACACTCACGCGCTTACTTGCTTATGATCATCTCTTCACATTCACATGAATCATTATTGAAAAACTCCAATTAAACTTTTGGTTCAGTCCAACTGAACTAAAGTTATTGTGTTCTATTTCATAGATTTTGCGAGCAACATTGTTGTTGTAGTGTATGATTAACACCAAGAGATCTACTTTTAGTTACTTTTATTGAAGCAGAATAATTGAATGTGTGCTGGAGTACTTATTTTGCTATCTACAGAATCTTGAACAACCTTGATTTGACTGTGGCAGGTGTTGTATTTGAAGAAAGCTGCGTTGTTGCTGCCACTTTTTATTACATTTTTGTGTAGTTTCTTTCTTTCTCTCCCTGGGTAAACCAAGACTAGGTATAAATGGGTGTTTGTAAAAAAAATAGAGCGAAACTCAGACGTTGATAGAAATAGTTTATTTTCACACATATACAGTCATTTAAAATAGGGAAGGTAGATGTAACGTCCTGACCAGAGTTCTCATGTGTTTTGCTTGTTTAGTGTTGGTCAGGACGTGAGCTGGGTGGGAATTCTATGTTGTGTGTCTAGTTAGTCTGTTTCTGAGTCCAGCCTAATATGGTTCTCAATCAAAGACATCTGTCAATCGTTGTCCCTGATTGAGAATCATATATAGGTGGCTTGTTTTGTGTTGGGGATTGTGGGTGGTTGTTTCCTGTCTCTGTGTTTGTGGTCTGCACCAGATAGGACTGTCTCGGCTTTCACTTTTGTTATTTGTTAATGTTCATCGTTTATCATCTTATTAAACATGTTGAACAATAACAGCGCTGCATTTTGGTCCTCTCCTTCATCCCAGGAAGAAAGCCGTTACAGTAGAACAGAACAGGTCTCTCAGTCTCCTTCTTATTTGATTCAATCAATTTGAATCAACCTCTCTGGATTTCTTATTTAGAGAAATTGGAATTGATGGAATAATCCGTACCTGTATGATTTTTCCATCAGAAGTCCCAAATAGCATGCCGCATCTTGAGCCAGTCCTATTCGAGTGTGACTCAGTTTGTCCTCTGATTGGGAAAGATATTTTCTTCTACTCCATCAAATGAATAAATCAATTAAATGAAAGTGTATGCCACAAAAGTGCAAAAATTATTTTACCTTGGCATAACTTTGTGTTCCATTTTAAAACATGCATGGTACATCAACCTCTCATATGAAATGCGTTATTTAACGGTCCCAAGGGAGACCCTAAGGGATGAAAATAAATCATTTGTTTTAGCTCCAGGTGTGTGTGTGTGTGGTCTAACCTCTCATGTCTCTCTAGGTTCATTATAGCCTCTCTATCTCTCTTTGTTCACACTCCTTTTCAGTCCGAGGCCTCCTGCATTTTTCACAAGACTACACGCCCGAGGTAATAACCCAACGGGCACACACTGGTTAAATCAACGTTGTTTCCACGTCATTTCAATGAAATTACATTTAACGTGGAATATACGCTAATTAAAACTTCTTATGGCTGCAAGGCAAAGTGTTGAGTAGCCAGTGAAATCGTGCCCATTTCAAACGGCCTCCTACTCAAATCTTGCTCGTACAATGTGAATATTATTATTCTTTTTGGATAGAAAACACTTTCTAGTTTCTAAAAGAGTTGGAATTATTTCTCTGAGTGAAACAGAAGTCCTTCTGCAGCACTTTTCCTGACCAGGAAGTGAAATGTCAGAAATCGATGCTCTTTTCAACTTGATGCCTATACATGGTCTTGACACTTAGGAGTCTGCTGACACTCTATACGCCTTCCTATTGGTGTAAAGAGGATGTCAGAGAAGAAATTTTTGTGCTCATCTTGTTCTGTGGTGGAAAAAAACCTATTTCTTTGACGTGACCGTCCACTTCCGGTACTCTGAAGGAAGTGGGATTGACTTCTGTTTTGCCTTGGTAACGAACGGCTAACGTCTCCGGCTCAATTTTTTTTTGATACATGTGACCATATCATCGTAATGTATGTTTTTTCAATATAGTTTAATCAGATTATTGAAACTTTATTCGGGAGTTTTGCCGTGTTCCGTCCTCTGACTGTGTTTACGTTGGAGAAATTTTTGCCACTCGGCTAGTGCCAATG
Organism: Salvelinus fontinalis; assembly: GCF_029448725.1. Taxonomy (NCBI): domain Eukaryota; kingdom Metazoa; phylum Chordata; class Actinopteri; order Salmoniformes; family Salmonidae; genus Salvelinus; species Salvelinus fontinalis. The sequence continues at coordinate 26,326,122 of NC_074694.1, forward strand.
CTAATTGAAGAGGGAAATTTGCCATTCTGAATCGAAACAACGACTCATCTGGACAGAGGACACCTTCTTCAACATTCTGATGAAAGATCAGCAAAAGTAAGACCCATTTTATGATGTTATTTCATATATCTGTCGTGCATGTGAACTGGCCGTGGGCGCCCAATTGTGTCTGTCTATTGTAGCTACGCTAATATAGCGATACATTTTGTTTTCGCTGTAAAACATTTAATAAATCGGAAATATTGTTTGGAATCACAAGATGCCTGTCTTTCAATTGCTGCAGACTATGTATTTTTCAGAAATGTTTTATGATGAGTAATTAGCTATTTGACGTTGGTGTCTGTAAATATTATGGCTGCTTTCGGTGCAATTTCGGATTGTAGCTGAAATGTAAAATATGGTTTATACATGAAATATGCAAATTTTTCAAACAAAACATATGCTATACAATAAATATGTTATCAGACTGTCATCTGATGAATTTGTTTCTTGGTTAGTGGCTATTTATATCTTTATTTGGTCGAATTTGTGATAGCACCTGATGGAGTAAGAAACTGATGGAGTTAGAAAAGTTGTGTCTTTTGCTAACGTGGTTAGCTAATAGATTTACATATTTTGTCTTCCCTGTAAAACATTTTAAAAATCGGACATGTTGGCTTGATTCACAAGATGTGCACCTTTCATCTGGTGTCTTGGACTTGTTAATGTGTGAAAGTTAAATATTTAAAAAAAATAGATTTTGAATTTCGCGCCCTTCACTTTGAGCTGGATGTTGTCATAAGTGTACCGGTGTCGGGCTGCCCCCGTAAAAGGTTTTAACGTCTACGTTGTGCTATTGAATCGATACGTTCGTCAAATACAATACAATTCATACAATACAATTGTATTTGCCACATGCTCCGTAAACAACAGGTCTTGATTTAACAGTGAAATGCTTACTTACGGGCCCTTCCCAACAAAGCAAAGAAAAAATGTAGGAAAATAATAAATCAAGGAATAAATACACAATGAATAACGATAACTTGGCTATATACACAGGGTACCAGTACCGAGTTGATGTGCAGGGGTACAGGGTAATTGAGGTAAATATGTACATATAACTAGGAATAAAGTAACTAGGCAACAGTATAGATAATAAATAGTAGCTGCAGCGTATGTGAGGAGTCAAAAGGGCCAATGAAGAAAGTCCAGGTAGCTATTTTAGTAGTCTTATGGCTTGGGGTAGAAGCTGTTCAGTGTCCTGTTGGTTCCAGACTTGGTGCATCGGTATGGTAGTAGAGACAACAGTCTATGACTTAAGTGCCTGGAGTCGTTTGTCAATTATTAGGACCTTCCTCTGACACCGCCTGGTATAGAGATCCTGGATTGTAGGGAGCTCAGCCTTAGTGATGTACTGGGCCATATGTACTACCCTCTGTTGCTCCTTGCGGACGGATGCCAAGCAATTGCCAAACCAAGCAGTGATGCAACAAGTCAAGATGCTGTCAATGGTTGAGGGAGAGCTTGTTATCCTGGCACTAGTGCTTGACTTGGAGTGAGATAGGTGCTGCTACTCATTTTGGGTGCTGGTACTGTTTATATTTAGGTGGATGAGCTCCACAATACTTTTGCCTTCGACCCCTGCGCCACTCGGGATGCCCCGAAACAAGGTTTTGTCCAGAGGGATTACAGCTTTTGTCAAATTTGACTTTTCATAGCAGGTTTAGGAGAATTTACACAGCAGGTTAGGATAATTAATCTAGCAGGTTAGGATAATTAGGTTAAACTGTATCCCATCTAGACATGACCTCAAAACAAGGCCAATAATAATACCCACTGTGCTTTGCAGATCATTTTGGTATGTTAATTTTCACATATACATTTACATTTTGGTCATTTAGCAGACGCTCTTATCCAGACATGACCAAATGTATGTGGATACCTGCTCGTTGAACATCTCACTCCAAAATCATTAATATGGAGTTGGTCCCCCCTTTGCTGCTATAACATTGGAACATTGCAGCGAGGACTTACTTCCATTCAGCCACAAGAGCATTAGTGAGGTCGGGCACTGATGTTGGGCGATTAGGCCTGGCTCGCACTGGGTGTTCCAATTCATCCCAAAGGTGTTCGATGGGGTTGAGGTCAGGTTGAAGTCCTTCCACACCGATCTCGACAAACCATTTCTGTATGGATCTCGCTTTGTGCACGAGGGCATTGTCATGCTGAATCAATAAAGGTCCTTCCCCATACTGTTGCCACAAAGTTGGAAGCACAGAATTGTCTCGAATGTCATTGTATGCTGTAGCGTTAAGATTTCCCTTCACTGGAACTAAGGGGCCTAGCCTGAACCATGAAAAACAGCCCCAGACCATTATTCCTCCTCCACCAAAATGTACAGTTGGCACTATGCATTGGGGCAGATAGCATTCTCCTGGCATCTGCCAGTGGTGGAAAAAGTGCCCAACAGTCATACTTGAGTAAAAGTAAAGATACCTTAATAGAAAATGACTCAAGTAAAAGTGAAAGTCACCCAGTAAAATAGTACTTGAGTAAAAGTCTAAAAGTATTTTGTTTTAAATGTACTTAAGTATCGAAAGTAAATGCAGTTGCTAATATATACTTAAGTATTAAAAGTAAAAGTATAAATAATTTCAAATTTCTTATATTTAGCTAACCAGACGACACAATGTTCTTGTTTTTTTATTTATCGATAGCCAGGGGCACACTCCAACACTCAGACATAATTTACAAATGAAGCATTTGTGTTTAGTGAGTCCGCTATATCAGAGGCAATAGGGATGATCAGGGATGTTCTCTTGATAAGTGCATGAATTTGACCATATTTGAAATTTGAATTTGAATTTGTCAGGGAACATGTATGGAGTAAAAAGTACTTTTAAAAGTAAAAGTTGACAAAAATATAAATAGTAAAGTAAAGTACAGATACCCCAACTTAAGTAGTACTTTAAAGTATTTTTACTTAAGTAATTTAAACCACTGGCATCCGCCTAACCTAGATTTGTCCGTCAGACTGCCAGATGGTGAAGATTCTTCACTCCAGAGAACGCGTTTCCCCTGCTCCAGTGTCCAATTGCGACGAACTTTACACTACTCCAACAGAAACTTGGCATTGCAATCTTAGACTATTGTGCGGTGAATTAGGTAAACTTAGGCTTGGAAACCCATTTCATGAAGCTCCCGACGAACAGTTATTGTGCTGACGTTGCTTTCAGAACCAGTTTGGAACTCGGTAGTGAGTTTAGCAACCGAGGACAGACGATTTTTATGCGATACGCCCTTCAGCACACAGAGGTCTCATTCTGTGAGCTTGTGTGGCCTACCACTTCATGGTTGAGCCATTGTTGCTCCTAGATGTTTCCATTTCACAATAACGCCACTTACAGTTGACCGGTGCAGCTCTAGCAGGGCAGAAATCTGACAAATTGACTCGTTGGAAAGATTGCATCCTATGACGGTAACACATTGAAAGTCACTGAGCTTTTCAGTAAGGCCATTCTAGTGCCAATGTTTGTCTATGGAGATTGCATGATTGTGTGCTCGATTTTATGCACCTGTCAACAACGGGTGTGGCTGAAATAGTCGAATCCACTCATTTGAAGGGGTGTCCGCATACTTTTGTATATATAGTGTATATTCAGTGCATTTAACTAAGGTAGTTAAACAACAACATATCACAGTCATAGAAAGTAAAACCTTTTTGTAAACGTTATTGAGTATGTTGTTGCTGTTCGTGTCGACTATTTACAAATGTATTTTAATAAAATATATTTCAAAATACGTATTTTATAGTTTATTTCGTAATTGGCGGCAGCTCTAATCTTTAGCTCAGTGCAGATGTTGCCTGTAATCAATGGCTTTTGGTTGGGATATGTACGTACAGTCATTGTAGAGACGACGTTGCGATGCACTTATTATTGAAGCCGGTGACTGATGTGGTAAACTCCTCAATGTCATCGGATGAATCCCAGAACATTTTCCAGTCTGTGCTAGCAAAACAGTCATGTAGCTTATCTTCCACTTCATCAGACCACTTCCGTATTGAGCACATCACTGGTACTTCCTACTTGAGTTTTTGCTTGTAAGCAGGAATCAGGAGTTAAGAGTCATGGCCAGATGTTCAAAAGGGAGGGCGAGGGAGAGCCTTGTATGTGTTTCTGTGTGAAAGGTGTTCTAGAGTTGTGTTGCCTCTAGTTGCCCTGGTGACATGCTGGTCAAAATGAGGTCAAACGGATTTAAGTTTCCCTGCATTAAAATCACCGGCAACGAGAAGTACGGCCTCTGAATGTACATTTTCTTGTTTGCTTATAGCCCTCTGCAGCTCGTTGAGTGTGGTCTTAGTGCCAGCATCAGTTTGTGGTGGTAAATAGACAGCTACAAAAAATATAGATGAAAACAAGCAAAAACTTGTGACTTCCTTAATATTGCACACCAGCTGTTGCTAAGACAGAAACACACCCCTACCCATCTCATCTTACTTGAAGCTGACGTCCGATCTTGACAATGCATGGAAAAGCCAGAGAGGTGTATATTATTCATGTCCTTGTTCAGCCACGACAAAAAAATATGGGTCATTACAGTCCTTCAGGTCTTGTTGATAGGATAGTCTTGAACTGAGCTCATCCAGTTTATTCTTTAGTGCTTGTACGTTCGGCAACTGAACAGAGGGCACAGGCAGTCTAAATGCTCGCCGACATAGTCTAATCATGAAGCCACCGCTTCCTCTTTCGAGTCCCGGAGATCAGGGCCTGGTCAACATAACATCCAGAGCTGCCAAAATTGTTGAAGTAGAAATCTTCATCCAATTCGAGGTTAGTGATCGCTGTTCTGATATCCAGAAGCTGTTTCTGTTCATAAGAAATGATGGCGAGAAACATTATATACAAAAATGTTAAGATCAGCATAACCCCCCCCCCCCCCCCCACAAAATAGCAGAATTGGCTATCCATTACAGCGCCATCTCAGTGTATCTATCAGCTTGGGTATGAGTGAACCCATGAACTCATGATGATCCTTTTACAATTAAAAGAACTGAAGAGAATCTCTCAAACACAGAGGAATACACCCATTCAGCATTGTTCACACCCTCTTTACCCTTAGCCCAACCCATCTATTTAAGGAATCACAGTGTAGTAAATAACCAAAGATTTCAAGACTAAAAGTGATGAAAGTAGTATAAAAAATAAAAAAATTACTTTATCTAGTCCTTGGTCGATATCCTAATCTGACTTTTGTGCAGGTCATGTTGTTCTTCACATTACCATCTCTGGTAAACACAAACTGTATCAAATGCAATCTAAGTTTATTTGTCACATGCACAGGATACAGAAGGTGTAAACAATACAGTGAAATGGTTACTTGCATAATGGAGTCTTTTGTTCAGACATATAGCTAGCAAGCTAGCTAAACAATAAACCATAATCAAAAGTCTAATCCCACGTTCAAAACAACTGGGAATTCCAACTCGGGAACCTGGCCTCTTTCTACAGCTCATACACAGATCATACATATAAGGTTAGTAAGCCAGCCAGCCTTTAACTAGCGATGAAAACGACTTTCTGACAAAAGTAGAAACGTATTATATCTGAAAATGTAGCTAGACTCTTAACCGTATACATGGATGAATGCTTCTCCCTCGCTCTGTCATGGATGCCATGGTTGCCCTTAGTTTGAAGATGTAATCCAGAGACAGGTGTTTCATACAACAGCCTTCTTTCTGTGTTCTCTTTTTGGACTCTCTCCGCATTTGGCAATCATCTCTCTGCTTCCACAGGGCATTCCACTGATTTCAAAACTCAGTCATCTTCTTCCGTGACAACAACACTGTTTCTACCCCACCATTGTCATCAGAATACTCTACAATGTCTGGTTCAATGAAAATGTTGTTACCTAAATCAGGGATTTCCTCATTGTCTGATTCATTTTCAGAGTTAGAGAGAGTCAGTATGGCATGATCTTCCTCCAGAAAGTAGTCCATCACAACGTTTTCCCACTGATCTGTCGATAGCGCTATTAACTTCAGGGCAGCAATGTTGAGAGCAGTAGCAAAACTTTTTCAGTTCTTCATTAAATATTTCCTAAAAAGTCATGGTAGACAGGATTATCTACACATACTTAACAGCTCATGTTATAGACAGAAACATGCTACATAGCAGACCAATCCGAACTCATCTCTCGGCATGCCCAGCCCATCCATTATCTCAGCCAATCATGACTAGCGGGAAGGCTCCTGTATTTTTCCGTGGCTAAACCAACTACGCTCGTTATTTAACAATATTATTTGAATTTACAAATGGCATGCAAGTTTGTTATTAAGGTACCTGAAAGAAAAAAATGGCTCTCCTGTGAAGTAGTGACGTCCAACATACGCCTAGTTTCTTGAAACGGGTCACATATTGATTGGTGGGTTTCGGAAAGTGGCACCAAATTAAAATGTTTCATTAGCAGTTTGAATAAGTGTTTCCTTCAATTGTTCTACCACTTTTTATTTTTCATTGCCTTTCTTGCTCCCTCTCATACTCTCTCTCTTCCTCTCTCTTTCTTACTCTCTCTTTCCATCTCTTTCTTCACTCTCCTTCTCTCTCAGCATCTCCCTCTCATACTCTCTCTCTAGTGCTATCTCTCTCTCTCTCTCCCTCCATCTCGCTCTCTCTCTCTCTCTGTTACTCCTTCTCTCTGTCACCTGGTGTAATTATATGTAAGTGTGCTTATTATGTTTGGTTCACTGGAGCCATCCACCCTCTCATTGTTTACACGCTTGAAGCCTGACCAGAGAGACTGTTGACCTGGTGGTAAGGGCCCCCTACCAAAGAGGTTCTAGTGGGCCTGGCTGTCTGGGGGTGTGGCCCCCAACACACACAAGTACCCACCTCTCCTGTCCTGTTTACAGTTGATGTTCAAAGCCTAACAAACAGACTGTAAAATTACATTTCCACTCTGCAAGAAGAAGTCATCTCCTCTGTAGCTACTCCAGACCAAGACAGGAAGCCACACAAATAGGCAGATAGATAGCTGTTTTACTTACTATGTATATACCCTGTATGTCCTCTTGTTGGTTTCAACATGCCTGTTTCTTTCTGTACGTTTATGTGACACCAGATTTCTGAGAATAGAACCCATTCCTGGAAAAGAGGGTAGGATAAATAATTAGTAATTGTCATCTTTTTGTCACACACAGTGTCTACTTAAAGGGCATGATATATAGGATATATCCATATTAATGGAAATAATAAATTATGTATGTATGATTATCTTTTTCATACATCCCACATACTCAGTGGTGTGGAGTACTTAAGTAAAAATACTTTAAAGTACTACTCAGGTAGTTTTTTGGGGGTATCTGTACTTTACTTTACTATTTATATTTTTGACAACTTTTACTTTTACTTTACTATATTCCTAAAGAAAATGTCCATACATTTTCCCTGACAACCAAAAGTACTTGTTACATTTTGAATGCTTTGCAGAACAGGAAAATTGTGAAATTCAAATTTTAGACTTTTACTATAGTAATATTTTACTGGGTGACTTTCACTTTTACTTGAGTAACCTTCTATAAAGGTATCTATACTTTTACTCAAGTATGGCAATTGGGAACTTTGTCCACCACTATCTCAGTATCAGTCACAAAATAATATCTAATCCTCACTCAGGGGCAACCTGAAAGATATAGCTAGCTGCAGTGAGTAGATAATATCTGCATTGTATGCTCTTTCTCTCTTATTATTCACTGATCAAATATTCATTTATCGGTTGCTGAATCTGCCAGAAAGATCTATTTCCATTTTATTTATATTTGATTCACAGACAAGGTAAGGCCATTTACTATTCGGGATAACACATAACATTTTATTTTAGTATTTCCGACCATATCGTTCAGTCAGTCAGGCTTCTATCCACTAATGAAATATACATACTGTAATATTCAACACTTGTACTCTCTAACTCCCTCTGTGCCTCTCTGTGCATTCTCTACTTCGTATTCAGGTGTGAGTCAAATGACTGCGTTCACCTCTGCAAGATTATCAGAGGTCGTTCTGAATCTGAGGCAAAGGAAATAATGGAATAGAAATAAGGAGAGGGGCCCTCTTAGAAATTCATACAGTGTTTATCCCTGACGTGATTTTTCCCTTTCCTCTCATAATAGAAGACAAGACAATGCATAGCCGATAAGATTTATTGGATGTATTTTCATTGTTTCTGAGTTATTTTCCTCTCCTCAGAGGCACCCCTCCGCCCTATAGCTTTGACCTTTTGCTCACTTCCATTGAAGTTGTCAATACTCCTGGTTGCTGGCTTCTTTACCATTCTACAAGTGTATGTGGTGAGGGGAAAAGTTACCCTGTGGTAGCAGGTGTCTCTTGAGAGGAGATGCAGATTAAAACAAGGATGGAGGCAGTGGCAGAACCAATCATTTTCCAATGGGGTAGCTAATGGGAGCTGGCAATCTATGGTGTGTGCTGATACATTGGTTTCTGTACTGCTAATATGGGTGATAGGGCTATACTTGAGGGGGCTTCAGTATAGGCAAGCCCCTCCCTGGAGCCACCTATAGATGGCGGAGGGTGGATGGGATGAAATTAGTTAAAGTGGTTCAATCAAGGTGCAAGCTGTACACCCTCTTATGGGTTTTCACACCTAATAGACAGCATCATTAAGGGATACAATAAACGTACTCTGTCTTATCAGGCACTGCCCTGTGAATATAGCATGGTTAAACAGAATGATCACTACGTTCATGTTATGAAACAAAATGTGAGCTATCGGGCTGGTTTCACAAGGCTACTGTGAATAAGGAAGGACAAGACAAATACACTACATTACTAAAGTATGTGGACACCCCTTCAAATTATTTGATTCGGCTATTTCAGCCACTCGTTGCTGACAGGTGTATAAACTGAGCACATAGCCATGCAATCTCCATAGACAAACATTGGCAGTAGAATGGCCTTAGTGAAGAGCTCAGTGACTTTCAATGTGGCACCGTCATAGGATGCCACCTTTCCAACGAGTCAGTTTGTCAAATTTCTGCCCTGCTAGAGTTGCCCGGTCAACTGTAAGTGCTGTTATTGTGAAGTGGAAACGTCCTAGGAGCAACAAAGGCTCAGCTGCAAAGTGGTAGGCCACACAAGCTTACAGAATGGGACTGCCGAGTGCTGTAAAAATTGTCTGTTCTCGGTTGTGATAATCACTACCGAGTTCCAAACTGCCTCTGTTTCCATGGTTGAGCAGCCGCACACAAGCCTATCATCACCATGTGCAATGCCAAGCGTTGGCTGGAGTGGTGTTAAGCTCACCAGTATTGGACTCTGGTGCAATGGAAATGCATTCTCTGGAGTGATGAATCATGCTTCACCATCTGGCAGTCTGACAGCAGAATCTGGGTTTGGTGGATACCAGTTGAACACTACCTGCCCGAATGCATAGTGCCACCTGTAAAGCTTGGTGGAGGAATAATGGTCTGTTTTTTTTATGGTTCAGGCTAGGCTCCTTATTTCCAATGAAGGGAAATCTTAACTCTACAGCAAACAATGATATTCTAGCCAATTCTGTGCTTCCAACTTTTTTTTTTACCTTTATTTTATCTAGGCAAGCCAGTTAAGAAAACATTCTTATTTTCAATGACAGCCTAGGAATAGTGGGTTAACTGCCTTGTTCAGGGCTGGAACAACAGATTTTTACATTGTCAGCTCGGGGATTTGATCTGGCAACCTTTCAATTACTAGTCCAATGCGCTAACCACTAGGTTACCTGCCACCTCAACTTTATGGCAACAGTTTCGGGAAGGCCCTTTCCTGTTTCAGCATGACAATGCCCTCATGCACAAAGCGAGGTCCATACAGAAATGGTTTGTCGAGATTGGTGTGGAAGAACTTGACTGGCCTGCACAGAGTCCTGACCTCAACCCCATCAAACACCTTTGGGATAAATTGGAATAACGACTGCGAGCCAGGCCTAATCGCCTAACATCAGTTCCCGACCTCACTAATGCTCGTGGCTGAATGGAAGCAAAACCCCACAGCAATGTTCCAACATGTAGTGGAAGGCCTTCCCAGAAGAGTGGTGGCTGTTATAGCAGCAAAGGGGGGACCAACTCCATATTAATGCCCATGATTTTGGAATGAGATGTTCGGCGAGCAGGTGTCCAAATACTTTTGGTAATGTTAGTGTATAATGTAAAATGGTTTGTGGCCTGCTTTAAGCTGCATAAATACAGGTATAAATGACAAAAAGTAAACACAGAAGATAACAGAATATAAGCAAAGTAATGTCATGTGCTTGTATTGTAAAGGCAGATCAGATTCACAGCGCTACAGTGTAAGCTGCTTATCCAGCTTAAGCCTGCCTAGCAGGCATATGCTGTTGTGTTTAATGTGTTGGTGCTGTCTCTTACCTGCTACCCTTTTAAAGATCACTGTGTCATTAATCTAGTTGCGCTGATATATTCACACTCACATTGTGACCTTTAAAATACAATACTAACCCCAGACACTGCCTAGTCCTAGGAGCATCGAGACAGGCCCTATGGAAAGGCCACACACTGTAGCTGCTGAACATCTTGCATGGTTCAACATGGTTTTGCGTGAATAGTTTGACTCTGTTTACAGAAGTTTACAATATGTATAAGGTAGTTGTTGTGAAATTGTTAGATCACTTGTTAGATATTACTGCATGGTCGGAACTAGAAGCACAAGCATTTCGCTACACTCGCATTAACATCTGCTAACCATGTGCATGTGACCAATAAAATTGGACTTGATTTGATTTGATTTAGTTCCCACATTATAAATACTATATTATTCACTGCAGTTTTTTTGCAGACTTTACTGTAGTATTCAATGTAGTGTTTTTCAATACTCAATTGAATAATGTAGTATTTACTGTAGTATACTGTAGTATTTACAGTTAGCTATAGTATTAGTACTGTGGTGAAAGAAAAGTGTAGTATACAGTATACTATAGTAATTAATGTATTTTTTTGCAAATAGTAGTATAATGAATGAGCGTTACACCGAGGCCTGTACTCTGGAGAGGGATCAATTTAGAGGTGGAGGTTCTGTCATTGTCTGGGGCGGTGTGTCAGGGCATCATCGGACTGAGATTGTTGTCATTGCGGGCAATCTCAATGCTGTGCGTTACAGGGAATGTGGTACCCTTCCTGCAGGATCATCCATGACCCTCCAGCTTAACAATGCCACCAGCCATACTGATTGTTCTGTGTGTGATTTCCTGCAAGACAGGAATGTCAGTGTTCTGTCAGGGCCAGCGAAGAGCCCGGATCTCAATCCCATTGAGCATGTCTGGGACCTGTTGGATCGGAGGGTGAGGGCTAGGACCATTCCCCCCAGAAATGTCTGGGAACTTGCAGGTGCCTTGGTGGAAGAGTAGGGTAACATCTCACAGCAACCACTGGCAAATCTGGTGCAGTCCATGAGGAGGAGAAGCACTGCAGTACTTAATGCAGCTGGTGGCCACAGCAGACACTGACTGTTACTTTTGATCTGTTACCCTTTCTTCAGGGACACATTATTCCATTTCTGTTAGTCACATGTCTGTGGAACTTGTTCAGTTTATGTCTCAGTTGTTGAATCTGGTTATGTTCATACAAATATACACCGTTGACATTGAGAGGATGTTTCTTTTTTTGCTGAGTTTATATTTACTTGTAAGGAACACAATATGATCTATACTTGGCATGTAGGTTTCTCAGTTATGGGTGGCACAAATTGGGATATGGGGGAGGGGGATGGGCAGAGTGTATGCAAATGAAATACTGTAGTATTTTCTATAGTTTAAAAAAGTGTATTGTTTTTGTGGATTGTATTATTTTTGAGGACATTACTGTAGTATTTACTACAGTGTTTTTTGCACTATACTACAACATTCTATAGTAAATACTACTGAAGACATGCTCGAAGGATAATACAATGTGCAGTATACAGTGGTATTCTACAGTATACTACAGTTTACTACATAATTCTATATTAAGTACTATAGTAGTCTATAGTAAAGTGTAGTACTTTTATGTGGGTTGGTAAAACAGTTTGCTGAGTTCTTGTGAAAACTTTTGAGGACTGTGGTAGGTTTTTATGTTACCTGCCATACTTGCATGACATGTAGGATATAGGATGTATTGAATAGCTTGAAACATTTCGGGAGAATTTTAAGCCATTCAGGCATTACCTTTTGACATTAGGTTCTAGCATTACCGACAAATAGTTACTGTTCAAACTAATGTAAAGTTTTCTTACACAACTCATTTCCACTTACACCAACTTTCCACTTACACCAGCTGTGGTGGTGCGTGTACCCCTGTGTGTGTGCTCTACCTTTTTAGCTCCCCTCCTCTCAACATCCTGAGACACACATACAGCCCCCTGTGCTGCTCCGGTTTTTAATCCTGCTAGTCCTGTCGCTTTAGCTCCAACATTACTGTCTGCCAGACTCCCGGGCCTCCCTCTTCCAGTCCTGTTATCATTACCAGAGGCTTAATGAGAAGGAAGGCAAGTAAATAAACATTTAATGAGCAGCTCATCACTGTAATAGTCCTGGCTCTTTAACTTTTCACTCTTTCACTTCATCTCAAAGAGAGCTTGGTTTCCATTTGTTTCTCCGATCAGCTAGAGTACACCGTTTGTCTGTGTCCCAAATGTTACCCTATTTCCTATATAGTGCACTACTTGGGCCCTAGTCAAAAGTAGTGCAGTATAGGGAATAGTATGCCATTTGAGACAACCACTGTCTGGCTGCAACCCCAGCTAACACAGCACCTCCTTCAGTTAATTTTATCATCACCTCTGCTTAGCCCTCCTCTCCTCCTCTCACTCGCTCATTCCAAATAATGGGGCCTTTTTGTTTTAATTCTGATGCCTGTGAAGCCTTTGAGGTACGAAGAGCAGGGGAAGAAAGAGAGAAAGCAGGGATTTAATTAGCACTCCTTGAACTCATCTCTCCATTTTCACGGTCAACCTGGGGCATAACAATTGGCCTGCTACGCTTTATCTGCAGAGGGGCACACACACACACTGCAACAACACTTAACTAAATCCACATCTAAAACCTGATTGCTCACAATGGGACCATATCTGGTTAAATTGTCCAATTGTCTTCCCACACGCAGACTTACATCAATGGGTTCTCATCTGACCTGGAAAATAACTGTTCCTTCCTTCACACAATTAATCTTTATTAAATGGAGCACAGAGCAGGGATAAGCAACCAGAGGCATGCTCCAGATCTTCATGTCTGACTGAAAGGGCTTCCGGTTAAAAACTTCTTAAGGCTAGGGGGCAGTATTCGGAAGTTTGGATGACTGACGTGCCCAAAGTAAACTGCCTGTTACTCATGCCCAGAAGATAGGATGTGCATATAATTGGTAGCACTGGATAGAAAACACTGAAGTTTCTACAACTGTTAAAATAATGTCTGTGAGTATAACAGAACTGATATGGCAGGCGAAAACCCAAGGAGAATCCATCCGGAAAATGTTTTTTTTTTAGGTCATAGGCCATTCAAATGCTTGTCTATGGGATATTCCAAAAAAAATCTTCCCAGATTGCAGTTCCTATGGCTTCCACTAGATGTCAACAGTCTTTAGAAAGGGTTTCAGGCTTGTCTTTTGAAAAATGAGTTAGTAGTTGTAGTTTTTCAAGGTGGCTCTCATTTGGACGGTAGTCTTATGGCGCGCGTGGATGAGGGTGCGCACTTCGTTATTTATCTCCGGTATTGAACATACTACATTCCGTCTTAAATTGTAACATTTATTTACATATTAGGGTACCTGAGGATTGATTAGAAACGTTGTTTGACTTGTTTGGACGAAGTTTACCGGTAACTTTTGGGATTTATTTGTCTGCATGTTGAACGAGTGGAACGGGTGGATTACTGAATCAAACGCGCCAACTAAACTGACTTTTTTGGGATATAAAGGAGGACTTTATCGAACAAAAATACCATTTGTTGTATAGCTGGGACCCTTTGGATTGCAAACAGAGGAAGATTTTCAAAGGTAAGGGATTTATCTTATCGCTATTTCTGATTTTTGTGACGCCCCTGCTGGTTTGGAAAATGTTTTTAATGCTGGTGTATGCGGGGCGCTGTCCTCAGATAATCGCATGGTATGCTTTCGCCGTAAAGCCTTTTTGAAATCTGATAAAGCAGTTGGATTAACAAGAAGTGAAGCTTTTAAACGATGTAAGACACTTGAATGTTTTTCATGAATGTTTAATAATACTATTTTTGTATTTTGAATTTTGCGCTCTGCAATTTAACGGATGTTGTCGAGGTGGGGCCCTAGCGTCCCAGAGTGCAGGCACGGGCCTCCTCAGTTCACTGAGTGTGTCTCAAATGGCATCCTGTTCCATATATAGTGCACTACTCGGGCCCTGGTAAAAATGTGTGCTGTTACGCGGAGCAGCACAGGGGAGCCAAGAGCAGACTCAGAAACAGCGATGAATAAACCAAGGTATTTATTTTAACACAGGGAGATATGGAGTGCGGATCCAGGGAAGCTTGGATGAGTTGTAGGAAGGCTATATACAGGGGGTACCAGTAGGTTAGTCAAGGTCATTTGTACATGTACGTAGGGGTAAAGTGACTATGTATAGATAATAAACAGCGAGTAGCAGCAGGGGGGTGTCAATGCAAATAGTCCAGGTGGCCATTTGATCAATTGTTCAGCAGTCTTATGGCTTGGGGGTAGCTGTTAAGGAGCCTTTTGGACCTAGACTTGGCGCTCCGGTACCGCATGCCCTGCGGTAGCAGAGAGAACAGTCTATTACTTGGGTGACTGGGGTCTTTGACAATTTTTGGGCCTTCCTCTGACACCGCCTATTATATAGGTCCTGGATGGCAGGAAGCTTGACCCCGGTGATGTACTGGGCCGTACACACTACCCTCTGTAGCGCCTTACGGTGGGATGCCGAGCAGTTGCCATACCAGTCGGTGCAGCAACCGGTCAGGATGCTCTCGATGGTGCAGCTGTAGAACTTTTTGAGGATCTGGGGACCCTTGCCAAATCTTTTCTGTCTCCTGAGGGGGAAAAGGCGTTGTCGTGCCCTCTTCACGACTTTCTTGGTGTGTTAAGGCCATGATAATTTGTTGGTGATGTGGACACCAAGAAACTTGAAACTCTCGACCCGCTCCACTACAGCCCCGTCAATGTGAACGGGGGTGTGTTCGGTCCTCCTTTTCCTGTAGTCCATGATCATCTCATTTGTCTTGGGATGTAGCCATTAATTCCCTCCCTCCATTAGTACAGTCAGACTCTTCCTCACAAGGACACCACATTAAATCAAATGTTATTTGTCACATACATATGTTTAGCAGATGTTATTGTGTTTCTAGCTCCAACAGTGCAGTAATTTCTAACAAGTAATATCTAACAATTTCACAACAATACACACTATACACACAAATCTCAAGTAAAGGAATGAAATTAAGAATATATAAATATTTGGACGAGCAATGTCAGAGCGGCATAGACTAAGATACAGTAGAATAGTATAGAATACAGTATATACATATGAGATGAGTAATGCAAAATATGTGAAGACATTATTAAAGTGACTAGTGTTCCATTATTAAAATGGCCAGTGATTTCAAGTCTATGTATATAGGATAGCAGCCTCTAATGTGCTAGTGATGGCATTACTTTCTCATGTGGGGGAAAATAGAAAATGTTCATGGTTAATTTCGGGAAGCTATTTAATTTCTTGCTCTGACTATAGGTCTATGGATTTCTCTATAAAATTTGAAGAAAACTCTTGGTTTGCATCTTCAATTATTTGATTAAATTAAAACCACTCTGGGGGGCTAGCTTGCTGCTTGAAGTATGACAGTATGGAATTGGATAGCAGAGTGGAAGTAATGACATACCAGTGCTACAGAGAGCCATGGGATGCATCCCAAATGACATTCTATTACCTATACAGTGCACTACTTTTGACCAGGGTCCATAGGGCTCTGGACAAAATTAGTGCACTATGTGTCATTTGGGACGTAGTCATGGACAATCCTGTTGTGAATACTGAGGGCCCAGAACAGTAATTATCACTCAGCTAGAGCTTCAGCAATCTCTGTTCAAATGGACTTGGCCGCCATTAAATCCTGCCATATAACTTCAATGGTGCTGATGGACACTGACAACCACATCAAAAAACCAATCCCACACCCCCGAATCGTGTGATCCCTATTATTTGACAAACATGGTTTTCCATCAAGCACCTCTCCTATGTTTTGATGAATTGGTCAACACAAAAAATTATATATATATATATAAAAAGATTCAATATTGAATTTGGCTTTCACTACTAGAGCCCATAGAAACACATTGAATAACATTCATAAATGGCAAAAACAGATTTGTTTGATCAGAAAGAATAAGGTTTTTTAAGTGTCTGTCCTATATCTAGGAAAGCTCAGGAAATATTTTTGTTTTTTGGACACATATTTAACCCCTTTTTGTTGGCACAAAACTACCTCCATACTTCCATTAATTATTTTGTCGGGTAGCGGGTTACCAGACGAGTCCCGTGACACCTGTGACGGTCATCAAGAGTCTCCCCTTTCCACAGTGGGGTCATATTAGTTTGTAGCCCAAATGGTTTGGACGCTACTGTCATGCCCTGACCTTAGTTATATATGTTTTCTGTATTATTTTGGTCAGGTCAGGGTGTGACGTGGGTGGGTATGCGTGTTTTGTGTTGTCTAGGGTTTTTTGGAGATCAATGGGGTTTTTGTAAGTCTAGGTTATTGTAGGTCTATGGTGGCCTGAATTGGTTCCCAATCAGAGGCAGCTGTTTATCGTTGTCTCTGATTGGGGATCCTATTTAGGTTGCCATTTTCCATTTAGATTTTGTGGGTTACTGTCTACGTGTAGTTGCATGTCAGCACTCGGTTGAGTAGCGTCTTGTTTGTTAGTTTGTTTAAGTGTTCTTCGTTTAATTAAAAGAAGAATGTATTCAAATCACACTGCGCCTTGGTCTCATCGTTATGACGAACGTGACAGCTACAGACAGAAGTTGGCACATCGGCGGTACCGACTTCAGACAAGTCCCATGGGGGAACACCATCATGGTCATAATAGTTTGTAGGCCAAACCGTTTGGACACTACAGATGTTTTGTGAGGAGACCGATTTTCAAGATATTTCATGGTCTGACAAACAGCTGTGGTGGAAAATAAAAATGAATTACATACTATGTGTTTAATTAGATATTCTATGATGTTTTTACTTAAGATAATTGTATATTGTTATATGTTATTATTTTTTTTACTTATACAGGCTTGTCTTGTGTGACTTAGTCATAAGTCTGGACTTACAGATAAGAGCTGTTTGGGTGCAACCGCAGTATGTGACATTCTGTTTTCACAATCTACATGAACTTAGATGTATGTAAACATGCAGGAAGGAATAGACAATGGTGGCAACGTCAGCTATTAATGTGAACAAACAAGCTAAATCAGCTTTTACACACCATGTTCTGTCCCCGTTTCCACCCATCTGCTAAACTGCAACGTAGACAAAATAGGTAGTACTTTTTCTGTAAGAGGAGAGAGACAACTCTTTGTTGGGCTTTCCTAACGATGCACTGATTGAGTGGTTGTTAATGATTGCTTAATTTTTGCAAATCTTATACATTTGTTGTTTGAAAGAATCTGCAGTCTCTTCCTAGAATTTCTCTGACACAGTGCTGTACCTCTGCCCCTTTCTACCACAGGTGTGGAAGGTCGACACGGGTCAGATACGGTAGATTGAGACGCAGCCCATGCAAAATTATATCTCTAGCTTAAACTTAAACCGATTGCGTCAAAAGACTGTTGAGGATTTATAAGGATATTGAAATTATTTATACTTTTACTTTTGGCACAAGTATATTTTAACGATCACAATTACTTTTGAAATTTAAGTATATTTAAAACCAAATACTTTTAGACTTTTACTCAAGTAGTATTTTACTGGGTGACTTTTACTTGAGTCATTTTCTATGAAAGTATCTTGCATTTTACTCAAGTATAACAATTGGGTACTTCTTCCACCACTGCACACACACACCATTAAACAATGGATGTGCCTCTTTTGGTTAGATCTCGCTCCATGCACCACACCATGTCATTGGCTGTAATCTTCATTTGAAACTGAGCTGATCTCCCGGGGCCCATCGGCTCCTCTGTACGGTCATCATCTGTATAGGTAAAGTGAATGGAACATCAACCACATACTCTTCGTTCTGCACTGTTTGAGTGACTTCTCCACTGGCTTTAGTAACTCTCTGTGTAGTGCATCACAAATGGCACGCTATTCCATTTACAGTACACTATAAATGGAATAGGGTGGCATTGGGGACATAGTCCCTCTCTCTCTCTCTCTCTCTCTCTTCCAATCACTGGTCTGGCTCTATGCCCTTCTCACAGCTCCCTCCCTGGGAAAATGGGAGAGGGAGAAAAAAAGTACTTTATCTCACTTCTGCAAATGCTTTCTCCTGCGTTTCATCGAGCCCATACAAGGCCCTCTTGTTCCTCCCCCCCGTGAAATACACCCCTTCTTCTCCCGCCAAAACCCACAGGGGTAAGAAGCCAGAGTAGCCAGACTAAAGCCTCTTATTGAAATTGCCATCTTATCAGAAGAAATAGTGTATCAGACAGACATCGCGGCACAAACAGAGTGGCGATGTCTCAGTCAAAAGAGGTGCCTTTTTACATCAGCCCCTTCAGCTTAAATATGAAGCTATTGTTCTATTACTCCAATGTTTGGTAGCTCCGTGAAACAGCATATCACAAGGGTGGGCACGATCTGACGGCTCTCTTGGTAGAGCTCTACTGGAAACAGCAGTCACAGAAAGTCGGGCTGACTCTAGAAGTTGCCAAAAACCATTACTTCACCAAAAGAAAATTAAGTGATTTTCTGTCACCAGACTCAAGTAGAAATAAACAATAGAGGTGCAGTTAAATGAGGGTTTTAAAATGTATGGGTACAGCTCTACAGAGAACACCGGCCACAGTTCTGCTGAGTCTAAAGATGGAGTGATGGAGGATGCAAGAAACACCATTCATTTACCAAAAACAATTAAGGGTAACTGCTTTTGTGTCACAGGTAAATATGAAAATATTGATACAAACAGTAATTGATACAATTATTGTGGGCTCCCAAGTGGAGCTGCGGTCTAAGGCACTGCATCTCAGTGCTAGAGGTGTCACTACAGACCCTGGTTCAATTGCAGGCTGTATCACAACAGGCTGTGATTGTAAGTCCCACAGGGGGCGGCACACAATTGGCCCAGCGTCGTCCGGGTTAGGGTTTGGCCGGGATAGGCCGTCATTGTAAATAAGAATTTGTTCTTAACTGACTTGCCTAGTTAAATTTTAAAAAGAATTGTGAAATTGAAAGAGGTTTATTAAAGCAAATGTTTTTGCTGCAACCATTATAAGACCATAATGGGATGTTGTAACTGACATTTGAGTTCTTGATGCAATGATCAATATCTCAATGCATTCACTGCTCTTTCTATCTGTACTTTGAAATGGCTGCATTAAGATCCCTGCCCTTCCCTTATCTATTCCCCCCTTCTTTCAAAAACACAGTTCTTCCTCCTCTCTTCCCTCTCCCCTGAATCAGGGTATCCTGTCATCTCCACTATCATCTTCAAAAGGCACGGTTCTCTCTCGGGTCTGGATAAGATTGCTTCTCTCTAACCACTTTGTGAGCAGCTCTATGGGGAATGCTCTGTACGATCTGGGCTAGCTGGACTACAATGAGACTGCAGACATGAAGAAGGCTCTTCTATGATCTCAACAACACTCCACTGGCACACACACTCCTCCTCAGTTTTCCTCACACACACAGGCACATACACACCCACGCATGCACAATGACACACACTCCTCCCCATAGTTCTACACACGCACACACACACACACACACACACACACACACACACACACACACACACACACACACACACACACACACACACACACACACACACACCTCCTCACTGTGGACCAGGTTGATGCCCACTGGGAAATGCTCACACTTTTTTTTTATTCTGAAGCAATCCAATATAGTTAAAGTTGCACCAGGTTATTTTTCTCATATTTTAGGGAGCTGTTATAAAATAGTGGCTCTATACTTTGTGTGTGTGCGTGCATT
Source organism: Salvelinus fontinalis (assembly GCF_029448725.1). Lineage (NCBI taxonomy): Eukaryota > Metazoa > Chordata > Actinopteri > Salmoniformes > Salmonidae > Salvelinus > Salvelinus fontinalis. The sequence goes on from NC_074694.1 coordinate 26,346,270, forward strand.
CTCACATGCATGCATTCATCGCTGTTTGCATGGATTCAGTTTATACATACGTGTGTGTGTATGTCTGAAGAGTAGATCGAACGTGATACTGGGGAGGGGAGTGGGGGGGTTCTGCTGAGTCACATTGGCAGTTCAGTGGGATAAATGAGAACCTCGGTCCCGCCGTGTGTAGGACTGCATACTTTTACATATACTACCGTTCAAAAGCTTGGGGTCACTTAGAAATGTCCTTGTTCTTGAAAGAAAAGCATTTTTTTTTGTCCATTAAAATAACATCAAATTGATCAGAAATACAGTGTAGACATTGTTAATGTTGTAAATGACTACTGAAAAAGCAGTTTTTTTATGGAATATCTACATAGGCGTACAGAGGACCATTATCAGCAACCATCACTCCTGTGTTCCGGTGTGTTAGCTAATGGCACGTTGTGTTAGCTAATCCAGGTTTATCATTTTAAAAGGCTAATTGATCATTAGAAAACCCTTTTGCAATTATGTTAGCATAGCTGAAAACTGTTGTTCTGATTAAAGAAGCAATACAACTGGCCTTCTTTAGACTAGTTGAGTATCTGTGACAATAATGCTAGTACGAACTCAGACCCAGGCGCAGAGAAACACAGCAGGCAGAAGTAAGGGTAAATACAGAACATTTACTAAGGTCCTCACAGAAACAACAAAGCGATAGCACACTAATCAAAACATGAGACCTAAGCAAAGATCCCTGCCCACAGAGGAACCTAAATAACCAGGCAACAGGTGAACTGAGAGGGCAATCAACCACAGGTGAAACCAATAATAACAATCAGGGTAACCTGGACACTAGAAACAAAGTGAGGGTACCCTCCAGCGGTAACCTAAGAGAGCTCACTCAAAAATAAAACAGATACTGTGACAGTATCTGGAGGATCAGCATTTGTGGGTTCGATTACAGGCTCAAAATGGCCAAAAACAAAGACCTTTCTTCTGAAACTCATCAGTCTATTCTTGTACTGAGAAATGAAGACTATTCCATGCGAGAATCTGCCAAGAAACAGCGTAAAACACCCTTCACAGAACAGCGTAAACTGGCTCTAACCAGAATAGAAAGAGCAGTGGGAGGCCCCGGTGCACAACTGAGCAAGAGGACAAGTACATTAGAGTTTCTAGTTTGAGAAACAGAAGCCTCACAATTCCTCAACTGGCAGCTTCATTAAATAGTACCCGCAAAACACCAGTCTTAACGTCAACAGTGAAGAGGCAACTCCGGGATGCTGGTCTTCTAGGCAGTCCAGTGTCTGTGTTCTTTTGGCCTTTTTAATCTTTTATTTTTATTGGCAAGTCTGAGATATGGCTTTTTCTTTGCAACTCTGCCTAGAAGGCCAGCATCCCGGAGTTGCCTCTTCACTGTTGACGTTGAGACTGGTGTTTTGCGGGTTTCAGAAGAAAGTTCTTGTTTCTGGCCATTTTGAGCCTGTAATCAAATCCACAAATGTTGATGCTCCAGATACTCAACTAGTCTAAAGAAGGCCAGTTGTATTGCTTATTTAATCAGAACAACAGTTTTCAGCTATGCTAAAATAATTGCAAAAGGGTTTTCTAATGATCAATTAGCCTTTTAAAATGATAAACTTGGATTAGCTAACACAACGTGCCATTGGAACACAGGAGTGATGGTTGCTGATAATGGTCCCCTGTACATCTATGTAGATATTCTATTAAAAATCTGGCGTTTCCAGCTACAATAGTAATTTACATCATTAACAATGTCTACACTGTATTTCTGATCAATTTGATGTTATTCTATTCGACGAAAAATAGTTTTTCTTTCAAAAACAAGGAAATTTCTAAGTGACCCCAAGCTTTTGAACGGTAGTGTATATATCTACCCATTCGCAGACAGCTCTTTTTGCGCAACAATTCAAATTAACTTACCTGCAGATGAGGTGAAATTACTTTTCCTCTCGAACATACGTTGTGCAAATCCATTTCCTCTTTTTCACGCCTAATGCAATTACAGTAGCATATTAATGAGAGTGAAGAGAGAGAGAGAGAGATAGAGAGAGAGACGGGGAAGGCATGAAAATTATGAAAAAATAGATCGAGAAAGAAAATGTATAATTGACATTGACAGCTAGAGTTAAATGATAGGCCACCTGATTTTCTGGACGTTGAATAATTAAATTGTGCTGGGTGGTCTGGCATCATCACGGAACATGTGAATACAAGACCTTTACACCGATGACAGGGTTGGTGATGTTGGTTATTGGCCCGTATTATTAGTATTCCACTTTTTCTTTCATTGTCTTATTGTACGTCAGACAGCGCTTTATTTCAAGGCAATGGAAATCGATGGAGGAAAGCAGGTACGGCAGACATGGCGAACAAGCCTACTGTACAATCATTGTGGTTCTAATTATTGCTAACTGTTGAGTGTGTTACTAGGCCTACTCATGAAGTAGAGCATGGGAAATGTTAGCCTTGGTCCAAACTGAACGGTTCGATGTATTTCACAATATTCTGTTTCGATCCAGGCTAAGGAAATACAGCTGACGGCAAATTTTATTCTATATTCTGAGACACAGGTCTGCAGCTTTGCACTTTAGTTGAACCAACTGTAAGGGGACCTTCAGTAACAAGTGCAATCTTTTATTTTTCCATCATGGACAACAGTCTCTTTTATCATCATGCCAGGCAATGTGTCATGAACACTTTACAGAGCGTGACTGTGCATCCATTTCTTCCACTCATTCAGCCTATTTACTGTTGGGATCAAATCACACTCAAGTTTAAAATGGATATTTTTGTATTGAAAAAGGCCGACTGGCCCTTGAAAAACACACACAAAAGAATCTGTTCTTTTTCCTATGTATAATTCATTCTATACACCTGAGTAGTCTGAATTGAAGCTGATTATCTTGAAGCCCATTGCATTGAAAATATAATTCTTTTCAAAACAGACATTTAGCTAACTGACACACTGTTATTATATTGTGAGTCATCGGGCATATATGAGCCATGAATATAACATAATGAATATAATAACTTACATATTTTACATAGCCTACCGTCACGTTATTAATACCAGGTTACACACCAGAGATATGCAGGTCATTAGTAAAGATGAAAAACAATGATTTAGTTCATTAATGGTATTCTTTCTGGCTGGCCTTGATGGAGGCAGCTCCAATCCATCAGAAAACAGAAATGTTAGGGGCATTTCAGTTCAGCACGTCGGGGGAAATGTACCCATAGTGTTAACTATACATTATTAAGTCCATTTGTATTGCAGACACAGCCAGGGTGCTATCACTACATCACCACCTGAAGCACAGGTTGAATGTTGTTTGAAGATATGATGTTAAAGGTCATATAAATTCCCATTCAAAACATTTAGTTCTTACGATAGGCCTACCAGGCAGCAATTTGACATGCTCCTTCAATTCTTACCTTGTGACAGTTCCAAACAATGAACCAGTCTTATCAGATACTCAAAAAGAAGGTCTGATTTCATTATTATTGAACCAGGACCCAAGTGGTAAATATAAAGACCAAAAAACTGGAGACCCCTTACACTTACGTGTTGTGATGCAAAATGCATAGCACAACAGGTTTTTTACATAGACGATACATTGGAGATAATTAAAGAAACACTGGAATCAAAAGAACATTAGGAAAAATCTAGGAAACCAGGGCTGGTATTCATAGCTGACTTCGAAAAGGCTTTTGATAAAGTATGACTGGAATTTATATAAAAATGGCTGGAATATTTTAATATTGGGAGAATCTCTTATACAATGGGTTACAATTATGTTAAATAGTAAATAATGGCTACTTCTCAGAAAGTATTAAACTGTCAAGTGGAGTAAAACGAGATTGTTCACAATCAGTGTATCTATTTACAATGGCAATCGAAATGTTAACTAGTATAATCAGATCCAACAATCATATCAAAGGCCTAGAAATCCAGGGCTTAAAATCAAAGGTCTCATTGTACACTGATAATTCAGGTTTTCTTTTAAATCCACAATTTGGATCCCTCCATAGCCACATAGAGGATCTAGATACGTTTTCTAACCTCTCTGGATTACAACCAAATTATAATAAATGTACTATATTACGTATTGGATCAATAAAAAATACAACGTTTACATTACTGTGTAGTTTACCAATAAAATGTTCTGACGGTGAAGTGGACATACTCGGTATTCATATCCCGAAATAAATATTATCTCACTACAATACATTTTAATAGAAAGTTAGCAAAAATAGATAAGATCTTGCTACCGCGGAAAGGATAATACCTGTCTATTTGTGGAAAAAATTAATTAATTTGATTAATTTGGTCATATCCCAGATTACCTATTTGCTTATGGCTTTGCTGACTTATTTTTTCAATTATATGAGCAAATAACATCAAATTGTATTAGGACCGGAAAACCAGACACTTCAACGGACCTATTTATATAATGAATATGAATTTGGAGGGAAGAAATTATTGAATATTAAAGCATTAGACCTCACACTAAAGTCTTCAGTCATACAAAAGGTATACTTAAATCCGAACTGGTTCTCTAGCAGATTAGTAAGAATGTCTCACCCCATGTTCAAGAATAGTCTTTTTCCCTTTATTCAGATTACAATCTCTCACTTTTGGTTATTTGGAAATTAAATCTCCAAAATATCTCTATTTTTTAAAACAAGCCATAGAAAGTTGGTTGCATTTTCAGCTTAATCCTCCAGAATAGCCATAACAAATATTACAACAAAAATTATGGTTAAACTCAAAAATACGGGTTGATTTAAAAAACAATATTTTTGGAAATAAAAAAAGGGTATAATCTTTGTAAATTATATCATAAATCGGACTGGTGGAGTTACTGTATGTCACACATGCAACTAACAAATGTATACGGAAATATCTGCTCTGCTCAAAATCACAACCAACTAATTGGTAACTCTACCGCGAAAATGGAAGAGGCAAGTGGAGAAAGTAAGGAACTTGTCTTTTGGCGCTGCATTAAAACCAAAATTGGTTCAAGTAAATTGTGAATAATAAAAAATTATACCAGTTTAATTTAAAGACCAAAAAATTAACAGCTGTGCTATATAGATTGCAAAATAGATGGGAGGAGATTTTTGATGTACCAATTCCATGGCACACGATGCTGGATTAAAAACGTAGACTTTTTCTATTTAAATTATTATACATAAACTTCTGTAAGCATCATTAAAGCTCCAAAAGTGCCAGTGTTCAACAGAACAGATGAACCGGATTGACATTTACACTCACGGGTAGTCAAAATGTACTTCCTGAAGCCTACTAAGCCAAGCCTCCAGTTTTCAGACTCCAGTCTTGTGATCTGACCTGCTAGGTCATATCTCAATAACCCAACATCAACAAACCAAAATTGCTTCTTTTTTTTAAACAACGCAGTTAAGTGACCCAATGCCTGCAACCCAGCAGTTGCGTCATTCAAATTAACCCAGTATCAAAATAATCAAATAATCAAAGCTTGCATCCAGGGTGGGCCCCAGGACCGTTTTTGGGAAACCCTGTTTTAGACTGGAAACCCTCAAAATAGGTCCTCATGAAATACATATTGTATTGTGTTAAATGTCCTGAACACTCATTCTGAAAAGTACTTTTCTCTCATGGCTAACTACCAGGAAGTTTGAAAAGATAGGCAGTCAGTCAAGCTCGCCTTGACTGACAGCAACTTGGATGCAGTGTTGCAGTAAAATCATCTCAAGCTTATTTGGTGATAATTTATGCATCTCCAGTTTATCATGTCTTTTGTGATGCTGTTCACAGCATCACTGACAGATGTGTTGACATGACAACTGCGTCTGAGTTTTGAATGACCCTTCCGCCCCTTTTGTTCCATGCTGGCTGAAGACCTAGCTAGCCAGTAATTAGCTAACACCAGACACAGATGAAAGGGAAAACATATAAATATCTTGGCCATAGATGAATATGGTACATGTTTTATTATATTTCTTGACACCCTACAGTCAAATTTTGGCACCAATAGAGTAGCTATCAAGCGACATAAACCATGCCCCTCTGCAAACACGCCTTCTCCAATGTTGGTTACAAGGCGGTACTTAATTTAAATTAGGTAAGATAATATCATGTTACTATTGGTGTATTACAATGAGAGTTAAGGTGATGTCACCTTATCCCCTTAATAATGAATCTAGGTGTTTGACATGGGGGAGGAGACCGGGAACTTAACAATCAAACTTTATCAATGTAGAAGCAACAGTCATTTTTCATAGTTTGATGTGGTTTCCTTCAAATATCATCCAGTTTCTGTAAGAACATGATTTTGACTGTTCGTAACATATTCACTTAGGATCTCACTTGGTGAAGTCCATGGGAATGAAAATAGATTTATGCAACAAGCATGTCTCTGTCATTAACAACTTCAGTCATGGTCCTGGGTTCAAATAGGAGCTGAAATCTTTCAAATACTTTGAGCCTTTGCTTTAGAGTGCCACCCATGACTCATGGGTGGTAACTTTACAATTCACTCAAAGCTTTACACTAAGCAGTGTTATTAACAGTGGGGATTTTGCTGTGTAGATGAAGTTCAGTATGTGATAACTACTGCAGCGAAACATGGGTTCAAATACGATTTGACATAATTTCAAATACTTTATCTGTGCTTGATTGAGCTTGTCTATTTTAATGGACCAAAAATAAGAGTGCCAAAACATCAAATCCCACCCATCTAGCAGTCTAAAGCAAAGGCTCAAAGTATTTGAAAGATTTCAGATAGTATTTGAACCCAGGTCTTCTGATTACTGCAAGTCATGGACCTCAGTACGGTATCTCCTCTCAACTCTACAGGGGCTCAACAGTTATCTGGCCTTTAATCTGGCCTTTTCTCATTAACCAGGGCTGTGTCCCAAATGGTCCTATGGGCCCTGGTCAAAAGTAGTGCACTATATAGGGAATAGGGTGCCATTTGGGACGTAGACCAGGAGACGAAAGTGGGAGCCGTGTTTCGGCTTCCTGCGTCCCTGAGAGAAAACCTTGAAGGGGACATTAATAATAGGCTTGTGTCCAACAGGGAATCGTCTCAGTCCCCATCTCTCACTAGCGCTTAAAGTGACTTTTTCTCTTTATTTTTGAAAGCATTCATTCAGCTAAACCCTTTCACCTCTGTTCCTGCTCCTCTCTCTCGCCGGTCGCCACAGCTTTGTTTAACCGTTAGTCACCTCTAACAGGAGCACTTATGTCCCAGCTCATAACCACAAAGGGTTAGGCTATGTCCCAAATGGCATCCTATTCCCTATATAGTGCACATCTTTTGATCAAGCCATGACTAAATAGTTAGTTAAATAGTTAACCAATAGCCACCCAGACTATCTGCATTGACCCTTTTTGCACTAACACTTTTGACTCATCACATACGCTGCTGTTACTGTTTATTATCTATCCTGTTGCCTAGTCACTTTATCCCTACTTATATGTACATATCTACCTAAATTAGTTCGTACCCCTGAACGTCAACTCGGTACTGGTACCCCGTGTATATAGCCAAATTATCATTACTCATTGTGTATTTATTCCTTGTGTTATTATGTTTCTATTATTTCTCTTTTTCCTCTCTCTGCATTGTTGGGAAGGGCCCGTAAGTAAGCATTTGACTGTTAGTCTACACCTGTTGTTTACGAAGCATGTGACATATACAATTTGATTGATTGGATTTGAACAGTGGGAGATCAAAATTAGTGGAGCCATAACCATAGCGACGAAGAGGGATCGGTGTTTAGGTGCTTGTGCTTCTCTCCCAAAGCATGGCGAGGTCCACATACGTACAGCACTACAGGGGAATACAGACAGACAGACAGACAGACAGACAGACAGACAGGCAGACAGGCAGACAGGCAGACAGGCAGGCAGGCAGGCAGGCAGGCAGGCAGGCAGGCAGGCAGATGTTGAGATGTGTTAACATGTAGCCATGGTTTACCCCCCAGTCTCACACAGTTGTTTGTTTGCAACAAGGCAGTGCCCTGCCTCCTAGAGTTTGTTCAGCAGAAAAATGCCAGATACACTCCAACTCAGTTTAAAGTGGGCAAAAGTAGTAAAACAATTTGACATCCTCCAACATCTACATCATTTAGACAGTTGTAAAGACTAATTAGCTTGAAAACTTGCTGAAGCTTATTAAATAATAGGCCGATTTATCTAACCAAGCCAACCCCATATGTATGTTAATTTGGCTGCTCTCCAACTATTATGTGTTTGTGTGTGTGTGTGTATACATTTCTGTCTTGTCCGGGTAATAAAGTATTATAATAATATTGTTTTCTTCGCAGCAGCTGCAGATATAAAGGACAATTTCTGCATTATAGGATTCATCTATTCATCTTTACACAGCCAGCCGACTGCACCCTCCGGCGAGTTGAAGTAGTCCTCGTCTCTGACATTCTTGACTTCACTGGCGTAGTTATTGCTGGAACTTGCCCTGATATTCAGCATGGACTCTGTAGGAGCCTTTGAGTGCCACTGGCCAGGCACCACCACTCCACTCCCCACTTCCTCCCTGTCCAAATCTGGAGGTGAGTACACCTGTTGTGCGCTCTTCTGCGACCTCGGAAAGTTGTGAAGAACTGTTGTGCCCAGGGCGAGATCAGGACTGATCTGAACACTCGCCACCGGTTGGTCATGATGCCAAAGTCATTTTACACGCAGCGCCTTCGTCTTGAAAGCCTTGCTGGAAAAAATAAGAAAACCATGGCATGATAATTCATTTTTTGGGGCATTTGGTGTTGTCTTCATTGATATTTACAGGAAAATAACCCATGTTAGTGCTCATCTGTAATTGAAGATCCTGCTCTTGTCTACAAGCTAGGTTCTAGGTTAGGGCTTCAGACTGTTGGCTTTCAGGGTGAATGCCTGGGCTCCTGAGTGGTGCAGTGGTCTAAGGCACTGCATCTCAGTGCTAGAGGGTTCACTACAGACACCCTGGTTCAAATCCAGGCTGTATCACAACTGGCTGTGATGGAGAGTCCCATAGGGCAGTGCACAATTGGCCCATCGTCATCTGGGTTTGGCCTTCATTGTAAATAGAAGTTGTTCTTAACTGATTTGCCTAGTTATTAAATATAACATCAGCCACCACAACATATGGCACTTTTTCCTAGGCAGGGAGATTGGGTTCGGCATGTCCCATTCCTAAAGGCTGGTCTTGTTCCTAGGCAGGGAGATTGGGTTCGGCATGTCCCATTCCTAAAGGATGGTCTTGTTCCTAGGCAGGGAGATTGGGTTCGGCATGTCCCATTCCTAAAGGCTGGTCTTGTTCCTAGGCAGGGAGATTGGGTTCGGCATGTCCCATTCCTAAAATCTGGTCAATCAGACAGTCAGAACCATGCATCGGTAATAAAAGTATATACTGTAGGCTATAGGCTAACACAATGCTGTATTCCTGAATGCTAAGTTAAGGCACAAAGCTGCATGTGAGCTCTCACATTTTTCAACATGTTTTTACAATAAGATAGTTTTGGAATCAGATAAACTTGGATTTTTTGGCAGGGATATATACAGGATGCTACCCTCCACAGCATAACCTTCACTCCAGATCAAAACTCCAAACCTACAACCTCATTTTGGACAGACCAGATACAACTTCAATTAGCACTGAGGCATGAAGTGAAAGGTGTCGAAGCCTTTGAGCCCAACACATGGCAGGAGTCTCACAGGCTACCCCTTCCAAATCCAGAGGCCTTGAAGCACCCTCCTGCTGTTCAGGACCATCCACTGGCATTTTCTACAAGAAATCTGCCTCCAGAAATAAAGCTCTCCCAAGTGGGTGTGACACCTATTCCCGCTGCCTGCTGCACTGCTGCTTGGATTCCACCTGGCGATCTGTTCACTGTCTGCCCTGGCTTGTCTCCCCCTGTGTGGTACAGGTACCCCCACCACACTCCCCCCTCTACAGAGCTATCGCTTGTCTCCAGCACACACACACTGTTGGGGCGAGTGACTCTGAACTTACAATGGCTAGCCCCAAGACAATTTTGTTGTTCTTGTGCATTTTGTTATTTTGTTATTTGCCTCATGACTCCTGCATGCTTTGTTGACTAGGAACTTTCATGTTTACCCTACCGCAGGACAGACTTTGTTTGTTCCCGCACTCAGGACTCTGACACTCTATTGGTTACACTGACTTTTGACCACCCATCCTATTCTAACCACCTCTCGCCGGCTTTGTATTCATGTTACCTGATGAAATTGCTGTATAATAGGATCCTGTTGCCATCTAATGCACATTCAGATGTCATAAATCAGCACTGCAGAGCTCTCCCTGTCCTATGTTGTGCCTTGATTGTATTACTGTTGATGATATCTGGAAATGTGCATGTACACCCTGGTCCATCTACTGTTACTAGCCCCAATTCTGACTTGTGCTCTGATATCTGCTTCACTGATTTCTGCTCCCGTAAAAGCCTGGGTTTTATGCACGTTAACACTAGAAGCATTACCTAAAATAGATCAATTAAATGTGTGGGTTCACAGCTCCAATCCAAATGTGTTGGTCATTACTGAGACGTGGTTAAGAAAGCGTGATTTGAATACTGATGTTAACCTTTCTAGCATTAACCTTTTTTGGCAAGACAGATCTTCCAAAGATGGGGGAGTGGCAATCTTTACCAAGGATCACCTTCAGTGCTCGGTTGTCTCCACCAAGTCTGTCCCCAAACAATTTCATTTGCTGGTTTTAAGCATTAAACTTTCAAATAGCTCTTTGTTGACTGTTGCGGGATGCTATCGCCCTCCATCAGCACCGGCCTGTACCCTACCTGCCCTAAGCTCTCTCCTGGCCCCTTACACTAAGTCTGAATTTGTCCTGCTAGGTGACATAAACTGGGACATGCTTAAACCACCTGACCAAGTCCAAAAGCAATGGGACTCCCTAAAGCTTTCTCAGATTATTACCAATCCCACAAGGTATGACTCCAAACACCCAGAAAAGGCTACTCTCCTTGATGTTATCCTCACAAATAATCCTGTTAGGTACCAGTCTGGTGTTTTCTGTAATGACCTTAGTGATCACTGTTTTACAGCCTGTGTTTGTAATGGCTGCTCAGTGAAACGTCCTGTCCTGATTTGTCATAGACACTTGCTAAAAAACTTTAATGAGCAAGACTTCCTTCATGACCTGACCTCTGTAAATTGGTATAGAATCTGCTTGATCCCCGAGTTCGACCGTGATCTTGCAGAGTTGGCGAAAGGCTCGGCACGTGCATACTCAGGCTGACTGGCTCTCGTTCAGGCAAATGAGAAATAAGTGCACTCAGGCTATCCGGAAGGCCAAAGTTAGTTACTTTAAGGAGCAGTTCTCTCTCTGTGGGTCTAACCCCAAGAAGTTCTAGGAAACGGTTAAAGTCCTGGAGAATAAACCCTCCTCCTCACAGCTGCCCATGTCCCTTAAAGTTGATGATGTGGTTGTTACTGACAAGAAGCACATGGCTGAGCTTTTTAGTCACCACTTCATTATGTTAGGATTCCTATTTGACTCAGCCATGCCTCCTTGCCCGTCCAACATTTCCTCATCTCCCACCCCTTCTAATGTGACTATCCCCGATGCTCCTCCCTCTTTTTCCCCTGCCCCACTACAAAGTTTCTCCCTGCAGGCGGTCACTGAGTCCGATGTGCTAAAGGAGCTCCTTAAACTTGACCCTAAAAAACCATCTGGGTCAGATAGTTTAGACCCTTTCATCTTTAAGGTTGCTGCCCCTATCATCGCCAAGCCTATCTCTGATATTTTTTACCTGTCTCTCCTCTCTGGGGAGGTTTCCATTGGTTGGAAGGCAGCCACACTTAGTCCTTTGTTTAAAGGGGGAGATCAAGCTGATCCTATCTGTTATAGGCCTATTTCTATTTTGCCTTGTTTATCAGAAGTGTTGGAAAAACTTGTCAATAATCAACTGACTGGATTTCTTGTTATCTATAGTATTCTCTCAATCTGGTTTCCGCTCAGGTTATGGATGTGTCACTGCAACCTTAAAGGTCCTCAATGATGTCACCATTGCCCTTGATTCTAAGCAATTCTGTGCTGCTATTTTTATTGACTTGGCCAAAGCTTTTGATATGGTAGACCATTCCATTCTTGTGGGCCAGCTAAGGAGTATTGGTGTCTCTGAGAGGTCTCTCTCAAAGAGTGCAGTGTATAAAGTCAGAACATCTGCTGTCTCAGCCGCTGTCTGTCACCAAGAGTGTACCCCAAGGCTCAATCCTAGGCTCCACGCTCTTCTCAATTTACATCAACAACATAGCTCAGGCAGTAGGAAGCTCTCTCATCCATTTATATGCAGATGATACAGTCTTATACTCAATTGGCCCTCCCAGATTTTGTGTTAAACGCTCTACAACAAAGCTTTCTTCGTGTCCAACAAGCTTTCTCTGCCCTTAACCTTGTTCTGAACACCTCCAAAACAAAGGTCATGTGGTTTGGTAAGAAGAATGCCCCTCTTCCCATATGTGTGATTACTACCTCTGAGGGTTTAGAGCTTGAGGTAGTCACCTCATACAAGTACTTGGGAATATGGCTAGACGGTAGACTGTCCTTCTCTCAGCGCATATCAGACCTGCAGGCTAGTTAAATCTAGACTTGGTTTCCTCTATTGTAATTGCTCCTCTTTCATCCCAGCTGCCAAACTAACCCTGATTCAGATGACCATCCTATCCATGCCAGATTATGGAGACTTCATTTATAGATCAGCAGGTAAGGTTGCTCTCGAGCAGCTAGATGTTCTTTACCATTCGGCCATCAATTTGCCACCAATGCTCCTCACAGGACACATCAGTGCACTCTTCTGTAAACTGGTCATCTCTGTATACCCATCGCAAGACCCACTGGTTATTGCTTATTTATAAAACCCTCTTAGGCCTCACTCCCCCCTATCTGAGATATCTGCTGCAGCCCCCATTTTCCACATACAACACCCGTTCTGCCAGTCACTTTCTGGCCTTTTGGTAGGCCGTCATTGTAAATAATAATTTGTCCTTAACTGACTTACTTAGTTAAATAAAGGTTAAACACAATTATTTTTTGTACAATTTCACAATTTATTGGCTTGCAATGTCTCGTGCAAGTTCATTAAATTAGAGGCTATAGTGCTAGTGAATTGAAGTTGAACATCGCCAAATGCATCAGTTTAATTAGGCCTAAATGTGCAATAAATAAATAAATAGCTCAATAAATAGCTCAGCGCTCTCCAACCTCAGTTGTAACTAACCTGATTCAATTTATCCACCAGCTAATTATTGAATCAGATCTGGTAAATGTGGGTCGGAGAGGATGGTAGCCTTATCCTAGGCAATAGACCACAAAGCAGCATCCCCGCTAAAGTTAACTTTCTCATCCATAAACACGGTCAAGTGCAAATACAGTTCAGTAGCTCAAATTATGATCACACTTCATCAATTTATAGATTATGGAGAGACATAATGTGTCAAGAAAAAGTATGTGAACCTTTGTAATTTCCTGGATTTCTGCATAAATTGGTCATGAAATTTGATCTGATCTTCATCTAAGTCACAACAATAGACAAACACAACGTGCTTAATCTAATAACATGCAAATTATTGTATTTTTCTTGTCAATACTGAGTACATCATTTCAATTTTCACAGTGTAGGTTGGAAAAAGTATGTGAACCTCTAGGCTAATGACTTCTCCAGAAGCTAATTGGAGTCAGGAGTCAGCTAACCTGGAGTCCAATCAATGAGACGAGATTGGAGATGTTGGATAGAGCTGCCCTGCCCTATAAAAAGCACTCTCAAAATGTGAGTTTGCTATTCACAAGAAGCATTGCCTGATGTGAACCATGAGATTAAGATTCACCTTAAGACCTAAGATTAAGAATTGTTGACTTACATAAAGCAGGAAATGGCTACAAAAGTATCTCTAAAAGCCTTGATGTTGATCAGTCCACGGTAAGACAAATTGTTTATAAATGGAGAAAGTTCAGCACTGTTGCTTCTCTCCCTAGGAGTGGCCGTCTTGCAAAGATGACTGCATTAACACAGCACAGAATGCTCAATGAGGTTAAGAAGAATCCTAAAGGAGGTTAAGAAGAATCCTAATGTCAGCTAAAGACTTACAGAAATCTCTGGGACATGCTAACATCTCTGTTGACAAGTCTACAATACGTAAAACACTAAACAAGAATGGTGTTCATGGGAAGACGCCACGGAAGAAGCCACTGCTGTCCAAAAAAAACATTACTGGACGTCTGAGGTTCGCAAAAGAGCACCTGGATGTTTCACAGTGCTTCTGGCAAAATATTCTGTCGACAGATGAAACTAAAGTTGAGTTGTTTGGAAGGAAGGAACATGCAACGTGTGGAGAAAAAAGGCACAGCACACCAACATCAAAACCTCATCCCCACTGTAAAGCATGGTGGAGGGAGCATCGTGGTTTGGGGCTGCTTTGCTGCCTCAGGGCCTGGACAGCTTGCTATCTTCGACGGAAAAATGAATTCCCAAGTTTATCAAGACGTTTTGTAGGAGAATGTAAGGCTATCTGTCCGCCAATTGATGCTCAACAGAAGTTGGGTGATGCAACAGCACAACGACAAAAAACACAGAAGTCAATCAACAACAGAATGGCTTCAACAGAAAAAATACGCCTTCTGGAGTGGCCCTCAACCCAATTGAGATGCTATGGCATGACCTCAAGAGAGCGGTTCACATCAGACATCCCAAGAATATTGCTGAACTGAAACAGTTTTGTAAAGAGGAATGGTCCAAAATTCCTCCTGATCGTTGTGCAGGTCTGATCCGCAACTACAGAAAACGTTTGGTTGAGGTTATTGGGTCCAAAGGAGGGTCAACCAGTTATTAAATCCAAGGGTTCACATACTTTTTCCAGCCTGCACTATGAATGTTTACACAGTGAGTTCAATGAAGACATGAAAACATATGATTGTTTGTGCATTTATTAGTTTAAGCAGACTGTGTCTATTGTTGTGACCTAGATGAAGAATTTTATGACAAATCTATGCAGAAGTCCAGGTAATTCCAGGGTTCAGATACTTTTTCTTGCCACTGTATATATTTGGCAGTAAAGCATGAGTTATCAGTGCAGCCTATTATCGTCTATAGACATGACGTTGAAATATATTTCATTGTAGATAAAAACCTCCAAGTTCCGTCATGAGATTCAATTTGAAAAATAAGAATTACAGGGGACAGTTTGGAAAAACGAATCTTGTGTGAATCGCCCTCTGAAATAAGGCACATGCTTGGATAATAATTACAAAACCAACGTCTTTAGTAATACCCGTCCGAATAGGGCTATAGCATGGCAAAGAATAGGTTTATCAACGCATAGTATGCTGCATCAACACATGGGTTCCATCAAAGCTGCACACAACAGAAATATCACTGAAATAATGTAGTTCCTTCCTACACATCACCTTGTATATTCAAACAAAATAGTCATTTTATAAACAAATGGGCAGCATCATGCTCACGTCAGTCCTCTAGAATACAAATGTAGTCTTCCTAGTAGGTCTGCATTAATGAGATGGCGTGTATGTGTGTGTGCGCATCCATTGCAGCATGTTGTGGGAGTCGAACAAGAGTCAACTCCTACGACTCCAACCACAGGAGTCGGAGTCGAGCAAGTTTACTCCAACCACAGGAGTCGGAGTCGAGCAAGTTTACTCCAACCACAGGAGTCGGAGTCGAGCAAGTTTACTCCAACCACAGGAGTCGGAGTCGAGGAAGTTTACTCCAATCACAGGAGTCGGAGTCGAGCAAGTTTACTCCAACCACAGGAGTCGGAGTCGACTCAAAAAATCCTGGAGCCGTGTACCACTATTGCTCCGTGATCACTATTGTCTCTTGCTTCTTCTGCGAGCAAAGACAGTCAACAACGCAATAGCGATTCATGAGGTCAGGTGGTAGCCTGTTTTACTTTGTGAATGGCTGGAATGGAGTTAGATTTATCATTGTTCTTCTACTTTACCTGGCTGGCATAGTACCAGGATGTTGTTTAGAGCAGTTCTGAATCTGAATTTAGAAACAGAATTTGAGAAGTGAATCTGATTGCATCTGAGAAATTGCATATATGAAACTTTGGTAAACTTGAAATAATAGTTTGTAAACTTGATATTCAGAAAATGTATGCAATGTCTACCATATTGAAACTGAATATATGTATACTGTATATATACCAGGTACTGTATGCTGTATATATATACCAAATACCAAAGTATTTGATACACTGACGATTTTGCAGGTTTTCCTACTTACAATGTAAATTAATTACTTAAAATCATACAATGTGATTTTCTGGATTTTTGTTTTAGATTCCGTCTCTCACAGTTGAAGTGTACCTATGATAAAAATGACAGACCTCTACATGCTTTGTAAGTAGGAAAACCTGCAAAATTGGCAGTGTATCAAATACTTGTTCTCCCCACTGTACATAATGAATTTGAATATTGAATAAATTTAATTGTAAAACTTAATGCAATAGTCATTCAATTAAGTTTAAAATCATGAAATACAAGTTAAATTTATGATTATGATTTAATTTTTTTTATGTTTATTGAATATCCGAAATATACAATATACTTGCAGTGAAGCCGCTCAACAACTACACCATACCAGTCATCCAACAGACTCCCATTCAGAGTGACGCATTTCACAATTCCTGACATTTAAACCTGGTAAAAATTCTGTGAAATGTCAATAATAGTAGAGAGAATGATTTATTTCTTTCATCACATTCACAGTGGGTCAGAAGTTACCATACACTCAATTAGTATTTGGTAGCATTGCCATTAAATTGTTTAACTTGGGTCAAACGTTTTGGGTAGCCTTCCACAAGCTTCCCACAATAAGTTGGGTGAATTTTGGCCCATTCCTCCTGACAGAGCTGGTGTAACTGGGTCAGGTTTGTAGGCCTCCTTGCTCGCGCACGCTTTTTCAGTTCTGCCCACAAATATTCTATGGGATTGAGGTCAGAGCTTTGTGATGGACACTCCAATACCTTGACTTTCTTGTCCTTAAGCCATTTTGACACAACTTTGGAAGTATGCTTGTGGTCATTGTCCATTTGGAAGATCCATTTGCGACCAAGCTTTAACTTTCTGACTGATGTCTTGAGATGTTTCTTCAATATATCCACACAATTTTCCTACCTCATGATGCCATCTATTTTGTGAAGTGCACCAGTCCCTCCTGCAGCAAAGCACCGCCACAACAACATGCTGCCACCCCCGTGCTTCACGGTTGGGATGGTGTTCTTCGGCTTGCAAGCCTCCGCCTTTTTCATCCAAACATAAGGATGGTCATTATGGCCAAACAGTTCTATTTTTGTTTCATCAGACCAGAGGACATTTCTCCAAAAAGTACAATCTTTGTCCCCATGTGCAGTTGCAAACCATAGTCTGGCTTTTTTATGGTGATTTTGGAGCATTGGCTTCTTCCTTTCTGAACAGCCATTCAGGTTATGTCGATATAGGACTTGTTTTATTATTGTGGAAATAGATACTTTTGTACCTGTTTCCTCCAGGATCTTCACAAGGTCCTTTGCTGATGTTCTGGGATTGATTTGCACTTTTCTCACCAAAGTACGTTCATCTCTAGGAGACAGAACGCGTCACCTTCCTGAGCGGTATGACGGCTGCGTGGTCCCATGGTGTTTATACTTGCGTACTATTGTTTGTACAGATGAACGTGGTTCCTTCAGGCGTTTGGAAATTGCTCCCAAGGATGAACCAGACTTGTGGAGGTCTACAATTATTTTTCTGTGGTTTTGGTGGATTTCCTTTGATCTTCCCATGATGTCAAGCAAAGAGGTACTGAGTTTGAAGGTAGACCTTGAAAGACATCCACAGGTACACCTCCAATTGACTCAAATTATGTCAATTAGCCTATCAGAAACTTCTAAAGCCATGACATAATTTTCTGGAATTTTCCAAGCTGTTTAAAGGCACAGTCAACTTAGTGTATGTAAACGTCTGACCCACTGGAATTGTGATAAAGTGAAATAATCTGTCTGTAAACAATTGTTGGAAAAATTACTTGTGTCATGCACAAGTAGATGTCCTAACCGACTTGCCAAAACTATAGTTTGTTAACAAGAAATTAGTGGAGTGGTTGAAAACCGAGTTTTAATGACTCCAACATAAGCGTATGTAAACTTCCGACTTCAACTGTACATTCTATTATGGTTTTCTTGGTAGCCTGTTGATTTTTGTTGCTGTAACTGGAACTGTAGTATTGGAAACCTGTTTATGGTGGGCTGGTATTGCTTAATTGATTATGTGGGTTTAATTTAATTCACAGAAGTGTATTGTGCCATATCACAATGTGTTGCTGAACTCATGAGCGAGCGGCAGGATTTTCCATGTTTGAATCAGGCCAGTATCGGCCTACTGTACTCATTTGGCAAGACCGCTGTGCATGTCTACATCTAACTGTAGTAGGTTGTAGGCTAGGTTTTGGTTATTTGACAAGACCGCTGTGCATGTCTACATCTAACTGTAGTAGGTTGTAGGCTAGGTTTTGGTTATTTGACAAGACCGCTGTGCATGACTACATCTAACTGTAGTAGGTTGTAGGCTAGGTTTTGGTTATTTGACAAGACCGCTGTGCATGACTACATCTAACTGTAGTAGGTTGTAGGCTAGGTTTTGGTTATTTGACAAGACCGCTGTGCATGTCTACATCTAACTGTAGTAGGTTGTAGGCTAGGTTTTGGTTATTTGACAAGACCGCTGTGCATGTCTACATCTAACTGTAGTAGGTTGTAGGCTAGGTTTTGGTTATTTGACAAGACCGCTGTGCATGACTACATCTAACTGTAGTAGGTTGTAGGCTAGGTTTTGGTTATTTGGATCTCCATTTAGCCTTTTGTTTACTGCGTTGCTTACTGTTAATGTAACTAACCTAAATCTAGATTGTGTCATGCCTCTATTGATCTGATATTTAGTTTACTAGGCCTACTACTTGGTACCGTTGTTTTGTTCTGTTCTCATTCATTCGTTTGCAATTCATATTTGTGTCAGTATTCTAAGCCAAACTGCTATTCAGTATTTTGTTGGCATGCATGAATAACTAGGCTACTATTTTCCGCTTTTAGTTTGCATTATTTTGGTAAGAGCTGTGTGTACAGCTGCATTCACATAGATAGGACAATTATCCTATTTACAAACAGCCTATCTTGCAGCCTATGTTCATTACCAAAACGACCTTGCTGTGTGGCACTGTCCCATTTTGCTAATACAGCGCAGCAGAGATAGGCTACAGTCAATGATCCCAGAGTCTCTGCATTTGAACTTTGTTTATTGTAGTATAGAGTGACTATATAATCCGAATTCAATATATTCCAATGCAACAACCCCCCAAAAATTGTGCTCCCTTGCCGATATCAACAGCCCCCTTTGTCACTTTATCCTGGAGCCGAGTCTGCTTCTAGATACTAACCTTCACTTGTCTCACTCACACCCATTAGCCAGACATTAGATGGTGAGACCATCTCCCCATTGTCTGTCTCTGGTCTGATATCCCTGTTCTGTTCTGTTCTATTCTCTTCTGTTCTTTCCTCTTCTCGTAGTTCCTGCTGATGATGGCTTTTAGCTGGAGGAAGAGGTCTGATTGCAATCATGGGGCGAGAGAGATGGAAATGGAGATGGTGTGTCAGGCTGTAGGCCATCAGACAGGGAGGCGGGGGTGGGGCAAGGCAGTGAGAAGGGGAGTTGGGTAATGTGGGTCTGAGCCCGAGAAGAGAAATTAGCAAGAAAATTGAATTAGATACTTCAATTAGATTCCTATTTCTATACACTTACTTTTAGTGCTAGCTCTCTGTGTGAGTAATGGGCTGATGAACAGATAAAGGTGGAGGAGGAGGACTATACCTCTGTTTTCCTAAGGTTGGCATCCCTTCTTTTTCTCCTATTGAAACTATTTAATTTAGATGTGGTCAGATTATGTCATTCATTCCCATTATATAATGCCATAAAGTAATCCAGGAAAATAATGGGGCTTGCAATGGAAGCTGGAAATGTTAAAGCTAATATTCCATGAATACAATTGGATTGAATATCATTGAAGAACGCAATCCAAAATGACATCAGTAGTTGCAGTCAATGTACGTTTAAAAGATAGATAAAAACATTTTTAAAAACCTACACCATAAAGATGATGCCTTTGTTTAGATTGGGTTGCAGTAACCCCAGTACTTTTAAAAAACAACCCTTTTCTAAAAACAATATTTCATGAAATAACAAAAAAAGTGTCAACTAGCCATTTATTTCCCTTTATAGTTTATTCACCTAAGCATGACCTTCATCCACACACCAATTCTTTTCCAACATTGCTTTTTTGTGTCAGCAACTAGACATTGTTCTTAAGGGGGGATAGTTACCCCCTAGTACTCTACTCCAAATGTGTAGAATTTTTTTCATACATCAGATATTGACAGAATTATAGCACATAAAACATTTTACTGGCACAGACAAATAATGAATAGAGTTCGGGGATTTTGGTGGGAACATTAACATTAAGGGGTGGAACAGGTCGGCAACCACCAAAAATCATGCTTTGTCTAAGCTTACCTGCGGTCTAGGTTGCCGCAATTACTGTTGTTCAACAAGTGTGTCAATGGCAGGATACCCTTGGATAAAAAAATCAAACAATCTTGGCTCTAGATTACACCTCTGTATACTTTACATTGTTTGCGAGATCAGACATAATATCACTATAATCCACATTTCTTTCATTTTATTTGTAAAGAATTAAATTATTACTATTTTCTATTCCACAAAAAATGAACACCCATCAAAATAAATAAAGTTACCTTCTTGTAATGTAAGTGCCGAGACGATGCTTTAAATCCCTGACAAAGCTTCAGCGTTCTTATAGATGCAACAGAAAGACCATGTATTCTTTTGTGCCCATTTCAGCAAATACCTGGGTGTTGGACAAGTCATTAAACATTTCCGCGGTTAACGGGGAAAAAGCTATAGGTACAAGCAACAGTATGAAAGACTTGCAGGAGTAAAATGAAAGCAATCAATCCCGTGAGATTTCAGTGACAAGTGGAATTTTCTCCCTTCAAACACAGAAAAATAGATGGCTGAAAAAGACAGATCCTCAGGTGGGCGGGGCATGTGCATTGATACATTTATTAATGGGAATTACAGAGAAAATAACAAACTTCATATGAACTAACTTAAGTATGATATTTTCTCGAATGTATTCCCTTTTCTCAGGTATCCTTTTCGACGTGGTTTTAACTTTCCTACTTCTCTGATACTGCCTGCAAATCAAACTTTTTAATTTAAAAGTCTCCATTTCACACCATCAAATTGAATCACACAAGATAAAGTATTCTTGTTTCGCTGTACAAATCTCAAGACGCCATAAATCTCTTGACAGGTGGGGGTTCTTAGATAACTAACACCTATGGAATTTGACTGGCGGGGGGGACCATCTATACAAAGTAAATGGGAGTCATTTAGCAGAAGATAGCAGATTCAGATTGAGGGGGAGCATTCTCAGTTGGGCAATCGTGTATAATATCATCATCGATTACCAGTCATTCCTCTTAAAACGGGCCCTCCGTTTCAGTTTTCTAACAGGCTTTGAATGAATACCTTCGGAATTACCTGAGTTGTTTCAATAATAGCTTTTTAATCACCTCCAAAATCACTATTTCCAAAGGAAAAACTTCTCCAGTAAGTAAAGAGAGGACATTTCTCACTTGGATGTAATGATTTTGGCAAAAAAAAAATGTCTTGTCTTCTGAAAGCTTGTTCTTCTCAACAAATCTCCTTTTTATTCACCAATTATTTAGTTTCATTTTTTACTACACCACGAGGATGCTATTTAAAACGAAAACAACATGGTGACAGCAGCAGTGGAGAAGAGACAGCAGGAGTCCGTCAATATGCAGAGAGAGAAAGGATAGTAATCTAAATTGAGTTAAATCCATAAATGGATGGTATTACAACTAAGTATCTGCCAACTCCATGGCGTGGCGTAGCGTCGCTGCAGATAGAAACTAATAGGGGAATTAATCCTACTGATACGCCTCGCAGGCTTTTCCTCAGCCGTTTTCTGCATCTCCAATCTATCATTTCCCTCTTTTCTCATTTGTTCTTACAAACACACACTGTGTTCATCTCCTACACACGGATCATTCAGGGGATAGAAGGGTAAACACAAAGACATTGAAATGCCACCATTTTAGGTGTTAGCTCTCGTTATTGTAAACCTCTGTCTACACACCGCACAGCGAGCTGGTTGTAACTTGGGCAGAGATGTCTGAGGTGAAGTGAACCACATTTGCTCTGAGTAGTTGCCAACACATGGCCTCAGGATCATTAAAGTGATTAGTATAATTGTTTGGGACTAGGCCAACGTCCCTGACCCACGCTGTTTTTATAAGCCCATGGCATACGTTCAAACAGTACCACAGCATCCATTATGACTTAGACTCAAACTAATTTGTCTGACAGAGGGTGACACAGAGCTTTTGCAGAATCTGTGTGAATTCTTTGATTGAAAGTTCAATCAAAGGCTAAGGCCACTCAAAGGAAAACCTTGGCACAAACCCTCACAGTCACACAGTAATACAATAGCACATGTATATATTGAAAAGTGGAGAAAATTGAAAATGGTTATGGAAACTGTTTAGAGAACGTATTGAATAGAAATACAGTGCTTTCAGAATTTAATGGAATTGAAAGGCATCGGAATGAATGATCTATCAACCTTCACCTTTGACCTGTTTTCACACAGTGTGTCCTTGTAGATCAGCTTGGAGGCGAGCTGAGACAAGGAGAAAGGATTTGAGGAATTTAGGAAAAATGCATTGAGAAACAGCAGTAGAGTGTGGGTGGCAACATGGTCGTTTAGCCCAACAAGTACCAGTATAGCCTGATGCATAAAAATTCAGTAGTCTGATGTCATTCACACACCATTGTGAGTTATATATTGGGGAGTCATTAACTTTGTCTCAGATCCGTTTGTGCTGTATAGCCTGGCTTGACAATGGCCATAGGAGTTGACAGAAACAGCACAAACAGTTCTGCAACCAGGCTAAGGAATCATGTGGCGGTATGGTAAAGAACACAATTGTCATTCAACCATTAACTTCACCTCTCCCCAGAAGGGACTACAGTTTGTACATCTAGTAGCACTCCACAACAACACTGTCTGCATATGAATTCTTATTGGGTCTTCAAAGAATATGAAGCTCAGTTTGAATAAGTATGTTTGGTTTTGTTTGCTTGACTATTGGTTAGTCAAGGTGTTTTAGCAGCAGTGAGAGGAACATAGGAAGGGAGTGATGTGTCTGTCTACCTTAATATACCCCCCTTGGCTCCCTGGCACCATCGATAGCGTGCGTGGGCATTCAAACACGCTTATGGCCCAATGCTCGTCTAGGTTGCCATGGGGAGGCTTGAACTGTGGATGATTGGGGTCAGGGCTTGGGAAAGTACAGGTATGAGAGAGACCTTTTGGGACACCTTTTGGTAGTTGTTTCATGAGGTCATTGTTGATATAGTCCCAAAATGTTTTGAATGCCAGCAATCACATTTTCAAGATGTATAACTTTCGAAATACAGCCAGTATGATGCAAATTTCGCTTTAACATTTAATATCTATCTGTCAAACTAGGTTATATAAGGTTTACTTATACTGTAGGCTACTATTTTTACCTCACATTAATGAGAGCCTGGTATAATGCTGTCAGTGATTAGGGAAAGTTGAAGAAATATAAGTTATAAAATGTTTTTAAAAAGCAACATGTCAAAAGTGGTAGAAAGGTCGAGTTTCTCAGAGAGATGAAAGAGTTTAACGGTCACTAACCGAATAGTTTAAGTCCAGGTAAAGAAATATCTGTTGTTTTGAAGATCATAAATACATATCTAATCTATGTGTTGCCTTGTGGTGGAGAAATATGAGCAATACTCAGCAGAGCGTAGCCAATAAAAGGGGAGTGAGGGATTTAAATGCCTCACTGGGCCAACAGACAGACTGCAGCAACATTTTGCCCCAAACAAAATAGCAACAAGATAGATAGTTGAGTATTAGTCATTTCAAGATGAGATTCTCTAATATGAACGATAGCTAGCTCAAGGCGGACCTAGGTACATGAGAGCAGTTAAGTAAGAACGTATTCTTATGACGTCAGGCTCAGCCCATGGGCCACAGGTATTAATCTAGATGTCCTATAGTACAGTACATCACCAGTGAAAAGGAGAAGCCGCAAGGTACATGGAATTTATAAGGAGCAATGAACCAATTGTAATGCTAATGGTGTGAAATATGTTAAATTAGACATAAACAGTTATGGAATGTGCTGATTAACTAAAATGGATCTTGTCCATTCTGCTGCTCTGTTAGTGTAAAGGGGAATGTTTTAAAAGAGCAAGAATGGAGGAACAAACTGTTGGACATGTTTTACACTTGTAGAAGGATACTTTAAGTACATTATATCAACGTTTTGTTCACAGTTTTTTGTTATTTTTCATTATTTATGATCTGGAATGAAAATGGTACAAACTTGGACCACTCTTTCAGAGCACCCATAATATTTGAGATTCATAACGGAGCACATTGTCATGAATAAGCATTCCGACATCAGCCAGATGTGTAAGCTCCTCCCCACCCCCCAACATATTTCTCTGGCCCCACCCCAAAGACATTCACAGTCATAAATATGTATATTATAAAAACAATTATAATTGCTATTGATATTATTTAACTTTGTCCCCACACCACCTCAATGGTCATGCTGCTCCCCCATGGTCATTCCCCTCTACCCTCTCAACAGTCTTCATACTCTGTGTCACGTTCGTTTAGAGATGGATTGGACCAAGGTGCAGCGTGGTAGGCATACATCTTTCTTTTTTTAAATGACACCAAAAACACAACAAAATACAAAACGAACGCAAAGCTACATGCAGTGCAGAAAGCAACTACGCACAAAAAAGATCCCACAAACTGAAGGTGGTAAAAAATCTGCCTAAGTATGATCCCCAATCAGAGACAACGATAGACTGCTGCCTCTAATTGGGAAGCATACCCGGCCAACAAAGAAATAGAAAAACTAGAATGCCCACCCAAATCACACAATCTCAATTTCAACTGCGACCTGGCCAAGATAAAGCAAAGCAGTGCGACAAAAAACAACACAGAGTTACACCAACAAAATTACAGTCAATAACAATAGAAAGATCTATATACAGTGTGTCCAAATGGAGTATGGAGGTAAGGCAATAAATAGGTCATAGTGGCGAAGTAATTACAATTGAACAAATTAACATTGGAGTGATAGATGTGCAGGTGATGATGTGTAGGTAGAAATAATGGTGTGAAAAAGAGCAAAAAAAGTAAATAAAAACAATACGGGGTAGGTAGTTGGATGGACTATTTACAGATGGGCTGTGTACAGCTGCAGCGATCAGTGAGCTGCTGAGATAGCTGATAATTAAAGTTAGTGAGGGAGATATAAGTCTCCAACTTATAAAAAAAGTTCCGGAGTTCCAAATTAAGCAGCAGCAGCTGAAAAGATGAGCTCCTACAAATATTGAAATTTAAATGTTTTTTTAGAGTAAAGTACATCGAAAAAATCAAAAGAAAACTGCAAACTGAATAGGAGACCAAACAAGCAGCAAACAAAGAAGAAAGGCTTTTGAAAAAGTAACAATTTTTTCATAAAATTATACCGTTTTCTTAGCTAGCTAAGTTGTTTACCTGTTGCTAGGCAGTTGCTAGGGACATTCCTGGAAGAAGCTAGCTAGCTAACAAGGAGTGTCTAGTTGGCAGAAGAGAAGAAGGGACAAAGAAGGGACAAAGTGGGACAAAATAAGGACAGAAGAAAAGGGAAAGGGGGGAAAGGGGACATTAAGGTGAAGCAGTCCTCTAAAGACACAAAAGACAATAATACAAGAAACAACACTTCTATTGCCTCTCCCTCTACGATACGCACTTCCGGGTTGTAGCGAGTAGTTGCATTCCGCTTTGCTCCACAGGTAGTATTACATTTTCATTTCATTACAGTACAACAGTTTGATTTGTTTGATCTTAGCTGGCTACATAGCCGTCTTTGTATCCAAGATAATTGTGTAGTCTAGAGTAATTGTCGAGGTTACCTAGCCAGTTAGAGGTTACCTAGCCAGCTACACTTTCAAACAAAGTCAACAACGCAGCCACTGCTAGCTAGCCTATTTCACCAGCCAGCAGTACTATATCATTTTAGTCAATAAGATTTTTTGCAACGTAAGCTTAACTTTCTGAACATTCGAGACGTGTAGTCCACTTGTCATTCCAATCTCCTTTGCATTAGCGTAGCCTCTTCTGTAGCCTGTCAACTATGTGTCTGTCTATCCCTGTTCTCTCCTCTCTGCACAGACCATACAAACGCTTCACACCGCGTGGCCGCTGCTACTCTAACCTGGTGGTCCCAGCGCGCACGACCCACGTGGAGTTCCAGGTCTCAGGCAGCCTCTGGAACTGCCGATCTGCGGCCAACAAGGCAGAGTTCATCTCAGCCTATGCTTCCCTCCAGTCCCTCGACTTCTTGGCACTGACGGAAACATGGATTACCACTGATAACACTGCTACTCCTACTGCTCTCTCCTCGTCTGCCCACGTGTTCTCGCACACCCCGAGAGCTTCTGGTCAGCGGGGTGGTGGCACTGGGATCCTCATCTCTCCCAAGTGGACATTCTCTCTTTCTCCCCTGACCCATCTGTCTATCGCCTCCTTTGAATTCCATGCTGTCACAGTTACCAGCCCTTTCAAGCTTAACATCCTTATCATTTATCGCCCTCCAGGTTCCCTTGGAGAGTTCATCAATGAGCTTGACGCCCTGATAAGTTCCTTTCCTGAGGATGGCTCACCTCTCACAGTTCTGGGTGACTTTAACCTCCCCACGTCTACCTTTGACTCATTCCTCTCTGCCTCCTTCTTTCCACTCCTCTCCTCTTTTGACCTCACCCTCTCACCTTCCCCCCCTACTCACAAGGCAGGCAATACGCTTGACCTCATCTTTACTAGATGCTGTTCTTCCACTAATCTCATTGCAACTCCCCTCCAAATCTCCAACCACTACCTTGTATCCTTTTCCCTCTCGCTCTCATCCAACACTTCCCACACTGCCCCTACTCGGATGGTATCGCGCCGTCCCAACCTTCGCTCTCTCTCCCCCGCTACTTTCTCCTCTTCCATCCTATCATCTCTTCCCTCTGCTCAAACCTTCTCCAACCTATCTCCTGATTCTGCCTCCTCAACCCTCCTCTCCTCCCTTTCTGCATCCTTTGACTCTCTATGTCCCCTATCCTCCAGGCCGGCTCGGTCCTCCCCTCCTGCTCCGTGGCTCGACGACTCATTGCGAGCTCACAGAACAGGGCTCCGGGCAGCCGAGCGGAAATGGAGGAAAACTCGCCTCCCTGCGGACCTGGCATCCTTTCACTCCCTCCTCTCTACATTCTCCTCTTCTGTCTCTGCTGCTAAAGCCAATTTCTACCACTCTAAATTCCAAGCATCTGCCTCTAACCCTAGGAAGCTCTTTGCCACCTTCTCCTCCCTCCTGAATCCTCCTCCCCCTCCTCCCCCCTCCTCCCTCTCTGCTGATGACTTCGTCAACCATTTTGAAAAGAAGGTCGACGACATCCGATCCTCGTTTGCTAAGTCAAACGACACCGCTGGTTCTGCTCACACTGCCCTACCCTGTGCTTTGACCTCTTTCTCCCCTCTCTCTCCAGATGAAATCTCGCGTCTTGTGACGGCCGGCCGCCCAACAACCTGCCCGCTTGACCCTATCCCCTCCTCTCTTCTCCAGACCATTTCCGGAGACCTTCTCCCTTACCTCACCTCGCTCATCAACTCATCCTTGACCGCTGGCTACGTCCCTTCCGTCTTCAAGAGAGCGAGAGTTGCACCCCTTCTGAAAAAACCTACACTCGATCCCTCCGATGTTAACAACTACAGACCAGTATCCCTTCTTTCTTTTCTCTCCAAAACTCTTGAACGTGCCGTCCTTGGACAGCTCTCCTGCTATCTCTCTCAGAATGACCTTCTTGATCCAAATCAGTCAGGTTTCAAGACTAGTCATTCAACTGAGACTGCTCTTCTCTGTGTCACGGAGGCGCTCCGCACTGCTAAAGCTAACTCTCTTTCCTCTGCTCTCATCCTTCTAGACCTATCGGCTGCCTTTGATACTGTGAACCATCAGATCCTCCTCTCCACCCTCTCCGAGCTGGGCATCTCCGGTGCGGCCCACGCTTGGATTGCGTCCTACCTGACAGGTCGCTCCTACCAGGTGGCGTGGCGAGAATCTGTCTCCGCACCACGTGCTCTCACCACTGGTGTCCCCCAGGGCTCTGTTCTAGGCCCTCTCCTATTCTCGCTATACACCAAGTCACTTGGCTCTGTCATATCCTCACATGGTCTCTCCTATCATTGCTATGCAGACGACACACAATTAATCTTCTCCTTTCCCCCCTCTGATAACCAGGTGGTGAATCGCATCTCTGCATGTCTGGCAGACATATCAGTGTGGATGACGGATCACCACCTCAAGCTGAACCTCGGCAAGACGGAGCTGCTCTTCCTCCCGGGGAAGGACTGCCCGTTCCATGATCTCGCCATCACGGTTGACAACTCCATTGTGTCCTCCTCCCAGAGTGCTAAGAACCTTGGCGTGATCCTGGACAACACCCTGTCGTTCTCAACTAACATCAAGGCGGTGACCCGTTCCTGTAGGTTCATGCTCTACAACATTCGCAGAGTACGACCCTGCCTCACGCAGGAAGCGGCGCAGGTCCTAATCCAGGCGCTTGTCATCTCCCGTCTGGATTACTGCAACTCGCTGTTGGCTGGGCTCCCTGCCTGTGCCATTAAACCCCTACAACTCATCCAGAACGCCGCAGCCCGTCTGGTGTTCAACTTTCCCAAGTTCTCTCACGTCACCCCGCTCCTCCGCTCTCTCCACTGGCTTCCAGTTGAAGCTCGCATCCGCTACAAGACCATGGTGCTTGCCTACGGAGCTGTGAGGGGAACGGCACCTCCGTACCTTCAGGATCTGATCAGGCCCTACACCCAAACAAGGGCACTGCGTTCATCCACCTCTGGCCTGCTCGCCTCCCTACCTCTGAGGAAGTACAGTTCCCGCTCAGCCCAGTCAAAACTGTTCGCTGCTCTGGCACCCCAATGGTGGAACAAACTCCCTCACGACGCCAGGTCAGCGGAGTCAATCACCACCTTCCGGAGACACCTGAAACCCCACCTCTTTAAGGAATACCTAGGATAGGATAAAGTAATTCTTCTAACCTCCCCCCCCTTAAAAGAGTTAGATGCACTATTGTAAAGTGGTTGTTCCACTGGATATCATAAGGTGAATGCACCAATTTGTAAGTCGCTCTGGATAAGAGCGTCTGCTAAATGACTTAAATGTAAATGTAAACTTCAGCGATTTTTGCAATTCGTTCCAGTCACTGGCAGCAGAGAACTGGACGGAAAGGCGGCCAAAAAAGGTGTTGGCTTTGGGGATGACCAGTGAGACATACCTGCTGGAGCGCGTGCTACTGGTGGGTCTTGTTATAGTGACAGGGAGCTGAGATAAGGCGGAGATTTAACCTAGCAAAGACTTATAGATGACCTGGAGCCAGTGGGTCTGGCGACGAATATGTAGCGAGTGCCAGCCGACGAGAGCATACAGGTCGCAGTGGTGGGTGGTATATGGGGCTTTATTGACAAAACGGATGGCACTGTGATAGACTACATCCAGTTCGCTGAGTAGAGTGTTGGAGGCTATTTTGTAAATGACATCGTCGAGGATCGGTAGGATAGTCAGTTTTACAAGGGTATGTTTGGCAGCGTGAGTGAAGGATGCTTTGTTGCAAAATAGGAAGCCAATTCTAGATTTAATTTTGGATTGGAGAGGCTTAATGTTAGTCTGGAAGGAGAGTTTACAGTCTAGCCAGACACCTAGGTATTTGTAATTGTTCACATATTCTAAGTCGGAACCATCCAGAGTAGTGATGCTAGTCGAGTGGGCGGGTGCAGGCAGCGATCGGTTGAAGAACATGCATTTAGTTTTATTAGAGTTTAATAAGAGCAGTTGGAGGCCACAGAAGGAGTGTTGTATGGCATTGAAGCTCGTTTGGAGGTTTGTTAACACAGTGTCCAAAGAAGGGCCAGATGTATACAGAATGGTGTCAGCTGCGTAGAGGTGGATCAAGGAATCACCCGCAGCAAGAGCGACATCAATGATGTATACAGAGAAAAGTGTCGGCCCGAGAATTGAACCCTGTGGTACCCCCATAGAGACTGCCAGAGGTCCGGAGTACAGGCCCTCCGATTTGACACACTGAACTCTATCTGAGAAGTAGTTGGTGAACCAGGCGAGGCAGTTATTTGAGAAACCAAGGCTGTTGAGTCTGCCGATAAGAATATGGTGATTGACGGAGTCGAAAGCCTTGGCCAGGTCGATGAAGACAGCATAGCTGCACAGTGCTGTCTTTTATTGATGGCGGTTATGATATCGTTTAGTACCTTGAGCGTGGCTGAGGTGCACCCGTGACCAGCTCGGAAACCAGATTGCACAGCGGAGAAGGTATGGTGGGATTCGAAATGGTCGGTGATCTGTTTGTTAACTTGGCTTTCTAAGAATTTGAAAAGGCAGGGCAGGATGGATATAGGTCTGTAACAGTTTGGTCTAGTGTCACCCCCTTTGAAGAGGGGGATGACCGTGGCAGCTGTAACGTCCTGACCAGAGTTCGTATGTGTTTTGCTTGTTTAATGTTGGTCAAGACGTGAGCTGGGTGGGAATTCTATGTTGTGTGTCTAGTTTGTCTGTTTCTATGTTGGGTTAAATGTGTTGCCTGATATGGTTCTCAATTAGAGGCTGGTGTTTGACGTTTCCTCTGATTGAGAACCATATTAAGGTAGGCTGTTCTCACTGTTTGTTTGTGGGTGATTGTTCCTGTGTCAGTGTTGGTGCTACACGGGACTGTGACGGTTAGTGTGTTTTGTCAGTTTGTATTAGTGTCTTGTTTTTTTTTGATTAAGTTCATTATGTCTAATTACCACGCTGCACATTGGTCCTCTAATCCTTCTCGACTCTCCTCGTCCGAGGAGGAGGAAGAGATAGACTGCCGTTACAGCAGCTTTCCAATCTTTAGGAATCTCGGACGATATGATAGAAAGGTTGAACAGACTAGTAATAGGGGTTGCAACAATGGCGGCAGATAATTTTAGAAAGAGAGGGTCCAGATTGTCTAGACCAGCTGATTTGCATAGGTCCAGGTTTGCAGCTCTTTCAGAACATTTGCTATCTGGATTTGGGTGAAGGAGAAGCTGGGGAGGCTTGAGCAAGTTGCTGCTGGATTTATCGGTGGTGACAGTGTTTCCTAGCCTCAGTGCAGTGGGCAGCTGGGAGGAGGTGATCTTATTCTCCATGGACTTTACAGTGTCTCAGAACTTTTTGGAGTTAGAGCTGCAGGATGCAAATTTCTGCTTGAAAAAGCTAGCCTTTGCTTTCCTAACTGACAGTGTGTATTGGTTCCTGACTTCCCTGAAAAGTTGCAAATCGCAGGGACTATTCGATGCTAGTGCAGTACGCCACAGGATGTTTTTGTGCTGGTTGAGGGCAGTCAGGTCTGGAGTGAACCAAGGGCTATTGTCACGATCGTCTTCGTGAGAAACAGTGGACCAAGGCGCAGCGTGTGCAGAATACATCTCTTTTATTTTAGAGAAGGAAAAAACACTATTACAAAACAACAAACGATCGTGAAGCTAAAGACGTCAGTGCAAACACAAGCTACAAACGTACTACATAGACAATTACCCACAAAACCCAAATGCCTATGGCTGCCTTAAATATGGCTCTCAATCAGAGACTATAAACCACAGCTGTCTTTAATTGACCACCAATCTAGGCAGCCATAGACATACAAACACCTAGACAAGACACTGACCCATTAAACGTACAAACCCCTAGACAAACCAAAACACATACATTCCCCATGTCACACCCTGACCTAACTAAAATAATAAAGGAAACAAAGAATACTAAGGCCAGGGCGTGACAGCTATATCTGTTCTAAGTTCTACATTTTTTGAAAGGGGCATGCTTATTTAAGATGGTGAGGAAATTACTTTAAAAGAACAACCAGGCATCCTCTACTGATGATATTAGGTCAATATCCTTCCAGGATACACGGGTCACCTAGCAGAACGAACTCTGAAGATAGATGGGGGGCAATCAATTCACATATGGTGTGCAGGGCACAGCTGGGAGCCGAGGAGGGTCTATAACAGGTGGCAACAGTGATAGACTTATTTCTGGAGAGATTTATTTTTAAATTAGAAGCTCAAACTGTTTTGGCATAGACCTGACAGAACATTGCAGGCTATCTCTACAGTAGATTGCAACTCTTCCCCCTTTGGCAGTTCTATCTTGACGGAAAATGTTGTAGTTGTATATGGAAATCTTTGAATTTTTGGTGGCCTTCCTAAGCCAGGATTCAGACACGGCAAGGACATCAGGGTTGGCGGAGTGTGCTAAAGCAGTGAGTAAAACAAACTTAGGGAAGAGGCTTCTTATGTTAACATGCATGATACCAAGAATTTTACAGTTAGAGAAGTCAACAAATGAGAGCGTCTGGGGACACACAGGGCCTGTGTTAACCTCTACATCACCCGGGGAACAGAGGAGGAGTAGGATGAGGATACGGCTAAAGGCTATCAAAACTGGTCGTCTAGTGCATTGGGGACAGAGTATAAAAGGAGCAGATTTCTGTGCGTGGTAGAATAGATTCAGGGCATAATGTATAGATGGGTATGGTAGGGTGCGGGTACAGTGGAGGTAAACCTAGGCGATGAGAGAGGTTGCATCTCTGGATGCACTAGTTATGCTAGGTGAGATCACCGCATGTGTGGGAGGTGTGACTAAAGAGTTATCTGAGGCATGTTGAGTGGGACCAGGGGCTCCGCAGTAAAATAAAACAATGATAACTACCCTAAACAACAGTATACAAGGCATATTGACATTAGAGAGAGACATAAAGTGAGGCAATCAGCTATGTGTCCAGGTGATCATAGGGTTCAGTGAACAGCAATAGATGAAACAGGGAAGCCGTTATGTAGTTGTTACTACGCTAGCAAGTGGGATGACACGGCGTTCATACAAATAGCAGACCGGGGCTAGCAGAAGCGTCTTCACCGACGTCCAGCAAAGGCCCGTTGAGGGCACAATGGACAGAATTAAATCGGCACACCAGTCGTGATAGATTGGCTGGACTCCGTGTCGACAAAGGGTCCAGGCCAATTGGCAAAAGAGGTATTGTAGCTGGAGTAATTTGGCAGGAATCCGGTGATGTAGTGGCTTCTGTTCGTGTTAGTGAAGAGTCCGGGAGGCATCAGCTGTGTAGCCGAATGATCATAGCAGGCCGGGAGATGGACCTGGCTCAAGGCTAGCTTCGGGGCTGGGCCACTCGGTAGCAGCTAGCTAGTTGCGATGATCTGGAGTAATGGTCCAGAGCTTACGGCAGGAATCTGGTGATGTAGTGGAGAAAAGCAGTCCGGTATGCTCAGGGATGATATCGCGCTGTGCAGACTGGCGGGTATTATCCAGGCTAAAAGCGTCTGGTGTCTGAGCTAAAGGTAAAGGCTGCTAACAGTGGCTAACAATGACTAAATAGCTAGTAGCTAATTAGCTGGTTAGCATCTGATGGCTAGCTTCTGATGGAGGTTGTAGCTATAGGGTCTAAAAATAGCAGATCCGTATCACATTGGGTGAGGCGGGTTGCCGGAAGGGATATTTCATTTAAAAATGGAAAAAGAGATTAAAATATATTGAAATATATACAGAAAAAGACGAAAAAACTACATTTACAGGGGACAATGACAAACACATCTGCACTGCTACGCCATCTTGGATATCCATCCAGCCTCCATCCCAATGGACATTTATTTATTCATCACTAATACAGTTGTGATGTATATAGTGCTATTTCTATTTTTTATTACCATTTTCATTATTTTATTTAACTTAGTCCTGCATGCTGGAGCTCTGAACCCAACATTTTCATTGTACCCTGCAATCACACCTGCAACCCTGTACATGTGACCATTAAACACTGACTGAATCTTACTAAGTAGTCCCATGTATAGAGGAGTCAGGAGACGTTAGGCAGCTAAACCTGCCCTGCTGTCTGTCTGCCCACCAGTGACATTTTGGGTGGACACTAGGTTTGAATGGCAGGAACCCGGTTACCGAGATTTACTGGGATTTACTGCCCAAAACCCCTCCCTTATAATAGATTATTTATATGAACAGCATGGAGTGAAATGGAACTGTTGAATTATATGTGATGTCTAAATCTGGCTTCTCTACGGCCTTTGCGTGATGAATCAAAGCTCAAGGTGGGGACAAACAGCCCAGCTCAGTATGGAGTGCAGTTCACAATGCATGTAGACCTATCATCTCATTATGGTAACTTTTTTTCTTGTGACAGGTAGGCCTACATTTGCTGCAGAATAGTCTATGCTACAGTAATATAAAGACAGAATGTGCATCTAATTTACCCATCTCCATCTGGCTTTCAAGGGTCAACTTGTTTTTAATTGTAAACTTTTTTTTAATTATTATTGCAGCTGCAGAGTTTTAAAACAGCCTATCACTCTAAATAGCATTGCTTTAAATCAGTGCCCACGTGAGCACTCTAGCACACTCTTTCTCACTCTCCATCAACTCCATTCAAATTGCATCCAAAATATAGAATCCTGTTCTAGATTTATATATAGTCCTATATATAGATGTCCTAGCCTACCTCTTTCAGGTAATACATTCAATCCAGTATTAGCCTTATATTTAGCTAATTAATGATGGGTTATGCAAAATAAGCTTCAAATGTAAAGCTTCTGTCTCTTGCGCAATACGCACTCACCTGTGCTCCGCTGGCATCTCCTTAACAAAATGCTCCTTGGCTCTTGGAGTCCCATGTAGGAAAAGCTAGACTAGAACAGCTTGCTGGAGTTTTTTTTTTTTTTTAAGTGTATTTCTTATACCAATAGATTATTTGAAGAAGAGGGACACAAGCTCTTTTTTGCTGAATGTTAAATACAGCAGCCAATAGAACTCACGGGTAGTTTGAAAGAAGAGCAAATGCGCGATGGTGGTAGGCTATAGTAGTTATTTATTCAGACGCATAACCATTTAATCTTCGGAAGAGAAGTGAAAGCCTTCTGCATCAAATGATAGTCCTATATTATTCAAAGATGTCATTAGAATGATGAAGATAAGGCCAACAAAATGTATTTCATTTAACTGTTGAAAGCATGGAAGGAATGAAGCAACAACACAGAGAGAAAGAGATGTAGGCTAAAAACATTAGGAGAAATATTATGAAAGGTATACAGTTGAAGTTGGAAGTTTACGTACACTTAGGTTGAAGTCATTAAAGCTCGTTTTTCAATCACTCCACAAATTTCTTGTTAACAAACTATAGTTTTGGCAAGACGGTTAGGACATCCACTTTGTGCATGACACAAGTAATTTTTCCAACAATTGTTTACAGACAGATTATTTCACTTATAATTCACTTTATCACAATTCCAGTGGGTCAGAAGTTTATATACACTAAGTTGACTGTGCCTTTAAACAGCTTGGAAAATAACAGAAAATTATGTCATTGCTTTAGAAGCTTCTGATAGGCTAATTGACATCATTTGAGTCAATTGGAGGTGTACCTGTGGATGTATTTCAAGGCCTACCTTCAAACTCAGTGCCTCTTTGCTTGACATCATGGGAAAATCAAAGGAAATCAGCCAAAACCACAGAAAGAAATTGTAGACCTCCACAAGTCTGGTTCATCCTTGGGAGCAATTTCCAAATGCCTGAAGGAACCACGTTCATCTGTACAAACAATAGTATGCAAGTGTAAACACCATGGGACCACTCAGCCGTCATACCGCTCAGGAAGGAGACGCGTTCTGTCTCCTAGAGATGAACGTACTTTGGTGCGAAAAGTGCAAATCAATCCCAGAACAACAGCAAAGTACCTTGTGGAGATCCTGGAGGAAATGGGTACAAAAGTATCTATATCCACAATAATAAAACAAGCCTTATATCGACATAATCTGAATGGCCGCTCAGCAAGGAAGAAGCCACTGCTCCAGAATCACCATTAAAAAAAGCCAGACTATGGTTTGCAACTGCACATCGGGACAAAGATTGTACTTTTTGGAGAAATGTCCTCTGGTCTGATGAAACAAAAATAGAACTGTTTGGCCATAATGACCATCGTTATGCTTGGAGGAAAAAGGGGGAGGCTTGCAAGCCGAAGAACACCATCCCAACCGTGAAGCACGGGGGTGGCAGCATCATGTTGTGGGGGTGCTTTGCTGCAGGAGGGACTGGTGCACTTCACAAAATAGATGGTATCATGAGGATGGAAAATTATGTGGATATATTGAAGCGGCATCTCAAAACATCAGTCAGGAAGTAAAAGCTTGGTCACAAATGTGTCTTCCAAATGGACAATGATCCCAAGCATACTTCCAAAGTTGTGGCAAAATGGCTTAAGGACAACAAAGTCAAAGTATTGGAGTGGCCATCACAAAACCCTGACCTCAATCCTATAGAAAATTTGTGGGCAGACCTGAAAAAGCGTGTGCGAGCAAGGAAGCCTACAAACCGGACTCAGTTACATCAGCTCTGTCAGGAGGAATGGGCCAAGATTCACCCAACTTATTGTGGGAAACTTGTGAAAGGCTACCCGGAACGTTTGATCCAAGTTAAACAATTTAAAGGCAATGCTACCAAATCCTAATTGAGTGATGTAAACTTCTGACCCACTGGGAATGTAATGAAAGAAATAAAAGCTGAAATAAATCATTCTCTCTACTGTTATTCTGACATTTCACATTCTTCAAATAAAGTGTTGATCCTAACTGACCTAAGACAGGGAATTTTTACTGGGATTAAATGTCAGGAATTGTGAAAAACTGAGTTGAAATGTAGTTGGCTAAGGTGTATGTAAACTTCCGACATTCTATGGACTTTTATGTTTTTTGTAATGTGCAGTGGACTATCATATGTATTGGATAATGGCACAATCATTTTAGATTTTTTGGGCTTGGTTATTAAATGTCGTTAATGTAGTGTTCATAAAATGTTTTTAATATATAGTTCATCAGGCTCAAGTAGCATCAAGTTTGAATTTTCATGCTGATCAAAGCTCTAATCATATCCAGACATATTTATATGCTTTATAATGCTTTTGAATGACACTTCCTGTTTTGGCGGGAAATACCGTTTTACCCAGGAGAAAACTGATTCATTCTCATGATGGAACATTTGTAAAATATTGTGAAAATATTCAACCCTAGTGGATGCACAGCAGCACTGGCAGAAAAGGCAGCAAGACTGAAAAGCAGTGCTGACGCCGGGAGAGAGGAGGGGAATGAGAGAGAGTGACAGAGATACGGATAGACAGAGACAGAGACTGCAGAGGCAGTCTTGTATGCTGTTGCATAAATTATGTAATATGCCAGGGAGATATGTATACTGTAGCTAAGAAAGTAATATTATGTGTATGTTGTGTAGTAAGCTGTTAGTAGCCCACGTGCCTCACCCTAATAACTTGGTCCCTTTCCCCCTCATAACTTAGCCTACTGTTCTGACTTAGTAGTGCACATGTAGCCAATAGCCTATTTTATAGAAATGTAATCATTGAATATTGCAAGAACTTTCATTGTCTGCTAATATGCCCCCTTTATTTATCCTACGGTTCTGACTTGGTGTACAGGGAGAATACTGTACTAACGGCCCATGTTCTGAATTCTGTTGCTGTACATTTCAAAAGAGCTGAACAAATAGTTATATTGACTACGTTCGTCCTAGCTCGCTCATTAATGTCTTCATCGAAATTACGGATTGCCTCTTATCCTCTCGCATGCTATAGTTTGTACATCTCGATTGTCAGTAGAAACCACATTCGTTTAAGCAAGTCAGCCATATCAGCTACAGTACCAGTCAAGAGTTTGTACACACCTACTCATTCAAGGGTTTTTCTTTATTTTTGCTATTTTCTACATTGTAGAATAATAGTGGAGACATCAAAACTATGAAATAACACATATGGAATCATGTAGTAACCAAAAAAATGCAAAACCAATCAAAATACATTTTAAATTTTAGATTCTTCAAAGTAGCCACCCTTTGCCTTGATGACAGCTTTGCACACTCTTGGCATTCTCTCAACCAGCTTCACCTGGAATGCTTTCCAACAGTCTTGAAGAGTTCCCACATATGCTGAGCACTTGTTGGCTGCTTTTCCTTCACTCTGCGTTCCAACACATCCCAAACCATCTCAATTGGGTTAAGGTCAGGTAATTGTGGAGGCCAGGTCATCTGATGCAGCACTCTATCACTCTCCTTTGCCCTTACACAGCCTGGAGGTCTGTTGGGTCATTGTCCTGTTGAAAAACAAATGATAGTCCCACCAGATGGGATGGTGTATCGCTGCAGAATTATAGCCTAGTATAGCAGTGGTAAGGATTCCCCCATGGTGCTGAAAAGAAAGCTCTGCTGTTGGGACAGCTTTATATAGGCCCTAACAGTTTGTGGGCGCCGTCTGTCACCATTATAGTACAATTAATGCATTGTTTAGTGTTGTGTAGTGTCTTTGCTGGCATGCATCAAAAATATTTTGGGGGAGTTTGCCCCACCAAGACTTAAATGCTAAAATCGCCACTGCAGACAGGTGGGAGGGTAAGGAGGAGAGAACGGGAGGGAGGCAGGCACTTTGGAGGTCCAAACCCAGGCAGGTACCTTTAGGCCTCTGTCTGTCTTCAAGAGTATATCTGACTAAGATGACCAATCTTGCAGGAGCCAGAGCAGAGTGAGGGAGAGGGGTAACACTGCATACCAAAGGGCCCTCTGGTTCCCCAAAAGGGCCATTTGGTCAAAAGTAGTGCCCCAAATAGGGGAGAGGGTGCCATTTGGGATGCAAACACTGAGGGATGTAGTATGCAACTCTTCTGTTCAGCACCACAGACTACTGGTTCAAATCACAGAAACCTGGAAAACCAAAACCCGGCCACAACCAGCAGAGCTAGTCCAAATTGAGATGCTGCCAAAGTGATCAGTCACTCAGACCTTCAGTAATCTCACTCATCTATAAATGTTGATTACAATTTAGTTTGCCTCTGATAAGGCCGGTGGAAGAGGATCGATATTTGACCAATCGATTCGATCAATGTTTACAGAGATTAAGGAAGTTGAGAGAGAGCTGGATAGTGTGTGAGGTACTCTACTCCAACAGTCCCTGTATGCAGAGCTAGAGGAGAACTTCAATGACATGGAAGCACTGTGTTGTTTTTAATACTCAACACCCTTCATCTCCTCATATCTAATAAACAACACTGTAAAAGTTTTCTTGAGGGTTACAGAACATTCACAACTTTCAGCACTCTCGCTCATCCAAATAGACTGTTTGGGTCTGGCGCTATTTTACAGAGTCGATGTTTCATTTATGACTAAATTAATCTGAATCCAATGATGATGGCTCCATGAACCTCCTTCCCTTATTCTCATTCGCCGTCGTGGCGTCGGTCGTCCACTGTGTGACCAAACCATGATTAATGACGGAGCCGTCCCAAGCATTACTCATTACCTCTCATCCAGAACTCCCCCTGCTGTCTCCGTCCCGGACCCACCCCACCCGTAGGTCTACAGCCTGGGAAATAATGTATATCATTACCTACAATGTCTTTGTTACAGGAGGTTGAGACTAGGAACTCTATCATCCACGCTTTACATGTCTACTGTTAAAGGAAGGACCTCCCAGCTAGTATCACTCACTCCATGTCACTGCTTATGAATAAGATAGTGTTATTGATACAGTGCATAGTGTACACTACCGGTCAAAGGTTTTAGAACACTTACTCATTCAAGGGTTTTTATTTATTTTTACTCTTTTCTACATTGTAGAAGAATAGTGAAGACATCAAAACTATGAAATAACACATATGGAATCATGCAGTAACCAAAAAGTGTAAATAAATCAAAATATATTTTAAATTCTTTGAACACTCTTGGCATTCTCTCAACCAGCTTCACCTAGAATGCTTTTCCAAAAGTCTTGAAGAGTTCCCACATATGCTGAGCACTTGTTGGCTGCTTTTCCTTCACTCTGCGGTCCAACTGATCCCAAACCATCTCAATTTGGTTGAGGTCCGGGGATTGTGGAGGCCAGGTCATCTTATGCAGCACTCCATCACTCTCCTTGGTAAAATACTGATTACACAGCCTAGAGGTGTGTTGGGTCATTATCTTGTTTAAAAACAAATGATAGTCCCACTAAGCCCACACCAGATGGGATGGCGTATCGCTGCGGAATGCTCTGGTAGCCATGCTGGTTAAGTATGCCTTGAATTCTAAATAAATCACAGACAATGTCACCAGCAACGCAACCTCACACTATAACACCTCCTTTTCCATGCTTTACGGTGGGAAATACATATACGGAGATCACCCGTTCACCCACACCGCATCTCACAAAGACATGGCGGTTGGAACCCAAAACATCAAATTTGGACTCATCAGACCTAAGGACACATTTCAACCGGTCTAAGGTCCATTGCTCGTGTTTCTTGGCCCAGGCAAAACTCTTCGTCTTATTTGTGTCTTTTAGTAGTGTTTTTTTTGCAACAATTTAACCAGGAAGGCCTGATTCGGCAGGGTAGCCTAGTGGTTAGAGCATTGGGCTAGTAACCGAAAGGTTGTAAGTTCAAATCCCCAAGCTGACAAGGTACAAATCTGTCGTTCTGCCCCTGAACAAGGCAGTTAACCCACTGTTCCTAGGCCGTCATTGAAAATAAGAATTTGTTCTTAACTGACTTGCCTAGTAAAATAAATAATACATTTGAAAAAATCACAGTCTCCTCTGAACAGTTGATGTGTGAAGCTCTGTGAAGCATTTATTTGGGATGCAATTTCTGAGGCTGGTAACTCTAAAGAACTTATCCTCTGCAGCAGAGTTAACTCTGGATCCTGTGAGAGCTAGTTTCATCATAGCACTTGATGGTTTTTGTGACTGCACTAGAAGAAACTTTCAAAATTCTTGAAATTTTCCAGATTGACTGACCTTCATGTCTTAAAGTAATGATGGAATGTAATTTCTCATTGCTTATTTGAGCTATTCTTGCCATAATATGGACTTGGTATTTTACCAAATAGGACTATCTTCTGTACACCACCCCTAGCTTGTCACAACACAACTGATTGGCTCAAACACATTAAGAATAAAATAAATTCCACAAATTAACTTTTAACAAGGCACACCTGTTAATTGAAATGCATTATAGGTGACTACCTCATGAAGCTGTTTTAGAGAATGCCAAGAGTGTGCAGAGCTGTCATCAAGGCAAAGGGTGACAAACATTTGTTTTCACCTTTATTTAACCAAGTAGGCTAGTTGAGAACAAGTTCTCATTTGCAACTGTGACCTGGCCAAGATAAAGCAAAGCAGTGTGACACAGACAACAACACAGAGTTACACATGGAGTAAACAATAAACAAGCCAATAACACAATAACACAATAAACAAGTCAATGACACAGTAGAAAAAAGAAAGTCTATATACAGAGTGTGCAAAAGGCGTGAGGAGGTAAGGCAATAAATAAGCCATAGGAGCGAATAATTACAATTTAGCAGATTAACACTGGAGTGATAAAGGAGCAGATGATGATGTGCAAGTAGAGATACTGGTGTGCAAAAGAGCAGAAAAGTAAATCAAATAAAAACAGTATGGGGATGAAGTAGGTAGATTGGGTGGGCTATTTACAGATGGACTATGTACAGCTGCAGCGATTGGTTATCTGCTCAAATAGTTGATGTTTAAAGTTGGTGAGGGATATAAAAGTCTCCAACTTCAACGATTTTTGCAATTCGTTCCAGTCACTGGCAGCAGAGACCTGGAAGGAAAGGTGGCCAAATGAGGTGTTGGCTTTGGGGATGATCAGTGAGATAAACATGCTGGAACGTGTGCTACGGGTGGGTGTTGTTATCGTGACCAGTGAACTGAGATAAGGCGGAGCTTTACCTAGCAAAGACTTATAGATGACCTGGAGCCAGTGGGTCTGGCGACGAATATGTAGCGAGGGCCAGCCGACTAGAGCATACAGGTCGCAGTGGTGGGTGGTATAAGGTGATTTGGTAACAAAACGGATGGCACTGTGATAGACTGCATCCAGTTCGCTGAGTAGAGTATTGGAAGCTATTTTGTAGATGACATCGCCGAAGTCGGGGATCGGGAGGGTTAGTCAGTTTTACTAGGGTAAGTTTGGCGGCGTGAGTGGAGTGTCACGCCCTGACCTTAGAGATCCTTTTTATGTCTCTATTTTGTTTTGGTCAGGGTGTGATTTGGGTGGACATTCTATGTTTTGTATTTCTTTGTTTCTGGCTGAGTGTGGTTCCC
Organism: Salvelinus fontinalis; assembly: GCF_029448725.1. Taxonomy (NCBI): domain Eukaryota; kingdom Metazoa; phylum Chordata; class Actinopteri; order Salmoniformes; family Salmonidae; genus Salvelinus; species Salvelinus fontinalis. The sequence goes on from NC_074694.1 coordinate 26,388,725, forward strand.
AGAGGCAGCTGTCTATCGTTGTCTCTGATTGGGGATCATACTTAGGCTGCCCTTTTCCCTCTTTCTGTGTGGGATCTTGTTCTTTGTTTGTGTGCAGGGAGTTTGCACATCGAAGCTGTTCGGTTGGTGTATTCTTTATTGTTTTGTTCTGTTTTAGTTTCACTTCGTGATTAAATTATGTGGAACTCTAAGAACGCTGCGCCTTGGTCTCTTCCGACGACGACACCCGTTACAAGGAGGCTTTGTTGCGAAATAGAAAGCCGATTCTAGATTTGATTTTGGATTGGAGATGTTTAATATGAGTCTGGAAGGAGAGTTTACAGTCTAGCCAGACACCTAGGTATTTAAAGTTGTCCACATATTCTAGGTCGGAACCGTCCAGGGTGGTGATGCTAGTCGGGCTGGCGGCGGCGGGCAGCGAACGTTTGATAAGCATGCATTTGATTTTACTAGCGTTTAAGAGCAGTTGGAGGCCACGGAAGGAGTGTTGTATGGCATTGAAGATCGTTTGGAGGTTAGTTAGCACAGTGTCCAAGGAAGGGCCAGAAGTATACAGAATGGTGTCGTCTGCGTAGAGGTAGATCAGGGAATCGCCCGCAGCAAGAGCGACATCATTGATATATACAGAGAAGAGAGTCGGCTCGAGAATTGAACCCTGTGACACCCCCATAGAGACTGCCAGAGGTCCGGACAACATGCCCTCCGATTTGACACACTGAACTCTGTCTGCAAAGTAGTTGGTGAACCAGGTGAGGCAGTCATTAGAAAACCCAAGGCTATTGAGTCTGCCGATAAGAATATGGTGATTGACAGAGTCGAAAGCCTTGGCCAGGTCGTTGAAGATGGCTGCACAGTACTGTCTTTTGTCAATGGCGGTTATGATATCGTTTAGTACCTTGAGCGTGGCTGAGGTGCACCCGTGACCGGCTCGAAAGCCGGATTGCACAGCAGAAAAGGTACGGTGGGATTCGAAATGGTCAGTGATCTGTTTATTAGCTTGGCTTTCGAAGAATTTAGATAGACAGGGCATGATGGATATAGGTCTGTAACAGTTTGTATCTAGGGTGTCACCCCGTTTGAAGAGGGGGATGACCGCGACAGCTTTCCAATCTTTAGGGATCCTATCATCTATCATTTTATGGGCATAATTCAATTGAACATGCTTATATTACCACAGTAGTTTGGGCACTAAATACCAATTCGACTCCTTCAATAGGTAATTATTTCCAGTTTTCACAATAAGATATGTTGGTGGTGGGTAGTACTGTGAGAGGTACTGCAAAGATCTGAATCTGGCCCTAAGATATTTTTTCTTTAATTGGTCTTTTGACCAATCACATCAGATCTTTTCATATTTGATATTTTTTTGAGCTGATCTGATTGGTCAAAATACCAAATAAGGGAGAAAAAAAGTTCAAACCTTTTCCCAATTATTGGCAAAAGCGCTGATCTGATTAGTCAAAGAAATAATTAGTGGAGAAATATAGGAATTGGGCTGCCTGTGTAAGCCCATTCTAGCCTACTTAGAGAATTAGCAAAGTTACAATTGATGGCTTTTTCCAAAGTATGCGCAGAAGCTATTTGTAAATACAATTCTAAAAGACTGGCTCGTTTACAGTTCATGAATCCAATAGGAGCAGATTGTTCAAGGTAATGATCTCGAAATGACACTGTAGTCCAAGATTGCATTGGACTTTGAAAATACTGTAGCTTTGGACATTGAGATGTGATGGAATTATAATGACTTGACTCTTTTCAATACAGTATAAATAGCATTGTGTGATTTCATCTTGATAATGACCTATATTAAATTGAAACAACAGTCCCAACTGTCTGGCTGTGTTTACCCATGCCAGGCAGCCCAATTCTGATATTTTTTCACTGATTGGTCTTTTGACTAATCACATTAACTCTGAAAAAGCTCTGATGTGAAAAGATCTGACGTGATGGGTTAAAAGATCAAAAAGACCAAAATCTGAATTGTGCTCCTTGTGTAAACACAGCCTCTGTCCTTCAAAAATGAATCCATCTAATTTTCACATTTGATTATATGTCAAAAAGATGTGACCACCAAGCCGATTGGCTCTATTTAATTCAGGCAGCCAAATTCAGATATTTTCCACAATTATTGGCAAAAGATCTGATCTGTAACAATGTCAATTAGTGGAAATATATTGTAATTAGGCTGCTTGTGTAAACACAGCCATTGATATGGTACAGTGTACATGGGTAGACAGTGCCACCCATGTTTCGCATTGAGAATCATGTTACTCCATTCATGATGGGTTAGTGCCCTCTGCTGTTAGTTATCTAGAACTGCATGGCACATGTACGTTGTCTCACTCACCAAGCGTGAAACAGAAATGGAGGACAAACAGAATTAAAGGAATTATTGTATGAAAATGATATTGTTTTCTCAGCAGGCAACAATTTTTGTGTCTTGCTGGAATAACAATCTGTTTTGGTCTCTTTAATGAGAAGGAAATTATAGAATACCCCTGACTTGCATCCAATCCAACACTCTTCGAAATGGTAAAAACTAAGAAAATCGAAAATAACAGCTAGACATCAATACCAGAAATTATTTTAATAGTTTGCTATTTAGCTGATTGTGCTATGATTATGAATCTCAACCTAGATAGGCCTGCATCGCTTGACACAGAGGTGGGAGTAAATTTGAAAAAAGATAGAAAATAATGTCCTTATTCTACAAACAGTGGGGGGGGGGGGGGTATATGGGTCTGGCCTGTGTACGTGGGCTGACAGGGTGATATATCAGTATACTAGCCTCTGTGTTAATTAAGTAGACCAGGCAGTGTTGTCTGAATGCATCCCAAATGGTACCCTATTCCCTTTATAGTGCACTACTTTTGAGTCATTTGGGACATAACCACTTTGATAGTGCCGAATGTATGTCCCCGCAGAGAGACGCTAAGGTGTCAGTTAGACTCACACCATTAAAGACAACCCTCTCAACCCCTAGAGAGACAGAAGATGTACATGATTGACAGAGGGGTGGGGGGGTGCATCATACTTGAACTCACGAATACAGAATAGCACCGTTGAACTGGTAGGGCTTATTAATATATCTAGATGGAATAGATTTATGGAAGAGCTGGGGTTGGAGGGAATTTCACAGGATTTTCAAGGCTACGTCGAGATTAACTCCTTGACAAACCCATTGTTTAAAATATGCTAATTATAAATAGGCTACTGAAATAGTAATTCATGTAAAAAGCCCTATTTGTAGGTATATAGCTCATTTGCATTCATACAGTACGTTACTGAGAGCGCAAGGGACAAAATGAATACATTGAAACAATGGACAGAAAACTCATTATACAGAATGAGGAAGTGAAAGCAGTAGAAGGAAACAGAATTCAATCACACCAACAAGACAGGACAAATATGATGCAGTTCTGATGCACAGATTTGGTTATATGGTTTGCTTATATGATTGGGCTATAAACTGTACACTCTGGCTTCCAAACTAAAAATGGGATTACTTTCACTCTCATCATCTCAACTATGAAGATATGACATATTTTCAACAGCCATATGGGTAACAATCTCACTTAGACTGAGGCTTACTGGAAGACCATTTTTGACAGCAAACCAGTGAATGATCTGTCTTGACACTTGTGTTAATACAAAGATAAAAGATAATTGCCCTCTTAAATCATTCAAACGATTAGTGTATTCAACCTACTTAAGCATGGCAAGCATTTCAATATGCAATAAACATATTTTTCATTTGTGCTATACTGTTTGTGTAGCTCTGGTACATGGAGTTAGTGCACGTTCCACTGGCACAGGTGTCCACATAGAATTGGCTTTCCAGATGTAGGCCTGTCTTTAGTCAGGTAATGTTCCCATTTATACAATGTTTTGATTTACCGTACACAGGTGCGTATAGGTGTATTTCATGCTATTTTATTTAATAGCTTAGATGTTTTCACTATTATTCTACAATGTAGAAAATAGTCAAAATAATGAATTACCCTTGAATGAGTAGGTGTTCTAAAACTTTTGACCGGTAGTGTATATCAGATTATCTATAATTTTATGGGCATAATTCAATTGAACATGCTTATATTACCACAGTAGTTTGGGCACCAAATAAAAATTAGACACCTACAACAGGTAATTATTTCCAGTGACTTTCAACGTGGCACCGTCATTGGATGCCACCTTTCCAACAAGTCAGTTTGCCAAATTTCTGCCCTGCTAGAGCTGCCCCGGTCAATCACCGAATGGGGCCGTCGAGTGCTGAAGAATGTAGCGCGTAAAAATCGTCTGTCCTTAGTTGCAACACTCACTTCTGAGTTCCAAGCTGCCTCTGGAAGCAACTTCAGCACAAGAACTGTTCGTCTGGAGCTCATTGGAATGGGTTTCCATGGCCGAGCAGCCGCACACAAGCCTAAGATCACCATGCGCAATGCCAAGCGTCGGCTGGAGTGGTGTAAAGCTCGTCGCCATTGGACTCTGGAGCAGTGGAAACGCGTTCTCTGGAGTTATGAATCATGCTTCACCACCTGGTAGTCCGACAGACAAATCTGGGTTTGGTGGATGCCAGAAGAATGCTACCTGCCAGAATGCATAGTGCCAACTGTAAAGTTTGGTGGATGAGGAATAAAGTCCCTTGCAAAAGAATTCATCCCCCTTGGCATTTTTCCCATTTTGTTGCATTACAACCTATAAATTAAATGTATTTTTATTTTAATTTCATGTAATGGACATACACAAAATAGTCAAAAAATTCTAAATGGAAAAGTGGTGCGTGCATATGTATTCACCCCCTTTGCTATGAAGCCCCTAAATAAGATCTTGTGCAACCAATTACCTTCAGAAGTCACATAATTAGTTAAATAAAGTCCACCTGTGTGCAATCTCAGTGTCACATGACATGTCACATGATCTCAGTGTATATATACACCTGTTCTGAAAGGCCCCAAAGTCTGCACCGCCATTAAGCAATCGGCACCACCAAGCAAGCAAGCAAGCAAGCAGCAGCAGCACCACCACCACCACCACCACCACCACCACCATGAAGACCAAGGAGCTCTCCAGATCAGGGTTGGGTTATAAAAAAATATCAGAAACTTTGAACATCCCACAGAGAACCATTAAATCCATTATTAAAAACTATGGCACCACGCCGGCCGCGACCGGGAGGCCCGTGGGGCGACGCACAATTGGCATAGCGTCGTCCGGGTTAGGGAGGGTTTGGCCGGTAGGGATATCCTTGTCTCATCGCGCTCCAGCGACTCCTGTGGCGGCCGGGCGCAGTGCTCGCTAACCAAGGGGGCCAGGTACACGGTGTTTCCTCCGACACATTGGTGCGGCTGGCTTCCGGGTTGGAGGCACGCTGTGTTAAGAAGCAGTGCGGCTTGGTTGGGTTGTGCTTCGGAGGACGCATGGCTTTCGACCTTCGTCTCTCCCGAGCCCGTACGGGAGTTGTAGCGATGAGACAAGATAGTAATTACTAGCGATTTGGATACCACGAAAATTGGGGAGAAAAGGGGGTAAAATTTTAAAATAATAATAATAATCATCATTTTTTTTAAATAATATGGCACCACAACAAACCTGCCAAGAGAGGGCCGCCCAACAAAACTCAAGGACCAGGCAAGGAGGTCATTAATCAGAGAGGCAAAAAGTGGAGATTGGAGTATCTGTCCATAGGACCACTTTAAGCTGTACACTCCACCGAGCTGGGCTTTACAGGAGAGTGACCAGAATAAAAAACATTGCTTAAAGTATTTGCCAAAAGGCATGTGGGAAACTCCCCAAGCCTATGGAAGAAGGTACTTTGGTCAGATGAGATTAAAATTAAGCTTTTTGGCCATCAAGATAAACACTATGTCTGGCGCAAACCCAACACCTCTCATCAACCCGAGAACACCATCCACACAGTAAAGCGTGGTGGCAGCATCATGCTGCGGGGATGTTTTTCATCGGCAAGGACTGGGAAACTGGTCAGAATTGAAAGAATGATAAATACAGGGAAATTCTTGAGGGAAACCTGTTTCAGTCTTCCAGAGATTTGAGACTGGGACGGAGGCTCACCTTCCAGCAGGACAATGATCCTAAGCATACTGCTAAAGCAACACTCGAGTGGTTTATGGGGAAACATTTAAATGTCTTGGAATGGCCTAGTCAAAGCCCAGACCTCAATCCAATTGAGAATCTGTGGTATGACTTAAAGATTGCTGTACACCAGCGGAACCATCCAACTTGAAGGAGCTGGAGCAGTTTTGCCTTGAAGAATGGACAAAAATCCCAGTGGCTAGATGTGGCAAGCTTATAGAGACATATCCCAAGAGACTTGCAGCTGTAATTGCTGCAAAAGGTGTCTCTACAAAGTATTGACTTTGGAGGGGTGAATAGTTATGCGCGCTCAAGTCTTCTGTATTTTTGTCTTATTTCTTGCTTGTTTCACAATAAGAAATATGTTGCTTCAAGTGGTAGGCATGTTGTGTAAATCAAATGTTACAAACCTCCCAAAAATCTATTTTAATTCCAGGTTTTAAGACAACAAAATAGGAAAAATGCCAAGGCGGGTGAATACTTTTGCAAGCCACTGTAATGATCTGGGGCTGTTTTTCATGGTTCAGGCTAGGCCCCTTACTTCCAGTGAAGGAAAATCGTAACGCTACAGCATACAATGACATTCTAGACGATTCTGTGCTTCCAACTTTGTGGCAACAGTTTGGGAAAGGCCCTTTTCTGTTTCACCATGACAATGCCCCCATGCACAAAGCAAGGTCCATACAGAAATGGTTCGTCGAGATCAGTGTGGAAGAACTTGACTGGCCTGCACAGAGCCCTGACCTCAACTCCATCGAACACCTTTGGGATGAATTGGAACGCTGTCTGCAAGCCAGGCCTAATTGCCCGACATCAGTGCCCGACCTAACTAATGCCCTTGAACGTAAATGGAAGCAAGTCCCCGCAACTCTTCTGTGGAAAGCTTTCCCAGAAGAGTGGAGGTTATTATGGCAGCAAAGGGAGGACCAACTCCATATTAATGCCCATGATTTTGGAACAAGATGTTCGACGAGCATTACTTTTGTCCATGTAGTATATAATCACTTCCCAAGTTGACCCCAACGTATACTAAATGAAAACGGCCCATGGCAGACCACCAAGACCTGACCCCGCCAGATGCGACAGTCTGTCCCAGCCATTTGCACCCTGTGGGCTACACTGGAAGCAGTGACTTCCAACCGATAAAACCTCACAAAAGTGTGGTGATGCCCAACTCACCGCAGCACAAATATCTCCTATAGTCAACCCTTTAAACAACGGCCAAGGCCCTGCCAGACCCCTGGTGGAGTGGGCACGTGCACCGCTAGGTAACTCTTGCCCCTTGCTGCTATACGCCAGGGACACAGCCTCCACAATCTAGAGGGTGAAATAGTTCAGCACCTCAGGAGTAAATGCCAGTTGGCTCTTCATAGCTGAGCATTTAGTGGTTGAAACAGCAGGTCCGGTAGAGAGAAACAGGATCAAACAGCAGGTCTGGGACATGGTAGCACTTCTGGTGTGTCCTGAACAGGTCAGGGTTCCATAGCCGTAGACAGTAACTGCAGCGACTGGATCTGAACCGACCAGGTGGACTGGGGACAAGGATAGCCAGGAGTCATCAGGCCAGGTTGTCCTGAGGCATGGTCCTAGAGCTCAGGTCCTGCATCCTTTATTTAAGTGTAGACTAAGCCCTATAGGTTTGTAACTTCACATGATTTAGCTTACTTGTCAATCCAGATCTGAATATTTGATATCCTTTTTACTGTACACTATTGATAGTCATTTTTTACAAAGCTAATCACTGAATGGCCTACTACAAGGATATGGTCAGGTTGACACTTCTAAGTCACAATAACACAGAACATACAAACACACACACTTAATTTAGGTTAGTGTGGAGTCAAGGCTTTGTCATTAAAATAATATTGTGCCTGTCTTTCAGATCTGCCAACCAGGCTCTGTGGGTGACTGGTAACCGTATTTCCACCAAGCTGTTCCTGGCCTGGAGTGGCACGCTGGGACTTCCATAGGCTTGTAGACCTGAAGCAGTGTGATGTGGTCCAGGTAATTATCACACACACGTATACACACTCACTCTATTCTGTTTTGTTGTATAATTATTTTCACTTAAGAAAATTGTGCCTCTCTCTTTTAGATCGGTCACCCCTATTAGCTCAACCACAGCCCTCACAGCTGCAGTCGTCTGCCCCTGTACCTGCTACACTGGCTGCGACAGGTGATACAGGTAATTATCACATGCATGTATACACAAATGCATACTCTCCCTCAATTGGGGCTCTATTCAATCACATCGGCTTTAGCCGACATCCACCTAGCAGTTGTTTTGGAGGTGTCTCAGTTGGTTGTTTTGGAGGTGGTAGAGGTGGAACTGTGATAGAGCTGTCAAATCCACAAGCGGCTCCTGGCATTATACCTAAAGCGGACATTGGTATTGGCTGCACGGAGTCGCATTAACAGAAATCTCATGCCCTGTTTACAAGTTCAAACAGTGGAATGTGAGACGTAATCTACACCTCCATTAGGATGATAGAAACCCTCATTATTTAGTTTAATGATTTTTCATGTTGGGCGTAATTATGTGTATATAGCCTAGACTTCTCCTTCTGAACTTGTAACGCGAGTAGGACGGTGTAGTTTCATGACAATGATCAAGAGCAGCTGCTTACCGATTTGACGGATCCAACACAGTTACACTTCAGACACCTCCAATGCATCAGCTACGCGGGTGTCGGCTATCACTGGTTAACAATTGACCTGATTGAATCTAGGCCTTACACACTCATTCAGTCTGTTTAGTTGTATGATTGTCAGTTAAGAAAATGGTGAATCTCTTTTAGATCTGAATCCCCCCCCAGTTCAGCTGCAGTCACAGTAGTCCTCTGCTGTGGTATTTAAATTACCGGCAGCACCAGTTAATACTTCACTGGCTGTGAAGAGAGAAACTTTTGAGGATTCCCAGATGGATACGGGTAATTCCGAATTACAGTGGCTTCGGAAAGTATTGAGACCCCTTGACTTTTTCCACATTTTGTTACGTTACAGCCTTATTCTAAAATATATTAAAGTTTTTTTTCTCATCAATCTAAACACAATACCCCATAATGACGAAGCAAAAACAGGTTGTTAGAAATGTTTGCTAAGTTATAAAAAAAAAATGGAAACTTAAATATTACATTTACATAAGTATTCAGAACCTTTACTCAGTACTTTGTTAAAGCACCTTTGGCAGGATTACAGCATCAATTCTTCTTGGGTATGACACTACAAGCTTGGTACACCTGTATTTGGGGAGTTTCTCCCATTCTTCTCTGCAGATCCTCTCAAGCTCTGTCAGGTTGGATAGGGAGTATTGTTGAACAGCTATTTTCAAGTTTCTCAAGAGATCTTCAATCGGGTTCAAGTCCGGGCTCTGGCTGGACCACTCAAGAACATTCAGAGACTTGTCCTGAAGCCACTCCTGCATCGTCTTGGCTGTGTGTGTAGCAGTGTGATGTTGTTCCCCTAGATTATGCACCAAAGTGCACACAAGGACCAATTCAAATAGGCCAGGTCAAGAGGGGATGTTAATAATTTGATAATAATAATAATAATAATTCAATGTGTGTTTTTTATTTAACTACAGCTGCATAGCTAATGTTATTATTTGGTGTACAAACACTTTTTCATATCAATATTGTACCTACATGTGATTGTAAAAGTTTTGTATATTTTGGTTTGGCCCATCACGGGTTATCTGTATTTCCGTACCCCCTTATCGTTCTCTTTTGCCTGACCTTCGGCTAGCAAGGTATGTTGTCCTTGGCTCCCAAATTGTTCAATATAAAACCGTGGTAATGTTACACAATGTGCTGTTAAGCAACCATAAGTTTGTTACAATGTGGACAATATAAAGATTTATGTAAACAAGTTTCACCAAGCTCGCTAACTAGGGTATATATTGTAACTTGTGAGTACTTGGGACAGTGTTTGAGTGAGTGTCCATGTGCTTGCGCAGGTGCCTGAGAGCTATGACTGCGCCAAGTGCTAACATATTGTGTGTTGTCTCCCCATGTGTGCAGGTATGTCTTTTATTTTGCCCGAATTATGTTCTGTATCATTTTACTTGTATGGTGTGCTGTTGTGCATCGAATGTGTGCACGCAGCACCTGTTATTTCCTTTTGACGCTCTCTTTTGCCTGACCTTCGGCATAGCAAGGTGCCTGAGAGCTATGACAGCGCCAAGGGCTAACATATTGTGTGTTGTCTCTTCGTGTGCAGGGCAAATAAAAAAATAATTCAACCAGTAGACCTCCAGTTGTGGCAGTATCCTATTTAAAAGTACACAACGCAGAACGAACCACACTACATGTGCTTAGGGTCATTGTCCTGTTGGAAGGTGAATCTTCGCCCCAGTCCGAGGACCTGAGTGCTCTGGAGCAGGTTTTCATCAAGAATCTCTGTACTTTGCACCGTTCAGCTTTGCCTCAATCCTGACTAGTCATCCTCGTCCCTCCCACTGAAATACAGTCATCCCCACAGCATGATGCTGCCACCTCCATGCTTTACCGTAAGGATGGTGGCATGGCAGGTTTCCTCCAGACGTGATGCTTGGCATTCAGGCTAAAGAGTTATATCTTCGTTTCAGCAGACCAGAGAATCTTGTTTCTCATGGTCTGAGAGTCTTTATGTGCCTTTTGGCAAACTCCAAGCAGGCTGACATGTGTCTTACTGAGGAGTGTCTTCAGTCTGGCCACTCTGCCATAAAGGCCTGATTGGTGGAGTGCTGCAGAAATGATTGTCCTTCTGGAAGGTTCTCCCATCTCCACAGAGGAACTTTAGAGCTTTGTCAGAGTGACCATCAGGTTTTTGGTAACCTCCCTGACCAAATCCCTTCTCCCTGATTGTTCAGTTTGGCCTGGCCAAACAGGTAGTTCCAAACTTCTTCCATTTAAGGATGGAGGCCACTGTGTTCTTAGGGACCTTCAATGCTGCAAACATTTTTTGGTTCCTTTCCCCAGATCTGTGCCTCGATGGCAATTCCTTCGACTTCATGGCTTGGTTTTTGCTCTGAAATGCAGTGACAACTGTGGGACCATATATAGACAGGTGTGCCTTTGCAAATCATGTTCAATCAATTGCATTTACCACAGTTGGAGTCCAATCACGTTGTAGAAACATCTCAAGGATGATCAATGGAAACAGGATGCACCTGAGCTCAATTTTGAATCGGGTCTGAATACTTATGTAAATAAGGTAAATTTGCAAACATTTATAAAAACCTGTTTTCACATTGTCAGTATGGGGTATTGTATGTAGATTGCTGAGTTAAAAAAATATATATTTTAGAATAAGGCTGGAACATAATAAAACGTGGAAAAAGTCAAGGGTTCTGAATAGTTTCTGAGGACATACACATATGCTCACTCATACCAACAGATGTTCACACACAAAGCATTTCCTTCACAATGGCTATACATGTCTGGCTCCCGTGAACCAAGACAAAATTCCCTATTGGGGTGAAGGCAGACACTGGTTTTGAAGTTCGCATGCGGGACTACCTCATCACGTGACCATGACTGACTCATGTCCGCTACATTGACCCCCCTTTGACCTCCTCCCCCATGAGAGGTCGCCCCACATTGGGTGCCATTGTAAGACACAGGATATGATCCACAACTATTGTCCAAACTCAAAGTAGACAGCCCTCAGCCCTAAACCCTTTGCCCTTGAATGACGTTCTACATCGTCACATCCAATGGGTGCCTTAATAAATGTCCCTTGCCCAAGCGAGGGAGAGTGATAATCGGAGAGGCCACGTCCTTGGTGGAAATCTTGAAGTTGTGCAGACAGACAGATAACCATGGACAAGAAAACAAACTACGGTCCCAGCTATCGATCTAATGTGTACTTTTTATGACTGTCTCGCGCAACGTTATAGCTATCTATCTTGCTCAATGTCAAGCTTGAAAGAAGTTGCCTGGCAACAGCATCACATTTCTACATTGGCAAAGCAGTAATACACTCAGGCAAAATTATTTGTTTTTCACTTGAAGTATACTCACAATAACTAATAGTACTGTATGTAGTATACAGTATGATAGTATGCCATTACGAACACAATTATTAAAGTGGAACTGACAGCATCTTAGAAACATGAAATCTTATTAAAATCTGTTCATATACACCCCCAGGAAGAAAATGACACTTAAAAAACTAAAATCTATAGCAATATAGAGAAGGAAAGTGGCCTAGCATTTGGACAATTAATAGATACTGCAGTAAATACAACTTAATAAAAACATCTGTCTCATCCAGGACCGGAGTCTACGCAGACCGGTGCGCCATAGTCAATCAGAGGTACAGTAGCCATATGCAAAAAATGTATTTGCCACAAGGGCCTGCCATCGTTCACTTTGAACTGGAATGTGGGTTTACACGCAGTTCAGTTGCAACAGCACGGCTTTAGATTATTAGAACTCATTTGGCAAAAGCCACAAAATACACTTTAATGTATTTCTGTAAATATGTAGCTAAATACCACGGGAGTCCTCTTATATTTGGGAACTTTACAGTCCTATTTTTAGACCTTTATTTAACCAGGTAGGCTAGTTAAAAACAAGTTCTCATTTGCAACTGCGACCTGGCCAAGATAAAGCATAGCAGTGTGAACAGACAACAACACAGAGTTACACATGGAGTAAACAATAAACAAGTCAATAACATGGTAGAAAAAAAGAGAATCTATATACAATGTGTGCAAAAGGCATGAGGAGGTAGGCAATAAATCGAATAATTACAATTTAGCAGATTAACACTGGAGTGATAAATCATCAGATGATCATGTGCAAGTAGAGATACTGGTGTGCAAAAGAGCAGAAAAGTAAATAAATAAAAGCAGTATGGGGGGTGAGGTAGGTAAATTGGGTGGGCTATATACGATGGACTATGTACAGCTGCAGCGATCGGTTAGCTGCTCGGATAGCAGATGTTTAAAGTTGTTGAGGGAGATAAAAGTCTCCAACTTCAGGGATTTTTGCAATTCGTTCCAGTCGCAGGCAGCAGAGAACTGGAAGGAAAGGCGTCCAAATGAGGTTTTGGCTTTAGGGATGATCAGTGAGATACACCTGCTGGAGCGCGTGCTACGGGTGGGTGTAGCCATCGTGACCAGTGAACTGAGATAAGGTGGCACTTTACCTAGCATAGCCTTTTTAATCTCGGATGGAGGCAGCAAACAATGTACCAAGCCAGCTGTGATTTACAACCTGATAGCAATATTTTTTGGACTACCATGAAATGTTTTGGTGAATTATATGAATCATGCATTGAACTGCATCCATCTATTCTGCCAACAATGCCTTAGTGTACGTCATGGAACGTTGAGTTAAATATAACCTATTTTCAAAACCTCCTATGAAGTTTGTTTTGTAACATAAACAGGGAATTTGGTATATGTGACTGATATTATGATTGTCTGTTTGTTTCATATCTGCAAAGTAGTTCAAATGCTATCAGTTCCGCTTTAATGTTTAGGTAAGGATACATTTGTGAAAAAGAAAGCAAAAAGGAAGAGAGAGGCCCAATTCGGCAGAAATAATCTGTCTCCCTCCAGCAGGTGGTGTTGTTTCGCCCACCAATCACGGAGTTTTTGTATGGAGATCAATTTGAGAGTGTCGAGTTTGGCCAACAAAATTAAATTGTTACGAGTGTACTGATATGAGTAGGACACGTGACATCACAGCAACTCTGAGAAGAAAAAAAACGTTGTATAGGAGTTGTCTCGAAATGGCTATGCATATTAATTTCATGAGGCTAAATTAGTAGTATAGCGTCTTGTTATTGAATACCGGCGGTTAACGTCAACAACTGTTATCGAATATTCAGAAATTATGACAATAATGAGATGTATACACCAATCCAAAGACATGATAGGCGGGCTGGACAGTGTCGCTTTGAGGACAACAACTGCCATTGTTAGGGCGGAGAGACACATCAGTATATCCATACTCTTTGGAGAAAGTAGTCCGTATTACATTTGTCCTCCATGATTCGCCGTAGCTTGACTATAAAGCTTGCGTAAGCGGAAGTCCCACCCTCTTCATCCCCTCCTTGCAGGCTGTGTAAGTTGCACATTTTCCATACATACAGAATGGAAAGTAAAATCATTGTTCATCCTTCTTGTAACTGACAAATACGTCCACGACAGAATTAAACAATGATATTAGAAACATTAATCCACATAATTCGACAGTTATTTGGTTTCCCATTGATTGTTATTAGACTTTAAATATCTGTAAACTAACCCTTGTATTTCTTCCGTGTTCCAGGCTTCAGTCCGCAGACACGGCAAGATGGTAAGGACCGTTTTCGTTACATTTATATATCTATAATTGCACGATAAACACATTTCAATAAGCTAGTGTGAATAAACGAAAATGGGCATAACGTTACCACTGACGTGTCTTTGCCGTGTTGCCAAAGCTAGTTATGGTAGCTAGCCTAGTAGGCTAATAGCTTGTACGGGCCACAGCCGGTGAGGCCTTAACAATGTGCTAACGTTGGCTACCGCTAACAAACTGAGGTGGTGTAATGTGTCTTTCGTTAACGTGAACTGAAATATCAACAAATCCAGCGGTAATAATTTGCATTGAAAAGCATATCTGACTGTCAGCCATGTTCTAGTTAGTATAACTAGCCAATGTTAACTTCGCTAGCCAACAGCATGTCTTCGCAAGTTGTCCAAACATCACAGGCTGTCTCGTGCATGTGATGCATTTACACGCTTGCCAGAATAAGGATGGACCTAGTGCTAAGTTTCGATATAACCAGAATCTTTAGTTCCACCGGTCCACTGACAATCTTCATATTACTTTTACTAAGTTATTCTCCCCTTGGCTAGTTAACCACATTGCCGACATAGCTAGTTATCATGCCATGTTAAGGTCCTTACGTTGAGGTTACCTCTGATTGGGTGATTATTTGTTGCAGAAAATGGTGAACCTGCTGTGTACTTATTCTATACCTGTTTAATTTTAGCCACGCAAAATTGAAGAAATCAAAGATTTCCTGCTTACAGCGAGAAGGAAGGATGCCAAGTGTAAGTATTGCGTTGCCCACTCGAGCTACTCTGCTCGGGACTAAAGCTTATGGTATTTATAGTAATTTAAGTAAGCATTTATTTCACTGTTTGCGAATCATGCGACTCATTTGATTTCTGCACCCACATAGTATTTTGCGTTGAAATTCCAACTGCAAACCATGGTGTTGAATGTTCAGATTCATCTGTATTGTTACTTCTCCACAGCCGTAAAGATCAAGAAGAACAAGGACAATGTTAAGTTCAAGGTGCGTTGCAGCAGGTACCTGTACACCCTTGTCATCACAGACAAGGAGAAGGCTGAGAAGCTGAAGCAGTCCCTGCCCCCAGGTAAGATTCTCATCTTTCATCACCTCATGGAATGTGTTTCACTTTTGGGATAGTAAAACAGATGTATCTTGCGTTTTTTAGGTACGTCTAGAAAGACCTTGAATCCCGAAGAGTAGTGACAATGTCCGGTCTAAAGATGTTGATCTCTTGTCAATGCATAGTGGTCACAAATAGAATGTGGTTATGAAGTAATCCTATTGGTTGCTGTGCAAGTTGTCCAAACACTACATGCTGCTTGGTGCTTGTGGTGCATTTACACGCTTGCCAGAATAAGGATGGGCCTAGTGCTTGGTTTCGATTATCAGAAATTGAGTTCCACCGGTTCACTGACATGTGTATGCCTAAATGTTGACCTGTCAATCTGGACAAAACTGAAACATTGCTTTTAGGGGGGATGGGTTCTGATAGAAAAACACTGCTTGCCTCGAGTTGTCAAATATCAATACCAAATTTAGAGATTGAGCATTCTACTCTTTCCTGAACACTAGTGTTTCTAATCATGTTAATAGTTAATTTGTAACTTTACCACTGAAAGTATGCAGTGAGGATGGACACAATGCACATGTAGTTTTTAACCATCTCTCATTTCTCTCTTCAGGTCTGGCTGTGAAGGAGCTCAAGTAGAGGACAGTCTTTGTGTACAGTGAATTGCAATAAAGAGGGAAACCATTTTGTCTTGGTTATGTTGTGCCACTACAGTAAATTGTCTGATATGTAAATGCTTTGTGGCTCATAATTTGAACAAGGCATTAGTGAATGTATGCCGAATTAACTTACTATGGATTAATTTGAAGGGCTGGTTTCCCAGACAGATGAAACCTAGTCCTGGATTTTGGAGCGCTTTCAATGAAAATACTCTGTCTAGGACTATGCTTACTCGTTGTCTGAAACAGGCCCTAAAAATTTGAAATGACGTGGCTCTGGAGTTGTCAAATCAAAGTTACTGACTACAGATGGGCCCAGTACCAATACTCCAGAAATGATGTAATCAGATTGCAATTGGTGGTGACTGCTTACACCTATCCAATCTCTTAGACTTGTGCTTACCTCAAAGAAAGGTGCATTCATTTATACTGAAATATAAAGTCATGTCAACGCTTTTACTGGGTTACAGTTCAAGTAAGGAAATTGGTCAATTGAAAGAATCATTAGGTGCTAATCTATGCATTCCACGCGGCCCGGCTGGGGCACAGCTATCTGCATGTCTGGGGGAGCATAGTCCCACCCACTTGGGATTCAGGTCCAGCCAATCAAAATGGGGTTTTCCCCACAAAGGGGCTTTAATAGAGGTGATCTAGTTTCATCAGCTGTCTGCGTGGCTGGTCTCAGACAGTCCCACAGGTGATGCGGAGGTCCTGGGCTGGCGTGGTTACCTGCGGTTGTGATGCTGGTTAGACGTACTGACAAATTCTCTAAAATGACAGACGTGGAGAATTAAACAATGGTTTTTTTCCCCCTTCACTTTTTCTCCCCAATTTGTACTTTGTCGTGTTCCATTGCTGCACCTCCCCTGCGGACCCAGGAGAGACGCCGGTTGAGAGCCGTGTGTCTTCCGAAACATGACCTTGGACTGCTGCGCCACTTGGGAGGCCCAAACATTCAATTCACTGACAACAGCTCTAGTACACATGCATGCCAATTGCATGTGCTCTCAAAACTAGAGACATCTGTGGCATTATCTTGTGCACCTTATATTGTCCCAGCACAAGGTGTTCCTGTGTAATGATATTGTTTAATTAGCTTCTTTGTATGCCGCACTTGTCAGGTGGATGGATTATCTTGTTAAAGGACAAATGCTCACTAACGAGGATGTAAGAATTTGAGAAATAAGCTTTTACTTATGGAACAATTCTGGAATCTTTTAATTCTGTTCATGAAACATGGGACCAACACTTTATATTTTTGTTCAGTATAGTAATAAGCTGAAGCACAACCCTCCCCCCCAAAAAATTGTAGAGGTGTTGCCTAGGTGTATACTAGGGGAAAAAATACACATTCGCACGCAGTTATGCTGATCCTGGAATTGACCTGGGCCTGGTTTCCTGATAGCAATGGAATTTGGGTGTATGAGTTTTAACATGCATCTTACTTTTTCACCACTAGTTTACCCAATGGCATTTCATACCTTAGGGACAAGAATATTATAATAGATGTAGACTATTATAGTACTCTTCTGATGGCTAGAGTTGTAAGGAAAGTGAATGTCTGCATGCTAATTGTGGCCTTTATTGAGTCTTAAGTTTGGCAGGCTGAATTCCTTAAACATGACTAACTAAAGAACAGGCAGTGTATGGGTAAAATAGTGGATTTCTATACCAGCTGTCAGACCAGTGCATAGTGATAATCAGTCTCATAAGATTCATCCACTTCATAGAACATTCACGTTGTTTGTTACAGCAGGCTCATTAATGTTATACAGTGTTTTCGTTTATTGGACACTGTTGGAATGACCATAGCATTGGTTACTGTCTACAACAAAGTAGACTAGACCACTCACCACTGATCTGCTTGGATACAAAGTTTTGCATCCCAAATGGCACCCTATTCCAAATATAAAACAATTTTATGAGAATCCTATTTCCCATACTATATAGGGGAATTGTCTCTTCTGGTTTTGGAGAACCCGCTATGGATGCTGTCAACACTGGGGCAAAGCTGATTGCAGACTGAAGACGGCCAACTATTGAAAATGCAAATCTTATACAGAAGCAATTTTCTGAGGTACAGTGTATTCGGAAAGTTTTCAGACCTCTTGACTTTTTCCAAATTTTGTTACTTTACAGCCCTATTCTAAAATTGATTAAATCTGCCTCAATCTAAACACAATACCCCATAATGACAAAGCATGTTTGCTCATTTATAAAAAATACTTTGTTGAAGCACCTTTGGCAGTGATTACAGCCTCAAGTCTTCTTGGATATGATGCTACAAGCTTGGCACACCTGTATTTGGGGAGTTCTCCCATTCTTCTCTGCAGATCCTCTCAAGCTCTGTCAGGTTGTATGGGGAGTGTCGCTGTACAGCTATTTTCAGGTCTCCAGAGATTTTTGATGTGGTTCAAGTCTGGGCTCTGGCTGGGCCACTCAAGGACATTTGTCCCTGCAGGGCCACACCCAGTGACTGTCCAGCTTTTGCCAACGACCTTTTCTTTCTCAGGGGGCTGTAAACCCAGACCAGCTCACCAGACTCAAAGTGCCTCCCCCAGGTGTGCACATTATTGTTTATTTTCTGCCTCACACCTGCGCTCATAAGCTGGTCATTGTCGAAAGTGTGGGCTGTGTCTAGGGGGTCCTGGAGTCTCCTGGCATATTCCATGAACGCCATATCTGCAGGGGTGCGGATCTTTCGACAGTAGTGCAGCATGCCATGAGGACCATGGGCAGCTGCTTGTCTCGGTCACGCTGGTGTTTGGGAGATGATAGCTAGCTGCTGTGCAAGCATTTTGTTGGAGTGCTCCATGAGGCCATCGCTTTGTGGGTGTTGCGGGTCTTGTGCATACCCAGCAGCTCACACATGGTGGTGGTGAACACACGTGACTCAAAGTTTCTGCCTTGGTCGCTCTAAATGGATACCGCCGCGCCAAACCTGCTGAACATACCCGCTGTGAGGGCATAGACTATGGTCTTTGCTTTCTGCTCAGGCAGAGCGTAGCTCTCGGGTCATTTTATGAAATAGTCCAATAACTATGTACACAGCCTCAATTCGTCAGGGCATGGACTACAAGGTGTCAGAAACGTTCTACAGAGATGCTGGCCCATGTTGACTCCAATGCTTCCCACAGTTGTGTCAAAGCTGAATGTCCTTTAGGTGGTGAACCATTCTTGATACACACGGAAAACTGTTGAGCATGTCCCCTCGCCCCGATACGGGCGCGAACCAGGGACCCTTTGCACACATCAACAGTCACCC
Organism: Salvelinus fontinalis; assembly: GCF_029448725.1. Lineage (NCBI taxonomy): Eukaryota > Metazoa > Chordata > Actinopteri > Salmoniformes > Salmonidae > Salvelinus > Salvelinus fontinalis. Next base: position 26,408,088 of record NC_074694.1, read on the forward strand.
ACGAAGCGTCGTTACCCATCGCTCCACAAAAGCCGCGGCTCATGCAGAGCAAGGGGAAACCCTACTTGAAGTCTCAGAGCAAGTGACGTAACCGATTGAAACGTTATTAGCGCGTACCCGCTAACTAGCTAGCCATTCACATCCATTACACCAGCAGCGTTGCAATTCTTGACACACTCAAACCGGTGTGCCTGTCACCTACTACCATGCCCTGTTCAAAGGCACTTCAAACTTTTGTCCTGCCCATTCACCCTCTGAATGGCACACATACACAATCCATGTCTCAATTGTCTCAAGGCTTGGAAATAATTTGTTAACCTGTCTCCTCCCATTCATCTTCGCTGATTAAAGTGGATTTAACAGGTGACATCAATAAGAGATCATAGCTTTCACCTGGATCCACCTGGTCAGTCTATGTCGTGGAAAGAGCTGGTGTTCCTAATATTTTGTCCATTCAGTGTATTTATATTTATATTCTGGTTTTTGACATTACTCATTCTGATATTTCTTATTTTACCTTTTTTTTTTGGTGGATAAAAAAAAAATGTGCTAGGTATTACTGCATTAATTTTTGGAGCTAGAAGCACAAGCATTTCGCTGCACCTGAGGTAACATCTGCAAATCCGTGAACACGACCAATAAACTTTGATTTGATTTGTTGCTTATACATTGTTTTTACATTCAGGAAAAAAATAACATCTTATTAAAATATGTCTATCTTTAGCCTATAAGTTGCATCTTTCCATGCCATACTTTTTCCCATTTTACTTATTTTCATTAGACTACCATTCAGGTTCTTGGCTAATGTCTATGGTCCCTGCAGGTTCTGCGCGCCTTCGCCTCGTGTCCCGTGCCCCTTATTCATGCGCGCTCCCGTATAGGGACAGTGCTTGTCTGTGGAGGGATCGCTCAAATGTGAAAGACTGGACCAGCGGACAGGATGGCCGTGGCTGAAACGGCGTGCTAATTTTCTTTTTCACAGATAATCTTGGGATGCTTTCCTTTAACGACTTCCCTGCATCTTTTGTCTACTGTGCGTGTCAACGGGTTTACATTATCCAGCATGCTTTTCCATAATAATAGCTTATTATTGCTTTGTTACAGAAGACGGGACTGATGAGGATACTTCCAACAGCAGATGAGCTGTCTGTTTACTAAAGACAATAAACGAACTCTACTAGATCTTGGATAACAAAACTAGTGCCGGGATGTCTTCGATACGGGATGATTATATTGCACCTTGGTGGACTTATTGGCTACACAATTTTCCTCATGTCAACCTGAACTTCCAGCCCATCGATAACACCTTCACCCCCCAGGATCAGAACTACCAGCAGGTTAGTTGTGCAGACTCAGATTTGACCCACGCCGGGTCTCATAAACTGTATCCCAAACGGAACCTTATTTATTAGTGCACTACTTTTCACCAGGACGCATAAAGCTCTGGTCAAAACAAGGGTTTAAATAAATATATGTGATGTGGTCTAAACCCCAAAATATCCCCTTCCATCAGGATGATCAAATTAACCAATTGCTGAATCTGATCATTTCTGCCAACAGCAGAAGTTTGATAGGCCTATAGGACAGTCTGCAATGCACTGTTTATTTGGAACATTACATTTAATCTGTGTTATTACAAATAATATCATGTCATTTTAGGGCTACTCTATATCTCTCAGCTGACTATTCTCAAATGTCTATTATAAACTGGGTGGTTTGAGCCCTGGATGCTGATTGGCTGACAGCAGTGGTATATCAGACCATATATGACAAAACATTTATTTTAACTGCTCTAATTACGTTGGTAACCAGTTTATTATAGCAATAAGGAAACTCTGGGTTTTTTGATATATGGCCAATATACCATGGCTAAGAGCTGTGTCCAGGCACTCCGTGTTGTGTCGTGCGAAGGAACAGTCCTTAGCCATGGTAAATTGGCCATATACCACACCCCCTCGGGTCTTATTGCTTAAGTATCTTGCTGAAAAAGTTGGGAACCCCCAGCATGTTTCTATGGCTTAATCCCAAATGCCACCCTACTATTCCTTATATAGGGCACTACTTAATGAAAGTAATCCTGTGTGAACATCAGACTCAGTATATTTCAAATGTATCTTGCAATCACACATACATAACACAGTTGATGCTTGTAGTTTTTACAATAGTAGAAATCTGTTTAGCTTTTGGCTTGGGTTAAACTACAGAGACCGTGCACATTGTTTCCTCAAACCTCTAAATGGCTACTCAGGCCTTGGGATGAGTAATGTTTCAGCTGTTACTTTCCACCAAGACTGGGTTTATTTCAACGATTCTGTTATTTTCTATAGTGTACAGTCAGTGTAGAGTAGACAGTCTAAAATAGGGACGGACACCATACAGTACTTTTTTAAAGCAGCTATAGTGAGACACCCACTCTATGTCTGCTGGTTGTAATTAAGTCGTTATTGTGGAACCTTTGCTCTGGGGGTGAACAAGTTTAATGGGAAAGCGTAAGGAAGAGAGAAAGGGATAGTGAGCGAGCAGAGAGGGGGTAGAGAGATGGGGAGAGAAAGAGGGAGAGGAGCTATGTAGGTCCAGTGTGGCTCAGTTGGTAGCGCGTAGCATTTGCAACGTCAGGGTTGTGGGTTTGATTCCTACGGGGCACCAGTATGAACAAATATGGAATTGTATACACTCACTACTGTAAGTTGCTTTGGATAAGAGCGTCTGCTAAAATACCAACAGTTGAAATCAGAAGTTTACCTACACCTTAGCCAAATACATTTAAACTATGTTTTTCACAATTCCTGACATTTAATCCTAGTAAAAATTCCCTGTTTTAGGTCAGTTAGGATCACCACTTTATTTTAAGAATGTGACATGTCAGAATAATAGTAGGGAGAATAATTTATTTCAGCTTTTATTTCTATCATCACATTCCCAGTGGGTCAGAAGTTTACATACACTCAATTAGTCAACTCAGGAAAAAAAGAAACGTCCTCTCACTGTCAACTGCGTTTATTTTCAGCAAACTTAACATGTGTAAATATTTCTATGAACATAACAAGATTCAACAACTGAGATATAAACTGAACAAGTTCCACAGACATGTGACTAACAGAAACTTAATAATGTGTCCCTGAACAAGGGGGGGGGGGGGGCAAAATCAAACGTAACAGTCAGTGTCTGGTGTGGTCACCAGCTGCATTAAGTACTGCAGTGCATCTCCTCCTCATGGACTGCATCAGATTTGCCAGTTCTTGCTGTGAGATGATACCCCACTCTTCCACCAAGGCAACTGCAAGTTCCTGGACATTTCTGAGGGGAATGGCCCTAGCCCTCACCCTCCAATCCAACAGGTCCCAGACGTGCTCAATGGGATTGAGATCAGGGCTCTTCGCTGGCCATAGCAGAACACTGACATTCCTGTCTTGCAGGAAATCACACACAGAACGAGCAGTATGGCTAGTGGCATTGTCATGCTGGAGGGTCATGTCAGGAGGAGCCTGCAGGAAGGGTACCACATGAGGTAGGAAGATGTCTTCCCTGTAACGCACAGCGTTGAGATTGCCTGCAATGACACTCCGCCCCAGACCATGACGGACCCTCCACCTCCAAATCAATCCCGCTCCAGAGTACAGACCTCAGTGTAACGCTCATTCCTTCGGCGATAAATGCGAATCCGACCATCACCCCTGCTGAGACAAAACCGCAACTCGTCAGAGAAGAGCACTTTTTGCCAGTCCTGTCTGGTCCAGCGATGGTGGGTTTGTGCCCATAGGCGACGTTGTAGCCAGTGATGCCTGCCTTACAACAGGCCTACAAGCCCTCAGTCCAGCCTCTCTCAGCCTATTGCGGACAGTCTGAGCACTGATGGAGGGATCGTGCGTTCCTGGTGTAACTCGGGCAGTTGTTGTTGCCATCCTGTACCTGTCCCGCAGGTGTGATGTTCGGATGTACTGATCCTGTGCAGGTGTTGTTACACGTGGTTTGCCACTGCAAGGACGATCAGCTGTCCGTCCTGTCTCCCTGTAGTGTTGTCTAAGGCGTCTCACAGTACGGACATTGACATTTATTGCCCTGGCCACATCTGCAGTCCTCATGCCTCCTTGCAGCATGCCTAAGGCGCGTTCACACAGATGAGCAGGGACCCTGGGCATCTTTCCTTTGGTGTTTTTCAGAGTCAGTAGAAAGGCCTCTTTAGTGTCCTAAGTTTTCATAACTGTGACCTTAATTGCCTACCGTCTGTAAGCTGTTAGTGTTTAAATGACTGTTCCACAGGTGCATGTTCATGAATTGTTTATGGTTCATTGAACAAGCATGGGAAACAGTGTTTAAACCCTTTACAATGAAGATCTGTGAAGTTATTTGGATTTTTATGAATTATCTTTGAAAGACAGGGTCCTGAAAAAGGGTCGTTTATTTTTTTGCTTTTTGCTTATTTGGTAGCATTGCCGAAAATTGTTTAACTTGGGTCAAACGTTTCGGATAGCCTTCCACAAGCTTCCCTTAATAAGTTGGGGGAATTTTGGCCCATTCTGAGTCAGTAACTGAGTCAGGTTTGTCAGCCTCCTTGCTTGCACATGCTTTTCTGCCCACAAATTTTCTATAGGATTGAGGTCAGGGCTTTGTGATGGCCACTCCAATACCTTGACTTTGTTGTCCTTAAGCCATTTTGCCACAACTTCGGAAGTATGCTTGGGGTCATTGTCCATTTGGAAGACCCATTTGCGACCAAGCTTTAACTTCCTGACTGATGTCTTGAGATGTTGCTTCAATACATCCACATCATTTTCATTCCTCACGATGCCATCTATTTTGTGAAGTGCACCAGTCCCTCCTGCAGCAAAGCACCTCCACAACATGATGCTGCCACCCCCGTGCTTCACGGTTGGGATGGTGTTCTTCGGCTTGCAAGCCTCCCCCTTTTTCCTCCAAACATAATGATGGTCATTATGGCCAAACAGTTCTGTTTGTTTCATCCCAGAGGACTTTTCTCCAAAAAGTACAATCTTTGTCCCCATGTGCAGTTGCAAACCGTAATCGGGCTTTTTTATGGTGGTTTTGGAGCAGTGGCTTCTTCCTTGCTGAGCGGCCTTTCAGGTTATCTCGATATAGAGCTTGTTTTATTATTGTGGATATAGATACTTTTGTACCTGTTTCCTCCAGGATCTTCACAAGGTCCATTGCTGTCGTTCTGGGATTGATTTGCACTTTTCACACCAAAGTACGTTCATCTCTAGGAGACAGAACGCGTCTCCTTCCTGAGCGGTATGATGGCTGTGTGGTCCCATGGTGTTTATACTTGCGTACTATTGTTTGTACAGATGAACGTGGTACCTTCAGGTGTTTGAAAATTGCTCCCAAGGATGAACCAGACTTGTGGAGATCTGCAATTGTTTTTCTGTGGTTTTGGCAGATTTCTTTTGATTTTCCCATGACGTCAAGCAAATAGGCACTGAGTTTGAAGGTAGACCTTGAAATACATCCACAGGTACACCTCCAATTTACTCAAATTATGTCAATTAGCCTATCAGAAGCTTCTAAAGCCATGACATAATTTTCTGGAATTTTCCTAGCTGTTTAAAGGCACAGTCAACTTAGTGTATGTTATCTTCTGACCCACTGGAATTGTGATACAGTGAACTATAAGTGAAATAATCTGTCTGTAAACAATTGTTGGAAATATTCCTTGTGTCATGCACAAAGTAGATGTCCTAACCGACTTGCCAAAACTATAGTTTGTGAACAAGAAATAGTTGGAGTGGTATGAAAAATGAGTTTTAATGACTCCAACCTAAGTGTATGTAAACTTTTGACTACTGTACATACAGTGCATTTGGAAAGTATTCAGACCCCTTGACTTTTTGCACGTTTTGTTATGTTTTTGCCTTATTCTAAAATGGATACAAAAAAAAAAATCCTAGTCAATCAATACACAATACTCCACAATGACAAACAAAAACTGGTTTGTTGAAAGGTTTGCTAATTTATTACAAATACAAAACGGAAATATCACATTTACTTACCTTTTCAAAACCTATACTCAGTACTTTGTTGAAGCACCTTCTTGGGTATCACACTACAAGCTTGACACACCTGTATTTGGGGAGTTTCTCCCATTCTTCTGTGCAGATCCTCTCAAGCTCTGTCAGGTCGGATGGGGAGCATCGCTGCACTGCTATTTTCAGGTCTCTACAGAGATTTTCAATCAGGTTCAAGTCCGGGCTCTGGCTGGGTCACTCAAGAACATTCAGAAACTTGTCCCGTAGACCCATGAGGTGGTGCACAATTGGCCCAGCGTCTTCCAGGTTAGTGGAGGGTTTGGCTGGCAGGGATCTCCTTGTCCCGTTGTGCACTAGCGAATCCTGGGGCGGGCCGGGTGCAGTATACGCTGACACAGTCTCCAGGTGTACAGTGTTTCCTCTGCATCATTGGTGCGGCTGGCTTCCGGGTTAAGTGGGCATTGTGTCAAGAAACAGTGCGGCTTGGTTGGGTTGTGTTTCGGAGGATGCACGGCTCTTGACCTTTGCCTCTCCCGAGTCTGTACGGGAGTTGCCGTGATGAGACAAGACTGTAACTACCAATTGGGGAGAAAAAGGGGTAAACATTTATTTTAAATAAAAGTATGATGGAGGCCTCTGTGTTCTTGGGGACCTTCAATGCTTCATTCATTTTTTGGGTACCCTTCCATAGCTCTGTGCCTCGACACAATGCTGTCTCTGAGCTTTACAGACAATTCCTTCGACCTCATGGCTTGGTTTTTGCTCTGACTTGGACTGTCAACTGTGCGACCTTATATAGACAGTTGTGTGCCTTTCCGAATCATGTCCAATCAATTGCATTTATCACAGGTGGACTCCAATCAAGTTGTAGAAACATCTCAAGGCTGATCAAAGGAAACAGGATGCAGCTGAGTTCAATTTCGAGTCTCATAGCAAAGGGTCTGAATACTTATGTAAATAAGGTTTTCTGTTTTTCATTTGTAATACATTTAGAAAAATAAACTTTTTCACTTCGTCATTATGGAGTATTGTGTGTAGGTTGATGAGGAAAAAAATAGACAAACATTGGCAGTAGACTGACCTTACAGAAGAGCTCAGTGACTTTCAATGTAGCACTGTCATAGGATGCCACCTATCCAACAAGTCAGTTTCTCAAATGTTTGCTCTGCTAGAGCTGGCCCGGTCAACTGTAAATGCTGTTATTGTGAAGTGGAAACGTCTTAGAGGAACAACGGCTCAGCCACAAAGTGGTAGGCCACACAAGCTCACAGATCAGGACAGCTGAGTGTTGTGACACTCCCTACCAAGTTCCAAACTGCCTCTGGAAGCAACGTCAGCACAAGAACTGTTTGTCAGGAGCTTCATGAAATGGGTTTCCATGGCCGATTAGCCGCACAAGCCTAAGATCACCATGTGCAATGCCAAGCGTCAGCTGGAGTGGTGTAAAGCTCGCCGTATTTGACTCTAGAGCAGTAGGAACGTGTTCTCTGGAGAGATGAATCACCCTTCACCATCTGGCAGTCCGACGGACGAATCTGGGTTTGGCAGATGCCGGAAGAACGCTACCTGCCCCAATGCATAGTGCCAACTGTAAAGTTTGGTGGATGAGGAATAATGGTCTGGGGCTGTTTTTCATGGTTCGGGCTAGGCCTCTTAGTTCCAGTGAAGGGAAATCTTAACGCTATAGCACACAATGATATTCTGGACGATTCTGTGCTCCAACTTTGTGGCAACAGTTTGGGGAAGGCCCTTTCCTGTTTCAGAATGACAATGTCCCTGTGCACAAAGCGAGGTCCATACAGAAATGGCTTGTCGAGATCGGTGTGTTAGAACTTGACTGGCCTGCACAGAGTCCTGACCTCAACCCCATCGAACACCTTTGGGATGAATTGGAACGGCGATTGCGAGCCAGGCCTAATAGCCCAACATCAGTGCCCGACCTGACTAATGCTCTTGTGGCTGAATGGAAGCAAGTCCCTGCAGCAATGTTCCAACATCTAGTGGAAAGCCTTCCCAGAAGAGTGGATGCTGTTATAGCAGCAAAGGGTAGACCAATTCCATTTTAATGCCCATGATTTTGGAATGAGATGTTTGATAAGCAGGTGTCCACATACTTTTGGTCATGTAGTATACATTTATCCCTATTAATTTCTCCTGAGACCAGAGAGGCCCAACAACCATTCCCTTCCGAATCCCACCCTCGCACTGTCAGTGAATCCACAGAGCACTTAACACTGTGAAGGAAATGGTTGTGGTATGAGAGAGAGAGAAAGAGAGAGGGGGAGAGAGATGGGGATAGGGAGAGAAACCACTACTCAGCGCTCCGAACTGACCGTGGTATGAGCGAGAGAGGGGGAGAGAGTGCTGGTCTCTGTAGCTGTCTGTTTCCATTAGTTGTGACAGCGTGGGGAGAGGGGAAAGTCAGGGCTGCTAGGGGTGGGAGGAGAGAGGATGAAGGATCTCCATGGGAGACCACTGAATCCTGCTGGTACGACCATCAACCACCACCATGCAGCCTGATAGCCCATAGCGAGGGGTGGAACTTTAGAGCACAATGCTACATTAGCCTTCCACACGCACGCGAACATACACACACGTACAGACACCCAGAAGGTACGCTAGCTGGTCACACGCTACTATCTCAATCTATCCCTGTGTACTAGGCTTCTTGCATTAATGCTGCAATTTGAAGGCAATAAATTGACACAGTAGTCAGACCATAACATTCCATAAGTTATGGTTCTCATGGTGATTATTGATCACTACAGCTGCTTTGACCATGCTATTACTGGTGATAATCAGTGGAACTGATGGACACTGAAGATCACTAGTCCCTCTTTATTATCGCTTAATGGCAAGTCAGTGACCATATTGAAAGAGAATTGACTCCAATCAGCCTACTCGCCCACCAACGCATTGTGGAACCGGTTATGCACTACTCTATTTGGCACCAAGAGCCAGAGTAAGTCAATAATGTGTCTAAATGTATCCACATACAGGCCTCTGTACTGTATTGTACTGTATTGAATACAGTTGTACTGTCTAAATGTATCCACATACAGGCCTCTCTGTACTGTATTGTACTGTACTGTACTGTATTGTACTGTATTGAATACAGTTGTACTGTGTAAATGTATCCACATACAGGCCTCTCTGTACTGTATTGTACTGTATTGAATACAGTTGTACTGTCTAAATGTATCCACATACAGGCCTCTCTGTACTGTATTGTACTGTATTGAATACAGTTGTACTGTCTAAATGTATCCACATACAGGCCTCTCTGTACTGTATTGTACTGTATTGAATACAGTACAACTGCTGGTTGGTTGAGGATAGGATTCCTTTCTACAGACAGTGCTATGGTGACCGAACAAACTTTTAGCCTATTCAACGTAGAAAGCTTAGTGTTACACGATAAAGAATTCAAATTAGGAAACAAGACGGTTTCCAATTCTCTCTACTCAGTTTGAGCAGATATTGCTGTCATCGATCTCTCCACACAGTCAGTCTGTAGAGGGAGCTTATTGAGTGGCTCCCCATGCATGGCTCAGACTCCATGTCAGAATGAGCCGTAATTGGCCAGTTTGAGCAGAGCCAATGTTTGTGAATTCCTCCGGTTGGCTGGTTGGCTGTGGTCCACAGAAGAATGAAGTGGAATTCAAGGGTCACGGTCTTAGTGAGGGCTGCTTTCTTTCTGTTGGGTTTAGTATGTGTGTATTATGGAAAGGATTGCTGATTCTCAAGTATGCCTGGCCTGTAGATTTTCACCCTCCATTGGACAGAAAGAACACTGCTGATCATATGAATCACCTGACCTGAGAAATTAACTGCAGAATGTTCCTCAATGGTAATTTATCCTAATGCTCTTCAGACAAAAAGATTGTTATATTGTTTTAGCATTATGTCTTCTGTTTGGTATGAGTCTTTGGACTTTTGTTGGATGTCTGTGTAGAAGCTAAGGAATTTCAGATAGCTACAATGCATTTGTTTAAGTCTTTAGTCATGTGCTAGTCATTTTGGCCTCAGCATGCATTGCGTTTCCTGCAGTAAGATCTGTACTGCTCCTCATCTCACTCACCAGTACAAGAAAGGAGGACATAGCCCAAAAAGAGTTCTCACAAAAATAGGTCAGCGCCCTATTTATCCTCATATCGCATTACCAGCCTCAGTGTGTGTGTGTGTGTGTGTGTGTGTGTGTGTGTGTGTGTGTGTGTGTGTGTGTGTGTGTGTGTGTGTGTGTGTGCGTGTGCGTGTGTGTCAGAGAGGAAGACATGTCTCATAACAGAGGAGTCGATAGGTCAAAGGGTCCCTATCCATATGATTCATCCACTTCCTTCCTGCTCTGTGACCCAAAGCTGTTCATGAGGGGGAACAGGGATGTGGTGTGGTTTCTGTTTGTATTATGCAATTCAATTGGATCAGAGTCTTCACTAGAGGCCCACAACTGAGGCAAGACAAGCAAGTTGTTACTACCATTACATCATTTATTTGTTGAATATCTTAGTCTTTTAGCAAATGGTCAGAAACAACAGGTAATAGGCCTAACTCGTAAATAAATAATGTAATTGGTGCTAAATGGCTGCTAATGTACTGTATGGAAACACTTAGGCTTCATCTCATAGGCAAAACGTTGAGTCAGCTGTACAAGCCTACAGCTGAATGTTTATTCTACATCCCAAATGGAACCCTATTCCCTATATAGTGCACACATTTTGAGCCGAGGCCTATGGGGTGACATTTGAGTCGTAACCCATCAGTCCATGGAGAGGTTCTTTAGTAATGTTGAGACCCTCCTGGGAGACTGTGATAACACAGGCCAGGGTTGGGCAGCTGTGGTACAGGACACACACAAACACACCAGGACCCTGCAGGGCTGGCCACACTGGGGTTCTTCCTTCCTGCTAGCTGACTTTGATGTCATATCCTGTCAGGTGGCCAACACTACTGTATGTAGATTAGACTATCCAAAGATTTGTCCCACTGACTCAATATTTGAGATAGGGGGGGGGGGGGGGGGGGAATATACAGTTGACAATATCGCAATATTATTTTTGCGCTAGTTTCCTGTATCTGCACCAAAACGCCAGTATTTTTTCTTCATTGCTTGTTTTCCATGTTCTTTTGAAATAGGGGAGCCAATTAATTTTCAGCACTTTTATTTCCATGACTGATCAAAACTAGTTGTCTTATGCTTGCTCTTGTCTCTCTGGAGCAGACATACTGTATAGTGAGCAATATATTTGGAACATCAAATCGCAATAAAATAACATATAGAATCGCAATACATATAGAATCGTAAGATACACAATACATATTCAAATTCAGATTCAGAAAGCTTTAATGTCCTCAGAGGAAAATCATCTTGCAGCAGTCATAAAACATATAACATCTAAAAATGTCAAATAAATAGCAAAGGATATTTACAAACAAATATGCAGGGTAAGTGCAATTTCATAATGCAAGTGCTAAGTGCAATAAGTCCAATGTTTGTTAAGTTGCAGAATTGCATATTATAATTTTTTTACCTTAGGTAGTCTGTATCTACGTCCAGAGGGAAGGAGCTGGAATTCAGGGTGGAGTGGATGGGAGGAGTCAACCGCTATTTTATTCACCTTGTGGAGGGCTCTGCCCAGGTAGAGAGATGGAGGGCTCTGTCCAGGTAGAGAGATGGAGGGCTCTGCCCAGGTAGAGAGATGGAGGGCTCTGCCCAGGTAGAGAGATGGAGGGCTCTGCCCAGGTAGAGAGATGGAGGCTCTGCCCAGGTAGAGAGATGAAGGGCTCTGTCCAGGTAGAGAGATGGAGGGCTCTGCCCAGGTAGAGAGATGGAGGGCTCTGCCCAGGTAGAGAGATGGAGGCTCTGCCCAGGTAGAGAGATGGAGGGCTCTGCCCAGGTAGAGAGATGGAGGGCTCTGCCCAGGTAGAGAGATGGAGGGCTCTGCCCAGGTAGAGAGATGGAGGGCTCTGCCCAGGTAGAGAGATGGAGGGCTCTGCCCAGGTAGAGAAATGGAGGGCTCTGCCCAGGTAGAGAGATGGAGGCTCTGCCCAGGTAGAGAGATGGAGGGCTCTGCCCAGGTAGAGAGATGGAGGCTCTGCCCAGGTAGAGAGATGGAGGGCTCTGCCCAGGTAGAGAGATGGAGGCTCTGCCCAGGTAGAGAGATGGAGGGCTCTGCCCAGGTAGAGAGATGGAGGCTCTACCCAGGTAGAGAGATGGAGGGCTCTGCCCAGGTAGAGAGATGGAGGCTCTGCCCAGGTAGAGAGATGGAGGGCTCTGCCCAGGTAGAGAGATGGAGGGCTCTGCCCAGGTAGAGAGATGGAGGGCTCTGCCCAGGTAGAGAGATGGAGGCTCTGCCCAGATAGAGAGATGGAGGGCTCTACCCAGGTAGAGAGATGGAGGGCTCTGCCCAGGTAGAGAGATGGAGGCTCTGCCCAGGTAGAGAGATGGAGGGCTCTGCCCAGGTAGAGAGATGGAGGGCTCTGCCCAGGTAGAGAGATGGAGGGCTCTGCCCAGGTAGAGAGATGGAGGGCTCTGCCCAGGTAGAGAGATGGAGGGCTCTGCCCAGGTAGAGAGATGGAGGGCTCTGCCCAGGTAGAGAGATGGAGGCTCTGCCCAGGTAGAGAGATGGAGGGCTCTGCCCAGGTAGAGAGATGGAGGCTCTGCCCAGGTAGAGAGATGGAGGGCTCTGCCCAGGTAGAGAGATGGTGGGCTCTGCCCAGGTAGAGAGATGGAGGGCTCTGCCCAGGTAGAGAGATGGAGGGCTCTGCCCAGGTAGAGAGATGGAGGGCTCTGCCCAGGTAGAGAGATGGAGGGCTCTGCCCAGGTAGAGAAATGGAGGGCTCTGCCCAGGTAGAGAGATGGAGGGCTCTGCCCAGGTAGAGAGATGGAGGGCTCTGCCCAGGTAGAGAGATGGAGGGCTCTGCCCAGGTAGAGAGATGGAGGGCTCTGCCCAGGTAGAGAGATGGAGGCTCTACCCAGGTAGAGAGATGGAGGGCTCTGCCCAGGTAGAGAGATGGAGGCTCTACCCAGGTAGAGAGATGGAGGGCTCTGCCCAGGTAGAGAGATGGAGGGCTCTGCCCAGGTAGAGAGATGGAGGGCTCTGCCCAGGTAGAGAGATGGAGGGCTCTGCCCAGGTAGAGAGATGGAGGGCTCTGCCCAGGTAGAGAGATGGAGGGCTCTGCCCAGGTAGAGAGATGGAGGGCTCTGCCCAGGTAGAGAGATGGAGGGCTCTGCCCAGGTAGAGAGATGGAGGGCTCTGCCCAGGTAGAGAGATGGAGGGCTCTGCCCAGGTAGAGAGTTTACAGGTCTTGCTGTTGCTTCCCCATGATTTTCCCACAAGTCCTGACTATCTTGCCCAACCTATTTTTCTGTGCAACCTTGGTATTCCCAAACCAGCAGATCAAGCTGTAAGACAGAATGCTCTCAATGAATGATTTATAAAAGAGAACCATGATGGTTAGATCAACATTAAAAAAAGTTCAGTTTCTGTAGAAAATACAGTCTCTGTTGGTCTTTCTTAAATATAGTGTCAGTACATTGTTCCCAGGACAGTTTGTTGTCAATGACTAGCCCAAGGTATTTGTACTCCTCCACTATTTCAATGGGCTGACCTTTTATCAGTGATGGTGTGTGCATGGTAGTGTTCCTTCCAAAGTCATCAACATGTCTTTTGTTTTTGATGTATTTAATATTAGATGGGATGACTCACATCAGACAGTAAAATCGTATCGGCACCTAAGTATCATGATAATATCGTATCGTGAGGTCTCTGGCCATTCCCAGCCCTACTCAATATGGTCCATCTCAAGTCATCATTTAGCCCGATTGTACTCTCACTACGTGGTTGTTTTATGCACAGCCGGTTAGAGAGGCGTGCAGATGGCACAGGGCATGGCCCACAGTAGTACTACTAAACTGTACATGTGGTCATTATGCAACAATATCCCATGTTCAAATGGAAACATTAGTCACCTGTTGGTTTTAACATGTTAAGACCTTATCCAACATTGTTAATAACCCAGGGATGACTAGGAGAGGATCAGACACTCACTGGCCTTTCAACTCCACTCAGTTAACCTCAAAATTCCTCCTCCTGCCATACAGGCCTGCTCTCGGTCGATGGCCCACTTTAGAACATAGTAGCCTATAGCCATAGATGGGTTGAAATACGTATCGCTATAGCTGTTAACAATTTTTGGCCACCTTTTACCCTACATTGGGATCAAAAATCTGATGGCACTACGGTGTGATAAGAGCTACTGCTAAATGAACTAAATGTTCATGTATATGCAAAAATGAACAATTACAAAGCATGCTGAGTATTAAGAGGTCTACACAGAATACGTAAGAGATGGACGTTCTGCTTCTTCGCTAGGACGAGAAACACAATTGGATGGAAGATGGAGGAAACTGAGGTTTTGTTTGAAACTGCTAGTGAGTTGGATGAAGCTAATAGTAGAGAAAGTGAGAATGAGTGGGTTACAGTGGCAAAGACAAAGGGATACAAGAAAAGTAAAGCTGTGGTGTGAAATAGGAAACCACTAGACTCGTTTGTTACTGTTCTTTGATGAAGAGTCTCTCCCTTCTCATAAAAAGTTAGGATTCATGAGATACCCTGTAAGAGCTTTTGTGCACAAGCCCCTTCAGTGTCATAAATGTCAAAGATTGTGTTGGAGTGGACTGGGATTGTGTAGGGATGGATGTTGGAGTGGACTGGGATTGTGTAGGGATGGATGTTGGAGTGGACTGGGATTGAAGAAGTGGGAAATGGGTAGTTGACGTGTTTTATTTTGTATGATGTAATTTTCCCGCAATGTTTCTTTTGTTTCTTATTCAATATCCAGACCAGCTGGTGGCGGTAATGCACCATTAACATTGGATGCCAACCGCCGTTAAACCCCATCGAAGAAGAAGAAGTTCTGCTACTTCATTTCTACTGCTTGCAAGCTTCCTTTTCAGTGCTTTTATTTCGACATTTGCTTCATACAATTATGTCTATGTCTCTGTCCAGTTTCGAGGAGCGTCTGTCCGAACTGGTGAGACATACTGTACGAGAACTTTTACAACCCTTCAATGCGGTTGTATTCAGAGAAGCACGCAAAAGAAAACAGCTGAAGGGAGATATCACGGATATCACGAACTTTGAACATCGATACTGACATGAAAGAAATATGGAAAAAGATTTGGAACCGGTATGTTCGCATTCTGAAAAGGATGAAGGAGACGAGGAATGTGGCTGCCTCTGGTGTGTCCAACAAAAGTCGTCTAAAATAAATCAAATCAAAATCAAACCCGCAGATGTTATTGCGGGTGTAGCGAAATGCTTGTGTTTCTAGCTCCAACAGTGCAGTAATATCTAACAAGTAATATCTAACAATTTCACAACAATACACACAAATCTAAAGTAAAGGAATGGAATTAAGAATATATAAATATATGGACGAGCAATGTCGGAGCAGCATTGACAAAGATACAGTAGAATAGAATAGAATACAGTATATACATATGAGATGAATAATGCAACATATGTAAACATTATTAAAGTGACTAGTGTTCCATTATTAAAGTGGCTAGGGATGGTTATGTAACAGTCTGATGACCAGTCTACGTTTTTACTGGCTATAGAAAAGGAGTCATTACTGAATTAAGTAATGTAACAAATCCAAAATTAAACCTTGTAAACAATTCATTTAGACCCAGCGTTTATTTGAAACAGGTGTTCATTTTCTGAAATGTGTGCCGTTGCCCGGCTATTAAAAGGGACAATCAGCTATTTGAGACTCTATGTTTAATTGAAGTTTTACGGTATTTTCTTTATGCGTATTCTAGAGTATTCGCATGAACATCTGTTACCAATTGAATGGAAACCTAGCTACTGTCTAGCGTTTATACTGGTGATTGCTAGTTCTCAAAGATTATATTAGAAAAATATATAGGTCCATTATCTTTTCTACATACTTTATATCTGGTTTAAGTCGTTGAAGTTTTTTTTTACACTATTTGTACTTCAATTTTAATGGCATAAAAATCCCTGGAATGGACGAAGCCCATAATCTGGTTTAACCAGGCTAAAATACATATGGAATGAATGCAGCCTCTAATCTGGTTTAACCAGGCTAGAATACATGTTGAATGAATGCAGCCTCTAATCTGGTTTAACCAGGCTAGAATACATGTGGAATGACCGCAGCCTCTAATCTGGTTTAACCAGGCTAGAATACGCGTGCTGACTGTTTTCTATAACCACTTCCACATAACCTAATTGTAGAGAACTTGGTTTAATTTGACCCCTTGGCTTGGTGAAGACTCTCAGATAGCCAGCCAGGCTGAAAGAAGAATCGTTTGCATCGGGACAAAAGATGTCTGCCGACCACATCTAGCCGTCCAAACTCAGTTGTACGCCACAGACACGTGTTTCTATAAAAAGCACTTCAAGAGGCCGCTCACAAATTCTGTAAGTGTGCCGTGGCTGCGTGGAGTGATATAGGCCGAATGAACAGACTTTCAGTTATGCACTTACACACTACTAGTGCACACACGCACCAATCTTTCTGCCTTATGGCTTTGCCTACAGAGACTTCTTGGGAATAATGTTCCGCTTCAGTGCCTGCAAACAATCCCTTCCTCCAGATCTCCTCCTTTCTGTTGTCTTCATCCCTCATTCACTACCTCCTTCATCTGTTTATCAGTGGTTCTCTCATCTCTGCCTCTCCCCCCATCTTATATAGATGAAAGAACCACTGTGTGTGAGCCATTGAAATAAACAACATGGTGTTGATTCAACAGCAGACGTACTACGATATGAGACATAAGTATTCTTGTGGCTGGAGTTATGAGGAAAAAGCTTGTGGGTGTTTCTCCTTCCTTCCCATCCAATGTAGAGATGATATCGAATATCTACAGTGCATTTGGAAAGTATTCAGACCCCTACCCTTTTTCCACATTTTGTTATGTTAAACTGAGCAAGGCCTTGGTCAGGAAGGTGACCAAGAACCAGATGGTCACTCTGACAGAGCCCCAGAGTTCCTCTGTAGAGATGGGAGAACCTTCCAGCAGGACAACCAACTAGTCAGGATCGAGGCAAAGATGAACAGAGAAAAGTACAGAGAGATCCTTGATGAAAATCCTCTCCAGAGCGCTCAGGACCTCAGACTGGGGCGAAGGTTCACCTTCCAACAGGACAATGACCCTAAGCACACAGCCAAGACAATGCAGGAGTGGCTTCGGGACAAGTCTCTGAATGTCATTGAGTGGCCCAGCCAGAGCCCGGACTTGAACCCGATCGAACATCTGGAGAGACCTGAAAATAGCTGGGCAGCGACGCTCCCCATCCAACCTGACAGAGCTTGAGAGGATCTGCAGATAATAATTGGAGAAGCTCCCTAAATACAGGTATGCCACGCTTGTAGCGTCATACCCAAGAAGACTAGAGGCTGTAATCCCTGCCAAAGGTGCTTCAACAAAGTACTGAGTAAAGGGGCTGAATACTTATGTAAATGTGATATTTCAGTTTTTTTTAATACGTTTTCAAAAAGATCTAAAAACCTGTTTTTGCTTTGTCATTATGGGGTATTTTGTGTAGATTGATGAGATAAAAAAAGATTTAATACATTTTAGAATAAGGCTGTAACGTAACAAAATGTGGAAAAAGTCAAGGGGTGGGAATACATTCGGAATACACTGAAAGTCCTTTCATTTGATGTCTTTATGTTTATTAAAGTCTGCACTGAGCTGAGCCTATGTCCTTTGACTTGATGTGATTATGCCATTTGAAACATTTTCACTTGCTGAGATTTTCTCTGGCTCGTGTGATGGGGTTGGGCCGGGAAATGGGACAGTGGTCAGGGTTTAAAACTATGACTGTACTGTTGTGGAACTACATTTGACCTGTCTATCCTCCTGGGAAAAAGAAGAACTGACCGCTGCTGGTTTTGGCCTGGTGGTTTCGGTCTAAGCATGGTTTGTCTGAAGTATGAGCATTGTATTCTCTCAAGTGGCTCTTGTTGGCTTGTCTGTCTGTTTGTTTGTTTGTTTGTTTCGCTGTCGATAAAGTGGATTCTGCCTCTGGGTATGAGTTTAGATTGTTCATGTTTCGGTGTGGTCTGTCTCTCCCTGAGGTTTCAAACTGTAGCGAGGTTAGCTATAAGGGCCCGCAGATGGATGATAGAATCGTTAAATTAAATACATTTTTATATCAGGAAAGTAACTTCCCACAAGTCCACTTGCCATATGTGTAATGTGGTTACAAAATGAACAAACACTGTTAGTCCAGTAGTAAAGGAAAACCAAGACCCTTCTCATTTGATGGATATTTTATAGCTTTGTCCGCAAGCATATCGATCTTTTCATACGGCTTACGGCTTTGCGGATTTGCTGTCTCGTTTTCTCTCCTTCTCTCTCTCTCTCTTTCTTTTGTTCTCTCCTCATCTCCTCCCCATTTCCCTCCTTTACTCTCTCTCCCCCTCTCTCTCTCTCTCTCTCTCTCCCCCAAACAGCAATATGTAACCTAATTGTCATAGCTCACAGTGATTCACTTTAGACTACTTAGCTCCAGTGTTGACTAGTCGAGATGTCTATTCCATGTAGTCATCATCATCCTATGGCTCATACGTAATCCGTTGTGAGCGGTGGTCACGCACACGCACGCACGCACGCACGCACGCACGCACACACACACACACACACACACACAAACAGTGCCA
Source organism: Salvelinus fontinalis (assembly GCF_029448725.1). Lineage (NCBI taxonomy): Eukaryota > Metazoa > Chordata > Actinopteri > Salmoniformes > Salmonidae > Salvelinus > Salvelinus fontinalis. The sequence goes on from NC_074694.1 coordinate 26,426,771, forward strand.
CAGGCAAGCAGGCCCCCTCTGGCCCAGCAGAAGGTCATTAACCTCAATCTGTCTCCATCCAGATAGGGTTCTGTTGATTAGCATCTCTCCTTATTGCCATCTATAGGAGCTGGGACTGCAAATGCTCTGTTGTTGTGTTCACATGGGCTGTCTGTCCTTCTGTCCACCCCTGGTACTGATCTTACAAGACAAGTCACTATACTGTATTATGTAATGTAGGCATCAAGGTTTATTCTTGTCTGATGTCCATAAACAGTCCTTTGACAAAAGCAAAGTGAATGAGACCAGCAATGGGATCCTTTTACAGACTCCCTTGTGTGTATTGGTATTTGTCATTTTCTTACTGTCTGTGCATTTTATAACAAAGCACAAACACTGTTGTTCTTTTGTTATCAAGGCCAGGCTTTATAAGGTGTGTGTGAGAGAGTGTTTGTTTGCCAAGCACGGCACCACCAATGTTTTGTGAACTAGGACGACAGGACAAGTGGATTCATGTAGCAGGCCAGTGAATTTCCCTCCAGCAGAACACAGTGGATGCCTGCTATAGTAACCGGGTTGGACAGGGGTGGCTGTGTGGGGGTCTGTGATGGATGGGGGATGGGTCTCCTCTTTGTTGTGTCGTAGGAGTATCACACACTGACCTCTCCAAGGGCCCTGGGGTGAGGGTTGGGGTTCAGGGACTGGGAGGAGGGTTAAGGGAATGGGTAAATACTCCAACCTTGATTGTACACAGCATAAAGGCATGGACAGATCGGTAGGATTGTTGAGCGTCTGCCGGGCGAGAGGACTTAGCACGTCTGAATAAAGTCCCGGCCGTAATTGCAAACTGATTCTACGTATAGAAACGGGAGAAAATGACAGCGGCTGGCGCCAACGCCGGGTGGTCCCTGTAATAACACACCACGCCGACAGCAAGCGAATGAACGGCAGACTGGCAATCGGTCTTGTTAGTTTTCTCCTTAAATGTTGCCCTGGTGGAGATGAGCTACCTACCTGCCTCTGCTGGGATGGTCAAATTAACTATTGCTTTACTAACTAAGAATATACCCACTGGGCACACACTGGTTGAATCCATGTTGTTTCCACGTCATTTTAATGAAATGGAATAGACGTTGAATTGACATCTGTGCCCAGTGGGTAGCCTAAGGTTGGTGACAATACTGAAGTTATTCTCCTCACACACGTGTGTGTGGATGCGCACACGCACACACACACCCTCACACACACACCACCTCGTTTGCCCCCAGAGATGGCCTGTTTGTCGTAGTAAGTGTTGAATAACACAGTGCAGGCTAGCATGACAGATTCTCTGAGGCCTTTAGCGTTGGGTTGTAGTAGTGATGCAGAATTGTAGAGGAGACAGAAGAACTTTCCCATCCCCCTCTTCCCGTCTCATCCATAACCCATGACTCCTCCGCTTTCCACTTCTCTAGCGTTCCTCTTCCCTGCCCTCCTCTTCCTCTGCTCTGCTCTGCTCTGCAGGGACTTTATGGTGTCCCAGCTGTACATGGGCAGGGCTCTACGCACATCTGCACCTAAATTGAACAAAGTAGGCGCACACAAAGAAATTTAGGAGCACAATTAAAAATATTTGAGGTAATAAATCCTTAGACTCCTTATTTTGCTGCGTGACCTGGAATTGTACCTTAGTAACACCAGTGTGCGGCAGGTAGCCTAGTGGTTAGAGCGTTGGGCCAGTAACCGAAAGGATGCTGGATCAAATCCCTGAGCTGACAAGGTAAAAATCTGTCATTCTGTTCCTGAGCAAGGGAGTTAACTCACTGTTCCCTGGGTGCTGAAGACTTGGATATTGATTATGGCAGCCCCCCGCACCTCTCTGATTCAGAGGGGTTGGGTTAAATGCAGAAGACACATTTCACTTGAAGGCATTCAGTTGTACAACTGACTAGATATCCCTCTTTCCCCTTCCCCCTAAAATGGTCGCACTGTAGAGCCCTGATGGGCAGGCCCAGCCGAGTGCACTCTTCTGGAAGCACCCTCCACGTGTCAGAGTGGAACAGGCAGAGACTGGGAGAATTAAGGAAGACACTGGGGCGGACTGCTTCATTGGCATTTAGAGAGGGGGTGTTGCCTCTCACCTGCCTTGTAATTCTTTTGTCTTTACTGCCTCTACTGTATCCAAACTCCCAGAGCAGGTTCTCAAGGCAGTGTGGGTAGGTTAGTGATGCGATTATATCCGCGGGGTGGACGCTTTCAAGGTCATTAAATATTATGTGGCTGAAGGGCGGGTTGAATAAAGAGAAACAATACCTTTAAAAAATCCATAAATGTATAATTATTGTTCAATTTATCTAGGCTACATTGAGGTTTTTCTTGTATTATTTTAAGCTATTTTAAGCCTAAACTTTAGGGTTTAACTGTACGTGCGCCAAACAGCCTACACAGCCAATGGGCAGAAAAAGTTCACGTCAATCTACAGAGTTAAAAAGGACATTGTTGAAGTTTAATTCAGTAAGACAAAAGCTGCGAAAAGAGAGTTGATAATAAAGAGAAGGGAGGGCCAGAAAAGCACTGTTTGAAAAAGATTTGGTGAGGTAGTAAAAGATTGTGAGGCTCTATAAATATTTTACAGTCACAAGACTGGACTTCAAATAGGCCTATGGCATCTCAAGGGAACTGTAGCCTACTGTTTAGATGGGTTAAATGGAAACTGAAATCTGGACATTGACTAACCAGAATAGCCTACAGTTTTTTGGCAAACTCCAAAGATCTCTCATAATACTAGTCCTGTGCAAATTGACATCCCTGTGTTTTGAGAGAAATGTCTGAGTTTGACAGGTGTTGCTCGCGGTTTGAGCAAGTAAACAACAACTGATTTGATCAATGGAACGAAGTGCTGCCCATAGCCTAAAGATGAAGGTCTACATGTATCAACTTCCACAGCGAATGCTTTTGTTTATACGTTTTGTGCGAATGAATTGAACATCGCCAAATGCATCATAAAAAAATATTGCGCCTCTGGAATAACGGACATTCTGGGGTAATAAATAGATAACTGTTCTCTAGTAATACTAGTCCCATGTGAATAGGACTATAGCCTTAATAATAACTCCTGCAGAATTAAGCATTTATTGCATAAAAATTATACACCAAATGTAGGCAAAATTTGGACTTGGAAACAGGAGTGGAGAAATATGATATATTTATTTATGCATCTTGAGAGAATGCAATGCACAGTTAGATACCATCTGTGGAGGTCCTGTCTGCATCATAAAAGCATAATAAAAGCTGATAGTATTTCAACCACGTAAAATATGTATCGAAGCCGAACTGAAATCTTATCAGAAACACGTTGGGTAATTTTCACAGCTTTCTTTTTTCCTTATGACTGGTCAAACTAATGTCATTTGGACATTTTGCACAGAAAATCTTTCCCACTTTTTTTATTGCTTTATTGTATTTTCTCCCCAGTCCCTAAATGTCTTTGCTCAGCGAAAGATGAGAGAGAAAACGTCACCGATGTCAACTAGATTGAAGAGAAGAAAAAAAAGAGAAGCTATATGTATCTAATTATAGACAAGTTGACAAACAAATAGCCTACCAAAATGTTGGAAATGTGCACTTGATCACGTATAGTTGGGCGGTTGCAGATGAACAAACAGCTGACCCGTGCACCACTAGTGTAGGTCTTCACTTGCCTGTAGTATGTTGTGTTTGTAAAAGTGTACTCTCCACTGTCAGAGCACAGGAGCACATAAGCTTATAAGCTTGCTTGCATCTTCTTTAAATCACTGACGTGACTCTCGTTTATCCCCTGTCCTCATCAGTGGATGTCACTAGTGTGTGCAAAGCTGTCATCAAGGCTAAGGGTGGCAACTTTGAAGAATCTAAAATCTATTTTGATTTGTTTAACACTTTTTTGGTTACTACATGATTCCACATGTGTTATTTCATAGTTTTGATGTCTTTACTGTTATTCTACGAGCTGGATGCCTTTTGTGCTCGCTTCGAGGCGGGCGGCACTGGGGCATGCTCGAGAGCGCCAGCTGTTCTGGATGACTGTGTGATGGCACTCTCGGTGGCCGATGTGGACAAGGCCTTTGAGCAGGTCGGCCCTTGCAGAGCAGCTGGGCAGACAGATTGCCGAGACGTGTGCTCGGAGCATGCGCGGACCGGCTGTCGGGTGTCTTCACTGACATTTTCAGCCTCTCTCTGACCGAGTCTGAAGTGCCTACGTGTTTTGGGCAGACCGCCATGGTCCCTGTGCCCAGGGAGGCGAGGGTAACCTGCCTAGATGATTGCTGCCCCGTGGCACTCACGTCAGTAGCCATGAAGTGCTTTGAAAGGCTGGTCATGGCTCCCATCAACAGCATCCTCCCAGACACCCGAGACTCACTCCAATTCGCATACTGCCCCAACAGATCCACAGATGACGCGATCTCAATCGCACTCCACACTGCCCTTTCTCACCTGGACAAAAGGAACACCTATGTGGGAATGCTGTTCATTGACTCCAGCTCAGCGTTCAACACCATAGTGTCCACGAAGCTCATCACTAAGCTAAGGACTCTGGGAATAAACACCTCCCTCTGCAAATGGATCCTAGACTTCCTGGCGGGCTGCCCCCAGGTGTTAAGAGTATGCAACAACACGTCTGCCACGCTGATCCTTAACACTGGGGCCCCTCAGGGGTGTGTACTTAGGCCCCTCCTGTATTCCCTGTTCACCCACGACGCCGTGGCCAAACACAAGTCCAACACCATCATTAAGTTTGCTGACGACACAACAGTGGTAGGCCTGATCACCGACAATATAATATAATAGAAAAGCCCATAAAATTGCCAGTCACCCAAGTTATGGACTGTTTTCTCTGCTACTGCAAGGCATATTACCGCAAGGCATATTTTCTTCTTCTTGAACTGCACTGTTGGTTAAGGGCTTGTAAGTAAGCATTTCACGGTCAAGTCTACACTTGTTGTATTCGGCGCATGTGACAAATACAGTTTGATTTGATTTGACTTCTCAAACCCCAAACCCTGGGCTGGTCTGCTTGGTCTGTTTCGCAAGCGTTCCCGGAAGTCTCGCGATTTTGCGCATCTAGGTTTAAAAACGCTGTAGTTGTAATGTAAACCACTCCCTCGTTGCCTCCTTGGAGAATTATTGTCCCTGCATTTTAGCAGCACATGATGCTGCTTCTTTTGTCCCAACAGTCCCATGCTCCCTTGGTGCAGCAGTGTGAGAACCAGTGCGTGTAAGCTCCGACCTGTTCCCTTCCAGCCTTAGCCTGTAAATGGTTGAGGCTATTCAAGAAGGTGTGTGAAGGACGGCTGAAAAGGCTGTCTGTCTCAGCTGGGACTGGGAGTGGTACTTATAGCTAAGACTGCTCTAGACGTCAAGTCACTTAACCTGACAGGAATGAATGGACGAAACCGGACTGCAATATCCAAATTGTCGGTCACGATGCTGAGAAACTGCAATTGGCTATTAGTTAGTTAGGCTAGTCGTTGCTGTGGCTGCAGCACCTCTTTTGTTCTCCCATATCCTTATCATGGCTGACTCCTGCCCCCCCTCCTCTCTCTTCTTCTATCTTTCTCCACTACCTCATTCTCTCTCTGTCTCATCTCTCCACACACCATGTTGTTTTTCTATTCTCATCATCCAATATTATGTTTTACTCCCTCCTCCACCCCCTCTCCTCCCTTCCTTCCCTCTCTCCCTGGGAATTCATTTCTGCTGAGCTACATCTTCCTATCTTCCTCTCCTCCGTCACTGCCTCCAAGTCCCCCCTTCCCCCCATCAAGGGATGAGGTAGAAACAAAAAGTAGGGATGTGGTGGTGGTGGGTGAGTGGAAGAAGGAGGGTGTTGCCTGCTTAGCCCAAGCCCAGTAGAAACTGGGGCAGCTCTGAGCTCTGCAAAGCAAACCCATTGATGCTCTCACCTCTGCGTTTATTTCGGTAGTAAAACAAATGATGGATGAAACGTAGCACATTGGAGTAAAATGATCGCATCAGTCTAAAATCTTTTGTATGAATAATGGTGTGTGTTTCTGGCCTGAGAGTGATAAATTGTGTTTTCAGGGAGAATGATCAAGCTATTTACTATAAAATGATGTTTTACTCTGATGCCTCTGTGGAGGTTAGTGATGGTCTCTTCTCTCAGTGTGTGTGTGGGGGTGGGGGGGTACCAATAATCCCCAAAAGTTTCCACAAAGATAGGGGGTAGGTTTAGAGTGAGGTTTAGGGTTAGGGGTTAGGGAAAATAGGATTTACATTTTAGGTCCCTACAAGGATAGTAAAACATATGCAGTGTGTGTGTGTGTATTTCCCAGCTCACTGACTCGCCTCAGTGCAGAATACAGTTGATTCCATTATAATTTTAAAAAATGTATGTCATTATTTTTCCACCCCCACTCTTTTACATGAGAGAAATTACAGGAGAAAGGGAGACAGAGAAAGAGAGAGAGTGAGGAATGATTTTGTTAAAACCGTGAGTGCAGATACTGAATCAACTCTCCAATTCTTCATAATATTTTAGTTTATTAATTTAATGCATTATAGCTCTTAGCCCTATCCTCACCATGTTCCATATTCTCTCTCTCCATTTTTGGTTTCTGTCATCCACCACATAGGCCTATTCATTCCTTACCTCCGTACCTCCCTGTTTGCTCAAGAGGAATCACAAGATGTAGCTTCAGCAGGGCTGCCTGTCACATGCTGCTTAATTCAAATAGGCTGGGAGTGATAATTCCCCTTTTCCCTCATCCTCAGTGCTCCCTCGACAGAGACCAAGGGCAACCACCAAACCTGGCCGTTGCCATGGCGATGAGAAGGGGGGCGGGGGGAAGGTTAGTGGAGCTCATTTGCCCCCTCCCATCTCCCAGCCAAGTGGTTTCATTCCGACTCCTCCCCCATAATCTCACTCCAACAGCCCCCCTGTACCCCCCATCTCATCTAATATCCTCACCTAAAATACACTGTAGGACCCCTCCTTCCTCCATCTTCTCTCATCCCCCTTTTGAGTACTTCTCACTCCAGGATAGTTAGCCCTCCACCTCCAAGTCACTCCCGCACTCAGGGTCATCACCCCCCATCCAACCCCCACCCCTTAACCTAACCAGGGTCCGATTTGATTTGTTTAACCAAGAGCACCTTTTAACCCATTTAAGCTAAGTGGGTCCCTTTTTCTGACCACACCCTCCTTCATTGTTCCTTGGCTGCCTTGCCACTCCCACCCATCCATGTGTTTATATGGACAGAAAAGAGCAGAAGCTCTGAGCTGTCCGATCAGGCCCAGTGTCTAGTTAGTTACTAATCTCTGTCTGTCTGTCTGAATACACCTCTGCGCGCGCGCACGCACGCACGCACGCACGCACGCACGCACGCACACACACACACACACACACACACACACAGAGGCACCAATAAACATCTGTGCTACAGCTAACAGACTGTTTCTCTCTACACACATGCTCATACCTCTATCATCAAACATTTTCTACGGCAGGGATGGGCATCTTTTGTGGTCCCCACCCCCATCAAAGTTGCCCATCCCTGTCCTACAGGGGATGAGTGGGCAGTATGACAGAAGGGTAAGAAGAGGGGGGATGGGATGAGGGTGCTATGATCTTTTCATTGAACTGACCCCCTCTGGACACTTCCTCTATGGTAGCATCCCAAATGGTACCCCTATATAGTGGACTACAGGGCTCTGATCAAAAATAGTGGACTACATGCAGAATGGGGTGCCATTTGGAATACAGCCTATGTTTTATAGCTGGGTATTGGTTTCACCAGATGAGCCCTTTCTCCCCTTACCTCCCCCTCTCTGCAGGAGAGGCATGTAGCCATGAAATGGGACATGAGGCATCAGGCATCCCTCCCTCACTCCTCAACAGATGGAGGTGAGGTTGGAGGATTAGGGAGACAGGGCATAATGGGGATTAATCACGATGCAAAAAGGCGTGAGGAATTAAGATAACTAGCCTGGTATGTAAGCATACTGTACGCATTGAGGTATTATGGTTATGAGCTTACATTCAGAACAGCTCCAACTATAATGCCCTCAATAGTATTACAGAACAGGTGACATCATCACAGCATGTAAACAGACAGATGGCTATGGACAGACAGGCAGACAGACAGGAAGACAAGCAGAAAGGCAGACAGGCAGAAAGGCAAACAGACATACAGGCAGGCAGGCAGGCTGGCAGACATACAGCCATACGGACAGACAGATAGACAAATGTAAGATTGACAAAAAGGGTGAGACAGAGAATGAGGCATAATAACAAACATAACAAACAAATCCTACTATTGCTCTCTTGGGTTGCTGTCTGGGTAACTATTCTTGTCCCATCCCCTTCACCTCTCTCTGAAGGAGGGAGGGATGGCGTGATGGAGGGAGGAGGGATGGGGGAGGAATAAGAGAGGGGTATGAGAAAGCACCTGCTCCCCAGATGGAACTGAAGGAAGAAGGGATCCTCTTCTCCTCTCTACTCACCTCTCCCCTCCTCTCATCTCGTCTCCCCTCTCTTTTCCTCTCTACTCTCCCCTCCTCTCTTCTCCTCTCTACTCACCTCTCCCCTCCTCCTCTCATCTCCTTTCCCCTCCTCTCTACTCACCTCTCCCCTCCTCTCTTCTCCTCTCTACTCACCTTTCCCCTCCCCTCCCCTCCCCTCTTCTCCTCTCTACTCACCTCTCCCCTCCTCTCTTCTCCTCTCTACTCACCTCTCCCCTCCTCTCATCTCCCCGCTTCTCATCTCCTCTCCCCTCCTCTCCCCTGCTCTCTTCTCCTCTCTACTCACCTCTCTCCTCCTCTCATCTCCCCGCTTCTACTCTCTACTCACCTCTCCCCTCCTCTCTTCTACTCTCTACTCACCTCTCCCCTCCTCTCTTCTACTCTCTACTCACCTCTCCCCTCCTCTCATCTCCTCTCTACTCACCTCTCCCCTCCTCTCATCTCCTCTCCCCTCCTCTCCCCTCCCCTCCTCTCTTCTCCTCTCTACTCACCCCTCCTCTCTTCTCCTCTCTACTCACCTCTCCCCTCCTCTCATCTCCTCTCCCCACCTCTCATCCCCTCCTCCTCCTCTCTCCTCCTCTCTTATCCTCTCTACTCACCTTTTCCCTCCTCTCCCCTCTACTCTTCTCATCTCCACTCATCTCCTCTCCCCTCCTCATCTCCTCTCATCTCCTCTCCCCTCTCATCTCCTCTCATCTCCTCTCATCTCCTCTCCCCTCATCTCCTCTCCTCTCCTCTCATCTCCTCTCCCCTCTTCTTATCTCCTCTCCCCTCCTCTCATCTCTTCTCATCTCCTCTCCCCTCCTCTCATCTCTTCTCCCTTCCTCTCATCTCCTCTCATCTACTCTCCTCTCATCTCCTCTCCCCTCCTCTCATCTCCTCTCCCCTCCTTTCCTCTCATCTCCTCTCATCTCCTCTACCCTCCTCTCATCTCCTCTCATCTCCTCTCCCCTCCCCTCCTCTCATCTCTTCTCCCCTCCTCTCATCTCCTCTCCCCTCCTCTCATCTCCCCTCCTCTCATCTCCTCTCCCCTCCTCTCCCCTCCTCTCCCCTCATCTCCTCTCCCCTCATCTCCTCTCCCCTCCTCTCCCCTCCTCTCATCTCCTCTCATCTCCTTTCCCCTCCTCTCTTCTCCTCTCATCTCCCCTCCTCTCTTCTCCTCTCCCCTCTTCTCCTCTCATCTCCTCTCCCCACCTCTCCACTCCTCTCATCTCTTCTCCTCTCATCTCCTCTCATCTCCTCTCCCCACCTCTCCACTCCTCTCATCTCTTCTCCTCTCATCTCCTCTCATCTCCTCTCCCCACCTCTCCACTCCTCTCATCTCTTCTCACAGGTTCATAACTACATTTCACTCCTCTGTCTCTTATCCACACACATTCATAAATAACACATTCAAATGATGTGCCATTTATGCAGAATACTTTGCTCTCCTCATTCAATTACATTTCAATCCAATTTAATGGCTTTATTGGCATGGGAAACATATGTTAACATTGCCAGAGCAAGTGAACTAGATAATAAAGAAAAATGAAATAAATAATACAAATGGACAGTAAACATTATACTCACAAAAGTTCCACAAGAATAAAGACATTACAAATGTCATATTATGTGCAAATACTTAAAGTACAAAAGGGAAAAAGAATAAACATAAATATGGGTTGCATTTAAAATGGTGTTTGTTCTTCACTGGTTGACCTTTTCACAAATCTCTCTGCTGTGATGGCACACTGTGGTATTTCACCCAATAGATATGGGAGTTTATCAAAATTGGGTTTGTTCAAATTATTTGTGCATCTGTGTTCTCTGACTGTCGTCACTCAAGCTTCATTCAATCTTTATCTGGATCCTCAAAGGATCAGAGAGTGATGAGTGTCAATGCTGATGCTGTGTGTTTGATGTACCTATGCATCAGTATGCAAACTGAACCAATGCTCAAAGAAATGACTTCTAAAATAGCTGTAGCGAATGAGTTGCCATGCAGAGTGAGTCCCGAGGTTTACTGTGTGTTCTGTTTTTGACATTGACATTGATATCCAGTTATTTAACAGTCTCTCCCCTCGCTCTCCTCTTTTTCTCACACTCTCCTCTATTTAACACTCTCTCCCCTCTCTCTCTCCTCTATTTCTCACTCTCTCCTCTATTTAACACTCTCTCCCCTCTCTCTCTCCTCTATTTCTCACTCTCTCCTCTATTTAACACTCTCTCCCCTCTCTCTCTCCTCTATTTCTCACTCTCTCCTCTATTTAACACTCTCTCCCCTCTCTCTCTCCTCTATTTCTCACTCTCTCCTCTATTTAACACTCTCTCCCCACTCTCTCTCCTCTATTTAACACTCTCTCCCTCTCTCTCCTCTATTTCTCACTCTCTCCTCTATTTAACACTCTCTCCCCTCTCTCTCTCCTCTATTTAACACTCTCTCCCCTCTCTCTCTCCTCTATTTCTCACTCTCTCGTCTATTTAACACTCTCTCCTCTATTTCTCACTCTCTCCTCTATTTAACACTCTCTCCCCTCTCTCTCCTCTTTTTCTCACTCTCTCCTCTATTTAACACTCTCTCCCCTCACTCTCTCCACTATTTAACACTCTCTCCCCTCTCTCTCCTCTATTTAACACTCACTCCCCTCTCTCTCTCCTCTATTTAACACTCTCTCCCCTCTCTCTCTCCTCTATTTCTCACTCTCTCCTCTATTTAACACTCTCTCCCCTCTCTCTCTCCTCTATTTCTCTCTCTCTCCTCTATTTCTCACTCTCTCCTCTATTTAACACTCTCTCCCCTCTCTCTCTCTCCTCTATTTAACACTCTCTCCCCTCTCTCTCCTCTATTTCTCACTCTCTCCTCTATTTAACACTCTCTCCCCTCTCTCTCCTCTATTTAAAACTCTCTCCTGTCTCTCTCTCCTCTATTTAACACTCTCTCCTCTATTTAACACTCTCTCCTCTATTTCTCACTCTCTCCTCTATTTAACACTCTCTTCCCTCTCTCTCTCCTCTATTTCTCACTCTCTCCTCTATTTAACACTCTCTCCCCTCTCTCGCTCCTCTATTTAACACTCGCTCCCCTCTCTCTCCTCTATTTCTCACTCTCTCCTCTATTTAACACTCTCTCCCCTCTCTCTCTCCTCTATTTAACACTCTCTCCCCTCTCTCTCCTCTATTTCTCACTCTCTCCTCTATTTAACACTCTCTCCCCTCTCTCTCTCCTCTATTTAACACTCTCTCCCCTCTCTCTCTCCTCTATTTCTCACTCTCTCCTCTATTTAACACTCTCTCCCCTCTCTCTCTCTCCTCTATTTAACACTCTCTCCCCTCTCTCTCTCCTCTATTTCTCACTCTCTCCTCTATTTAACACTCTCTCCCCTCTCTCTCTCCTCTATTTCTCACTTTCTCCTCTATTTCTCACTCTCTCCTCTATTTAACACTCGCTCCCCTCTCTCCTCTATTTAACACTTTCTCCTCTATTTAACACTCTCTCCCCTCTCTCTCTCCTCTATTTCTCACTCTCTCCTCTATTTCTCACTCTCTCCTCTATTTAACACTCTCTCCCCTCTCTCTCCTCTATTTCTCACTCTCTCCTCTATTTAACACCCTCTCCCCTCTCTCTCTCCTCTATTTAACACTCTCTCCCCTCTCTCTCTCCTCTATTTAACACTCTCTCCCCTCTCTCTCTCCTCTATTTAACACTCTCTCCCCTCTCTCTCTCCTCTATTTCTCACTCTCTCCTCTATTTAACACTCGCTCCCCTCTCTCTCTCCTCTATTTCTCACTCTCTCCTCTATTTAACACTCTCTCCCCTCTCTCTCTCCTCTATTTAACACTCTCTCCCCTCTCTCTCCTCTATTTCTCACTCTCTCCTCTATTTAACACTCTCTCCCCTCTCTCTCTCCTCTATTTCTCACTCTCTCCTCTATTTCTCACTCTCTCCTCTATTTAACACTCTCTCCCCTCTCTCTCCTATATTTCTCACTCTCTCCTCTATTTAACACTCTCTCCCCTCTCTCTCTCCTCTATTTAACACTCTCTCCCCTCTCTCCTCTATTTAACACTCTCTCCCCTCTCTCTCTCCTCTATTTAACACTCTCTCCCCTCTCTCTCTCCTCTATTTCTCACTCTCTCCTCTATTTAACACTCGCTCCCCTCTCTCTCTCCTCTATTTCTCACTCTCTCCTCTATTTAACACTCTCTCCCCTCTCTCTCTCCGCTATTTAACACTCTCGCCCCTCTCTCTCCTCTATTTAACACTCTCTCCCCTCTCTCTCTCCTCTATTTAACACTCTCTCCCCTCTCTCTCTCCTCTATTTAACACTCTCTTCCCTCTCTCTCTCCTCTATTTAACACTCTCTCCTCTATTTAACACTCTCTCCCCTCTCTCTCTCCTCTATTTAACACTCTCTCCCCTCTCTCTCTCCTCTATTTAACACTCTCTCCCCTCTCTCTCTCCTCTATTTCTCACTCTCTCCTCTATTTAACTCTCTCTCCCCTCTCTCTCTCCTCTATTTAACACTCTCTTCCCTCTCTCTCTCCTCTATTTCTCACTCTCTCCTCTATTTCTCACTCTCCTCTATTTAACACTCTCTCCCCTCTCTCTCCTCTATTTCTCACTCTCGCCTCTATTTAACACTCTCTCCCCTCTCTCTCTCCTCTATTTAACACTCTCTCCCCTCTCTCTCTCCTCTATTTAACACTCTCTCCCCTCTCTCTCTCCTCTATTTCTCACTCTCTCCTCTATTTAACACTCGCTCCCCTCTCTCTCTCCTCTATTTCTCACTCTCTCCTCTATTTAACACTCTCTCCCCTCTCTCTCTCCTCTATTTAACACTCTCTCCCCTCTCTCTCCTCTATTTCTCACTCTCTCCTCTATTTAACACTCTCTCCCCTCTCTCTCTCCTCTATTTAACACTCTCTCCCCTCTCTCTCTCCTCTATTTAACACTCTCTCCCCTCTCTCTCTCCTCTATTTAACACTCTCTCCCCTCTCTCTCTCCTCTATTTCTCACTCTCTCCTCTATTTAACTCTCTCTCCCCTCTCTCTCTCCTCTATTTAACACTCTCTTCCCTCTCTCTCTCCTCTATTTCTCACTCTCTCCTCTATTTCTCACTCTCCTCTATTTAACACTCTCTCCCCTCTCTCTCCTCTATTTCTCACTCTCGCCTCTATTTAACACTCTCTCCCCTCTCTCTCTCCTCTATTTAACACTCTCTCCCCTCTCTCTCTCCTCTATTTAACACTCTCTCCCCTCTCTCTCTCCTCTATTTCTCACTCTCTCCTCTATTTAACACTCGCTCCCCTCTCTCTCTCCTCTATTTCTCACTCTCTCCTCTATTTAACACTCTCTCCCCTCTCTCTCTCCTCTATTTAACACTCTCTCCCCTCTCTCTCCTCTATTTCTCACTCTCTCCTCTATTTAACACTCTCTCCCCTCTCTCTCTCCTCTATTTCTCACTCTCTCCTCTATTTAACACTCTCGCCCCTCTCTCTCCTCTATTTAACACTCTCTCCCCTCTCTCTCTCCTCTATTTAACACTCTCTTCCCTCTCTCTCTCCTCTATTTAACACTCTCTCCTCTATTTAACACTCTCTCCCCTCTCTCTCTCTCGTCTATTTAACACTCTCTCCCCTCTCTCTCTCCTCTATTTAACACTCTCTCCCCTCTCTCTCTCCTCTATTTCTCACTCTCTCCTCTATTTAACACTCTCTCCCCTCTCTCTCTCCTCTATTTAACACTCTCTCCCCTCTCTCTCTCCTCTATTTAACACTCTCTCCCCTCTCTCTCTCCTCTATTTCTCACTCTCTCCTCTATTTAACACTCTCTCCCCTCTCTCTCTCCTCTATTTAACACTCTCTCCCCTCTCTCTCTCCTCTATTTAACACTCTCTCCCCTCTCTCTCTCCTCTATTTCTCACTCTCTCCTCTATTTAACACTCTCTCCCCTCTCTCTCTCCTTTATTTAACACTCTCCCCCCTCTCTCTCTCCTCTATTTAACACTCTCTCCCCTCTCTCTCTCCTCTATTTCTCACTCTCTCCTCTATTTAACACTCTCTCCCCTCTCTCTCTCCTCTATTTCTCACTCTCTCCTCTATTTAACACTCTCCCCCCTCTCTCTCTCTCCTCTATTTAACACTCTCTCCCCTCTCTCTCTCCTCTATTTCTCACTCTCTCCTCTATTTAACACTCTCCCTTCTCTCTCTCCTCTATTTCTGACTCTCTCCTCTCTCTATATCTATCTCTCTCTCTCTATATATATATATATATATATATATATATATATATATATATCTGTCTCTCTTTTTCCATCTCTCTCTTCCTCTATCTCTCTCCTCTATCACCCCCCGTCTCTCTTGCTCTCTCTCTCTCTCTTTCTTACTCTTTCTCTCTCGTGCTCTCTCCATCTCTTTCTTTCTCTCTCTTTCACTTTCTCTTAATCTCTCTCTCCATCTCTCCCAATAGTCGTTAATCTTCCTGGGCTGTGTGGCGGCTGCGGGCCTGGGCCTGAATCTGCTCTGTCTGGCTATCTACCTGAGCTGTCTGTGCTGCTGTCGTAAAGACGAGGAGGAGGAGAGCAAGAGGCCCAACTCATGCTGTGTCACCTGGTCCGCCGTCGCCGCTGGACTCATCAGCTGGTGAGAAAGACACTATTACAATTACTAACCGACTTACTGTCTGTGTAGAGTCACCTATGTCATGGTAGTCTTTTATGGGACGAGCGGCGGGCTCATAGTCCTGAGAAAATAGTCCTCATGTCCACAGACAATAGGGTAGATAGGCGGCCGCAGCACTCCAAATGTTTCATTAATAAAAGTCATCAGTGTAAGGGAATTTTGTATTTTTTTCACACAACTTTTAACCTAAATCCAATGACATGGTGACATTTTCTGTTGATTTCACGTTAATTGACAACTGAACCAAATGTAAATCAAAACTAGAAGTTCAACTGACGTCTGTGCCCAGTGGGTTGTTTCCCCTAATCAATGTTGTTTATATCAAGGGAAGTACTTAGAATGACATTAGCTGAAAGAATTCCCTTTGATCAAAGACAAGGAGACAAACAAAGATGTAATTCAAAGAACTTTTCACTACCTCACTCTCTTTGTGGTAAAACTTTACAAAGGCTTGAATTATCTAATAGAATCTGTCCGCCAATAGGGCCTGCGGGGAACCCCTTGGCATGTGGGTTACATCATCTGATCTGTACTGATAAGGTGTCCCAAATGGCACTCTATTCCCTATTTAGTCAAATCATTTTTACTGGGTTTATAGGGCTCTGGTCAAAAGTAGTACACTATGTAGGGAATAGGGTGTCATTAGGGATTCAGGCGAGATGGTCGCCTAATTGAATCTGTTTGGAGGAGTGGGTACTTGTGTCCTCCATCTCGTGACAGTCATCATCTCAGCCCAGTGCTCTGCTCTTATTGAGTTAGGCTGGTCACTGGCATTTCCTCCCGTCAGCCATGACACGCACTCACGCGCAGACACACACACACACGCAAACACACACACAGACTCACAGTGCATTCCAGAAAGTATTCAGACCCCTTTTTTGTTACGTTACAGCTTTATTATAAAATTGATTAAATATATTTTTTTCCTCATCAATCTATACACAATACCCCATCATTTTTACAAAATTATAAAAATGTAAAACTGAAATATCAAATTTACATAAGTATTCAGAACCTTTACTCAGGACTTTGTTGAAGCACTTTTGGCAGCGATTACAGCCTCGTGTCTTCTTGGGTATGACGCTACAAGCTTGGAACACCTGTATTTGGTGAGTTTCTCACATTCTTCTCTGCAGATCCATTCCAGCTCAGTCAGGTTTGATGGGGAGCGTCGCTTCACAGCTATATTCAGGTCTCTCCAGAGATGTTCAATCGGGTTCAAGTCCCTGGCTGGGCCACTCAAGGACATTCAGAGACTTGTCCCAAAGCCACTCCTGCGTTTTCTTGGCTGTGTGCTTCGGGTCGTTGTTCTGTTGGAAGGTGAACCTTCACCCCAGTCTGAGGTCCTGAGCGCTCTGGAGCAGGTTTTCATCAAGGATCTGTCTGTACTTTACTCCGTTAATTTTTCCCTCGAACCTGACTAGTCTCCCAGTCCCTGCCGCTGAAAAACATCCCCACAGCATGATGCTGCCACCACCATGCTTCACCGTAGGGATGGTGCCAGGTTTCCCCAAGACGTGACGCTTGGCATTCAGTCCAAAGAGTTCAATCTTGGTTTCATCAGACCAGAGAATCTTTAGGTGCCTTTTAGCAAACTCCAAGCGGGCTGTCCTGTTCCTTTTACTGAAGAGTGGATTCTGTCTGGCCACTCTACCATAAAGGCCTGATTGGTGGAGTCCTGCAGAGAGGGTTGTCCTCCTGGAAAGTACTCCCATCACAAAGGAACTCTAGAGCTCTGTCAGAGTGACCATTGAGTTCTTGGTCACCTCCCTGACCAAGGCCCTTCTCCCCCGATTGCTCAGTTTGGCCGGGCGGCCAGCTCTAGGAAGGGTCTTGGTGGTTCCAAACTTCTTCCATTTAAGAATGATAGAGGCCACTTTTTTTTGGGAGAATTTCAATGCTGAAGACATTTTCAATGCTGAAGACATCATCGGTACCCTTCCCCAGATGTGTGCCTCGACACAATCCTGTCTCGGAGCTTTCCTTCAACCTCATGGCTTGGTTTTTGCTCTGACATGCACTGTCAACTGTGGGACCTTATATAGACAGGTGTGTGCCTTTTCAAATCATGTCCAATTAATTGCATTTACCACAGGTGGACTCAAATCAAGTTGCAGAAACACCTCAAGGATGATCAATGCAAAGGGTCTGAATACTTATGTAAACAAGGTATTTCTGTTTTTTATTTGGATTTGCAACATTTCAAAAAAACTATTTTTACTTTGTCATTGTGTGGTATTGTGTGTAGATTGGTTAGGATTTGTATGTATTTAATCAGTTTTAGAACAAGTCTGTAACGTAGCAAATTGTGGAATAAGTCACAGGGTCTGAATACTTTCCGAATGCACCGTACATAAATAAATACACACACACCCACACACACACACACACATGTTAAGTGCAGTAGGGTGATCAATGTTAACAGATACCTTATTTAACTATTTCAGTTCACTGCTGTTGATAAAGACCCAAACAGAGGCACAATAATAAATCTCATTGTCTCTAGGCTAGGGTATATTGTTAAACCACACTGACACCACTTTAAGGGATAATCCAGCACAAACCACTTATTCCTTTGATTAAAAGTGTGAAATAGTGTTAAAACCCACAATGCTTGCAGTTAGTCTCTGCCCAGAGTGAGGGCAGAGTATGTTTCTTTCCCACAGAGATACTTTGAGGAGATGGGAAACTCCATTAGAATCGTATTAATGCCAATTGTGTATGTGGCCCATGCGTTGTCAATGGGCCGCGCTGTGCATTCTGGAAGATTCTGGGACAAGGAGAGCTCTCTTTCAATGAGTGAATGGGAAACTATTGAGCACTAGCTCAAAAAACAAACATTAGCATGAATTTCATGAACAAGAAGTACAACATTCAGTGCTAACTGTGCCACCAGAGTCTCTGGGTTCAAGCCCAGGCTCTGTCGTAGCCGGCCACGACCGGGAGGTCCATAGGGCGATGCACAATTGGCCAAGCGTCATCCGGGTTAGGCAGGGTTTGGCCGGTAGGGATATCCTTGTCTCATCGCGCACTAGCATCTCCTGTGGCGGGCCGGGCGCAGTGCACGCTGACCAGGTCGCTAGGTGTTTCCTCTGACACATTGGTGCGGCTGGCTTCCGGGTTGGATGTGCGCTGTGTTAAGAAGCAGTGCGGCTTGGTTGGATTGTGTTTCGGAGGACGCATGGCTCTCGACCTTCGTCTCTCCAAAGTCCGTACGGGAGTTGTAGCGATGAGACAAGACAGTAACTACTAACAATTGGATACCACGAAATTGGGGAGAAAAAGGGGGTAAATAAAAATTCTAAAATATTTTTAAAATGTAATTAAAAAAAGAAATACAACATTGAAAATCTTTTCCAAGATGTGAGATAATTAACTTGTTCTCTGTAATATCGTATAGCTTTGGAATCATGACATTACGTACTTTCGAGGAAAATAGGCAGGTTTCTAGACTCATACCCTGACTTTGAGAAGGGATTGCATGACGATTAGCTTAGCAACTGCATGACGCAGCATGACAACGTGAATGCGATGGGTCGACAGCCAGTTGGGTGGGGCATTTCTCCACTCATTGCCCAATGTGATACCTATCTCCTCCTTTATGTAATATCTCTGTTTCCTACAGACACAGGGCCCATTGCTACTCGGTACTTGAAGGAGAAACGGATTTGAATACTTTGGGACACTTAGATTGAGCACATCTTTTTTTCTTCTTTTCTCCCCAATTTCGTGGTATCCCATTGTTAGTAATTACTATCTTGTCTCATCGCTACAACTCCCGTACGGGCTCGGGAGAGACGAAGGTCGAAAGCCATGCCTCCTCCGAAACACAACCCAACCCGGAAGCCAGCCGCACCAATGTGTCGGAGGAAACACCGTGCACCTGGCGACCTGGTCAGCGTGCACTGCGCCCGGCCCACCACAGGAGTCGCTGGTGCGCGATGAGACAGATGATACCGGCCAAACCCTCCCTAACCCGGACGACGCTAGGCCAATTGTGCGTCGCCCCACGGACCTCCCGGTCGCGGCCGGCTGCGACAGAGCCTGGGCACGAACCCAGAGTCTCTGGTTGCACAGCTAGCGCTGTGATGCAGTGCCCTAGACCACTGCGCCACCCGGGAGCCAGATTGAGCACATCTAAGCGAAATATATACATTCTCATGAGGATATAAACGGATGGATGTGTTCTACACAAGTAGGCCCATACTATCTATTGGCTGATTTTGTGATCTGGAATGGAGGTCATTGTTTTAAAAGCGTTATGAAACGTGATAGTGTGTTATCCCCTGTTTCCAGTGATGGGAATTGTCACTATGGTGCGTTCCTACACGATTATCTGATTTCCACATACGGACCAATTAGAAGATAAATTATGGGTTTTTTATTTTATTTTACCCACTGATGGAACATGTTCTTCAACAAATTGACAGGAGATTTATGATTTTTATTTCTGGGGGTGGATTATCCCTTTAAGGCTGAACAATTATACCCTAATTGTTCACGGTTAAGTGTGTTGTCTGACACATTTACTCTGATTTCTCTCTACTCAGATATCCTGCTTTGTCTCAACTGTACTGCAGTCAGAAGACACTAAGTTAAAAGACACTTACATTTTCATTACGTTGTCACGCCCTGACCTTAGTTATCTCTGTTTTCTTTATTATTTTGGTTAGGTCAGGGTGTGACGAGGGTGGGTATGCTAGTTTTGTATTGTCTAGGGGTTTTTGTATGTCTCGGGGTTTTGGTAGTCTAGGTATATGTATGTCTATGGTGGCCTGAATTGGTTCCCAATCAGAGGCAGCTGTTTATCGTTGTCTCTGATTGGGGATCATATTTAGGTTGCCATTTCCCTTTTGGTTTTGTGGGTTCTTGATCTATGTTTAGTTGCCTGTCTGCACTATCCATATAAGCTTCACTGTTTGTTCTTTTAATAAAGAAGAATGTACGCTTACCACGCTGCGCCTTGATCTCCTCCTTACGACGGCCGTGACATACGTGTGACTGCATTATTTAAGCCTGTTGCCTAAAATGGAGAGTGGGTCAACTGTACCACTCCCTCTCTTTTTAACAAGTTATTTAACAAGTTATTATTATTTTGGGATGGTGCATGCAAGCCATCAGCCCTGGCCTGGACAAGGTAGGATAAGTGTCTTTAAGCTCTTGGTTCCCAACATGTTCAACCAGGGATCTCCCAAAGGAATATATTCTTTACACAAAAGGCTGAACATGTTAGCTTCACTCATTAGAAGACTTTTCAACATCAAAAAGACTGTTGCAACAGATATCAATGAAGACATGAAAGGCTTTTCTGACTTCCATGAATGGAAATGTTGCTTCAGTTAGTCTTTTTTATAATATCACTTCAATGTCAAACACGAGGGTGTTTTTTCCTCTGACGACACTGCTTTGAGTTGTCTGTATCATCCTCTCTGATTCGCTGAGCGTCTTTTCCAAATGTGATAATAGTGTGTGTGTCCCAAATGGTACCCTATTCCCTATGTAGTGCACTACTTTTGACCAGGGCCCGTAGGGCTCTGTTCAGAAGTAGTGCACTGTATAGGGAATAGGGTAATATTTGACATACATCCAAACAAACAGCAATTGAGCCATCTGTTCTCATAGTAATTAAGTCTCCTAGCAGCTAATGTGATTTTTATTGTGGGTTCTCCAGGTTGTGGACTGACTTTGGCTCTGGGCTGTCTATAGATGGAGTCTTTTGTAATATTATTACAGTGGCCAGATCCTGGTTAGTTGTCTCCTTCAATGCCTGTGTGAAATGAGATAGATGTCTCTAGAGAGAGTCATCCTAACAGGCAGTTAGGAAAGCTAAGGCTAGCTTTTTCAAACAGAAATGTGCATCCTGTAGTACTAACTCAAAAAAGTTCTGGGATACTGTAAAGTCCATGGAGAATAAGAGCACCTCCTCCCAGCTGCCCACTGCTCTGAGGCTAGGAAACACTGTTACCACTGATAAATCGACTATAATTGAGAATTTCAATAAGCATTTCTCTACGTCTGGCCATGCTTTCCACCTGGCTACCCCTACCACGGTCAACTGCCCGGCACCCTCCACAGCAACCCGCCAAAGCCCCCACCAGTTCTCCTTCACCCAAATCCAGATAGCTGATGTTCTGAAAGAGCTGCAACATCTGGACCCCTACAAATCAGCTGGGCTAGACAATCTGGACCCTCTCTTTCTAAAATTATCTGCCGAAATTGTTGCAACCCCTTTTACTAGCCTGTTCAACCTCTCTTTCGTATCGTCTGAGATTCCCAAAGATTGGAAAGCTGCCACGGTCATCCCCCTCTTCAAAGGGGGTGAAACTCTAGACCCAAACTGCTACAGACCTATATCTATCCTACCCTGTCTTTCTAAGGTCTTCGAAAGCCAAGTTAACAAACAGATTACCGACCATTTCGAATCCCATCGTACCTTCTCCGCTATGCAATCTGGTTTCAGAGCTGGTCATGGGTGCACCTCAACCACGCTCAAGGTCCTAAACGATATCATAACCGCCATCGATAAGAAACATTACTTTGCAACCGTATTCATTGAACTGGCCAAGGCTTTCGACTCTGTCAATCACCACATTCTTATTGGCAGACTCGACAGCCTTGGTTTCTCAAATGATTGCCTCGCCTGGTTTACCAACTACTTTTCTGATAGTTCAGTGTGTCAAATCGGAGGGCCTGTTGTCCGCACCTCTGGCAGTCTCTATGGGTGTGCCACAGGGTTCAATTCTCGGGCTGATTCTCTTCTCTGTATACATCTTGCTGCTGGTGATTCTCTGATCCACCTCTACGCAGACAAAACCATTCTGTATACTTCTGTCCCCTGCTTGGACACTGTTAACTAACCTACAGACAAGCTTCAATGCCATACAACTCTACTTCCGTGGCCTCCAACTGCTCTTAAATGCAAGTAAAACTAAATGCATGCTATTCAATCGACCACTGCCCGCACCTGCTCGCCCGTCCAGCATCACTACTCTGGACGGCTCTGACTTGGAATACGTGGACAACTACAAATACTTAGGTGTCTGGTTAGACTGTAAACTTTCCTTCCAGACTCACATTAAACATCTCCAATCCAAAATTAAATCTAGAATCGGCTTCCTATTTCGCAACAAGCATCCTTCACTCATCCTGCCAAACATACCCTCGTAAAACTGACTATCCTACCGATCCTCGACTTCGGTGATGTCATACATAAAATAGCCTCCAACACTCTCCTCAACAAACTGGATGCAGTCTATCACAGTGCCATCCGTTTTGTCACCAAAGCCCCATACACTACCCACCATTGTGACCTGTACGCTCTCGTTGGTTGGCCCTCGCTTCATACTCGTCGCCAAACCCACTGGCTACAGGTTATCTACAAGTCTGCTAGGTAAAGCCCCTGTCACGTTCCTGACCTGTTTTCCTTGTTTTTGTATGTGTTTTAGTTGGTCAGGGCGTGAGTTGGGGTGGGCATTCTATGTTATGTGTTTCTATGTTGGGTTAAATGTGTTGCCTGATATGGTTCTCAATTAGAGGCAGGTGTTTGACGTTTCCTCTGATTGAGAACCATGTTAAGGTAGGCTGTTCTCACTGTTTATTTGTGGGTGATTGTTCCTGTGTCTGTGTCTGTTGCACCACACGGGACTGTTTCGTTTGTTCGTTCGTTTGGCTAGTCTTTCCTGTTCGTGCGTTCTTCGTGTCATTATGTAAGTTCTCAAGTTCAGGTCTGTCTACGTCGTTTGTTGTTTTGTAGTTTGTGTAAGAGTTTTCGTGTTTCGTCTTTCTTTAATAAATATCCTTTATGTCTGCATACAACGCTGCGTTTTGGTCCGACCCTTACTCCTCCTCCTTATTCGCGGAGGATGCATTAGACAGCCGTTACATCCCCGCCTTATCTCAGCTCACTGGTCACCATAGCAGCACCCACTCGTAGCACGTGCTCCAGCAGGTATATCTCCCTGGTCACCCCCAAAGCCAATTCCTCATTTGACCGCCTTTCCTTCCAGTTCTCTGCTGCCAATGACTGGAACGAACTGCAAAAATCTCTGAAGCTGGAGAGTTATATCTCCCTCACTAGCTTTAAGCACCAGCTGTCAGAGCAGCTCACAGATCACTGCACCTGTACATAGCCCATCTGTAAACAGCCCATCTGTCTACCTACCTCATCCCCATACTGTATTTATTTATTTATCTTGCTCCTTTGCACCCCAGTATTTCTACTTGCACATTCATCTTCTGCACATCTACCATTCCAGTGTTTGATTGCTATATTGTAATTACTTCGCCACCATGGCCTATTTATTGCCTTACCTCCCTTTTTTACCTCATTTGCACTCACTGTATATAGACTTTTATTTTTATTTTGTTCTACTGTATTATTGACTGTATGTTTTGTTTATTCCATGTGTAACTGTATTGTTGTATGTGTCGAATTGCTATGCTTTATCTTGGCCAGGTCACAGTTGCAAATGAGAACTTGTTCTCAACTAGCCTACCTGACTAAATAAATGTGAAATAAATAAAATCTAATTATTCATTGTATAATGAACATGATGGGAGACAGAGAGCTGGTTTCAAGCACAGGGCGCAGCAGGTGTTTATTTGTAAAGGACCACAGGAGGAGGCAGGTAGCTGCGTCCAGGGGCAGGCAGAAGGTCATACACAGGGGGTCCAAAAAGGCTAAAGTACAGGCAGGGAATAGGCAAAAGGCGTCATTAGTGAGGCAGGCCATAACTATCATACACGGGAGGATTAAATCACAGGAAACCCAGCGCTCCAACTAGAAGTGTGTCACAAAACAAACAATACCTCACAATGATGGGGTGCAAAAAACTGAACTAAATAGTGTCTGATAATGACATACAGGTGTGTGAACAGGTGATCAGAATTCAGGTGATTGGGATCAGGAGTGTGAGCTGTGTTCAGGGGATCTACGTGTTTGAGAGTGAGTTGGAAGCAGACGTTACACATTGGGGCTCCTTTTGTTTTGAAACTGGTGTAGCGAACAGATACTAATCCCGTTACATTGTCCCTTTGTGTCTGGGGGAGATTTAAAGAGCTTATGTGAATATACTTAATACGTGTAGACAGACTAGTTCTCTATTTTCACATGAATTGTGTGACTGTGATTGCATTACACTTTTATTATGACTTATTCAACAGTTGATGGTAGTGATAGTCTGATGGTAGTGACATAAAAAAAGCGTGATGGTGCCAGAGATGATGGCTGCCATTTTATTGGCTCTTAACCAACCGGTGATCCTCACCGGCAAACCTACTGTTCCTCTGGAGCTAGGAGAGAGGAGCTCTCACTCTTACCGCCCTGTGTTGTTTATTAGTCTTTGTATGTGGCATAAAATAAGGATTTGACCTGGATGTCACCATAAGGACTACCATAAGGACTATTTCAGGTAGATTGTAGATCTATTTTTTTGTTGCATTGTTTGTTACTTATTTTGTACATAATGTTGCTGCTACTGTCTCTTATGACCGAAAAGAGCTTCTGGACATCAGAACAGCGAATACTGGCGGAGCTAGCATGTTGGAGTGAACGGCTGCGTGTGAGAGGCTCCTGCAACTTTTTTGCGAAATAATCTAACTTAACCTACTTTATGATACTTTTTACAACAAATGTTTCTTTCTAATACAACATCGTAACTTTCTGTGTAAAAATGCCGAGTAATAAGCGACCAAAGGACAATAAATCCACATCGGAGGCCTACTCCACACCAAACAACGAGACAGACATGGCGGAAGGCACAGGCAACAACGTGACACTTAAAGAACTTACCCAGGCTTTGGGAGAACTACGTGTTGCTTTAGCTGAGGATCTTAAGGCTACTATTGCTGAACTGGACACCAAAATCGAGGGCACCATTCGAGCGGTCGCTTCGCAGGGCCAGAGTATTGTGGACCTTGAGAGGGCTTCTGAATTCAGCGCTGGTAGGATCGACGAGTTAGAGAAGCTGTGCTCGTCACTACAGGGTACTGTGCAGAGGCTTTCTGTGAAAGTGGTCGACCTGGAGGACCGTTCCAGACGTAATAACCTTCGCGTTGTTGGTCTGGCAGAGGGGGTAGAGGCGGGCTCTCGCCCCACCGACTTCTTCGCCAAGCTATTGAAGGATGCAATGGGATCGGACGTTTTGGCTTCGGACCCCCAGCTGGACCGTGCACATCGCGCCCCTGTCCCAGTGCCTGGACCGGGTCAACGCCCTCGCCCAGTAATCATCTGTTGTCACAGTTTCAAGACCAAGGATCTTATCCTGCGCGAGGCCCGAATGAGGGGCAACCTGTTACATAAAGGGCACCCCTTCCGTGTCTATGATGATTATGCGCCCGATGTGGCAAAAGACCGTGGCGGCTACAGAGATGTCATGGCCAAACTCTACAAACTCCATCTTCGCCCAGCCTTGCTCTTCCCTGCAAGACTAAGAGTTACCCCGCCCTCCGCTGAGAAGATTTGGCTCTCCTCGGTTTTGGACGCAGAGAAGTTTATCCGGGAACATACGCCAATCCCCCGTACAGGTTAGAGTGCCTTGTCATTGTGTGTTAGGGTCTGCTCATGGAATCGAATCCATACTAAACCATAACGGGTGAAACCGTATTGAACGGTCTCAACAAGGGCTACCGAACATGTAAGATGCTGTGGAGGGCGGTCTTGGCTCTCAATTAAAGTCACTTTCATTCTGGCTGTGTTCAGAGCGATGCCTATTTAGGATGCCTTCCAGGTTTGATCATTGACACTTTCGGATGAATATACTTATATTCCCCCCATTTTTTTTTTTGTTTTGTTTTGTTTCGTTATTTATTTTTTAATTCTTACATTTATTGTTATTACAATACCATTTATTTAAAGCTTGCAGGGGACTGGGGGTGATGGTGGGGAAGGGGCAGACACAGACACCTGGATAGCAAGTTGATGTTTTGTGCCGTTCTGCCTTTGATATAGCCGAGGGCCGCTCTCCCGATTAGATCCCTACCAGCCCTCTGTAGTGTCTACGTAGGTGTGCGTACATATAATTATTATTTGTACTTTATAATTATTTTCTCTTAGCATTTTACTATTATGTATGTGTATATTTTAAATTAGTGTAGATTATTACTCTGGGGCATGAATGTTTCTGTATGTATGGGTATGTATGTGTATATGCGCATATGTATATATGTATGGGTGTGTGTGTGTGTATATGTATATATATATATTTTTAAATATATACCTTTATATGTATTTTTTGGGGATGTGTGTGTATGTGTTTGTATGTATGTATGTGTATGTGTATGTATATATATATATATATATGTGTGTATATATATGTATGTATATATATATATATATATATATATATATGTATATGGGTAAGTATGTGTATGTGTGTGTATGTATACATGTATATAACCTTTTTATTTATTTATTTTCTGACTGGGGGATACGTTTAATTTAGAAAAATTCTTGTTTCCGATCTAACCCA
This sequence comes from Salvelinus fontinalis, assembly GCF_029448725.1. Taxonomy (NCBI): domain Eukaryota; kingdom Metazoa; phylum Chordata; class Actinopteri; order Salmoniformes; family Salmonidae; genus Salvelinus; species Salvelinus fontinalis. The sequence goes on from NC_074694.1 coordinate 26,453,378, forward strand.
CAATATGTAAATGTACGGCTGTCTAAGTTGGTTGCTGATGGTTCATGTTTAGACCGGCAGTGCTTAGCAAAATAATCTTGTGATGCTATATCTTGCTTATCTCAGGGATAGATAGACCCAAGATGACGCTTAAGTGCGCAATATGTTTAGGTTGCAACTTATTCTCTTTAGGTTTATTAGATGCTAATTGGACACTTTATTCGCGGGAGCCTCCTCAGTTCATATGTTAGTAGAAGTTCTAGGATAGTGAGAGGTGAACGTACAGTTGGGATTTTATTTTTGTTTCACCTCTTGTTCGAGGTCGCGCCGTGCTTTTTTGGCATCGGCCAGACAATGTGTTTATTATTTTTATTTTAATTTTATTTTCTCTCCTATTTGTGTATGCCTTTTAAAGGTGGGTTGATCGGGGGGGTAAATAGTGGGGAAAGTAGGGGAACAGGGTGGGAAGTAAAGGGGCTTGCAGGGGGGGAGGGGCTGGTTGGATACTGCTCGGGTGTAGCTGCTACATATGCTGATCGTGATGGTTTGGTGCGCTTTCTTACCTTTTTATTGAGTTACAAGTTATGCAGGCCACCATAGGAACTACAAATGAGAGGGGGGCGGGGCTCACATTCACTTCCTGGAATGTCAAGGGCTTAAACGAACCAATTAAGAGAGGCAAGGTCCTAGCCCACTTGAAAGCACTCTCGTCTGATATCATATTTTTGCAAGAAACCCATCTGAAAAATAATTCTCACAGCAGACTTAAATGTAGGTGGGTGGGGCAAGTGTATCACTCTAACTTCTCTGCCAAAACGAGAGGCACAGCGATTCTGGTACGGAAAGGAATTCCCTTTCTACATAAAACCACTATTGTGGATAAAGAGGGTCGTTATGTGATCGTAATAGGAGAGATCCACTCTACTTCTGTAACTCTACTAAATATCTATGGGCCAAACATTGATAACCCCTCTTTTTTCAAAAGAGTCCTTGCCCTGATTCCAGATATCTCCCATACTAACCTGATCATTGGAGGGGACCTTAACTGCGTGCTAGACCAATATTTGGACAGATCCTCTACCCGGCGAACCCCCACCTCCTATTCAAGTGAATTCTTGAATACCTGCATAAAGAATTCGAACTTATTTGATATATGGAGGATCACTAACCCTACGGGTAGGGAATACTCCTTTCACTCTCATGTTCACAATGTTTATACTCGAATTGACTACTTTTTGGTTGATGCTAAACTACTCCCCTATACCTGTACTGTGAAGTATCTTGATATTATAATCTCGGACCACAGTCCACTCACCTTCTCCCTGAGATTGGGTGACATGTTACCAAACTAGAGGGTCTGGAGGTTAAATCCTCAGCTCCTCACAGAACCAACATTCTGTGAACATCTTAAAGACCAAATAACATTTTTCTTTGACACCAACGACAACACAGAGACTTCCCCAGCATTACTGTGGGAAACACTTAAGGCTTATTTGAGAGGCTGTATCATCTCCTATCAGACTGCCAGGAGTAGGCAAAACAAGGGAAAATTGGTAGAACTGGAGGGACAAATTCACTTACTGGATAGGGAGAATGCTAGACATCCATCTATGGAGAAACATAAAAAAATTACCTCTTTAAAATTTGAATATAATCAGACTCTCTCAGCTAAAATTGCTAAATCTTTTCTCTACGCCAAGCAAAAATATTTTGAGTTTGGTGACAAACCACACAAATTACTCGCCAGACAACTTCGAAAAATTGTGAGTGACCGAATGATTCACAAAGTTAAATCTGCATCTGGGGAATTACTCTCTTCCCCCAAAGACATCAATGACAGATTCCGTCAGTTTTATGAGACTCTATATACATCTAAAGCCGATTCTAACCCCTTAATTATGCAAAACTTTTTGGATGACTGTGATCTTCCTGCCCTGAACCAGGAAGATTCTAACTTCCTGAATAAGGAAATATCTCTTGAAGAAATTCGAGAAACAATCAAAACTCTAAAGAGTGGCAAGACCCCGGGCCCAGATGGATACCCGGGTGAATTCTATAAAACATTCAGCAACATGCTCTCTCCCTACCTGCACAAAATGTTGGTTCAGTCCAGAGAGGATGGAGCTCTCCCATCTACTTTGGATGAAGCATTCATTACAGTTATACATAAGAAGGGTAAAGATCCGGAAGAGGTAGGGTCGTACAGACCAATATCCCTCCTCAATACAGACCAAAAGATTTTAGCAAAAACCCTGGCTAACAGGCTTAGCACTTTAATTGGCAAACTGGTCCATTCGGACCAGACCGGCTTTATCCCGAACAGAAACTCATTCTTCAATCTCAGGCGCCTCTTCAACATTATGTATTCTCAGAGGTTACCAAACGTAGACCTTGGGAACGCTAAGCCTTCCATGTTTGACGGATGCATAAAAACATCCCCCACCTCAGACAAACTGATATCTCGTTTATATGATTCTTTTCAATCGGTTAGCACACCCTCTACAGATGCCATTAAGGCAAAATGGGAGGAAGAACTAGGGACTGACATTTCGATGGCAGACTGGGAAGATAGCTTGGAGTATATCCACACCTGCTCCATTAACTCCAGACATCGGCTCATACAATTCAAGGTATTACACAGATTACACTATTCCAAAACCAAACTGCATAGGATATTTCCTGATACATCCCCTATGTGTGATAAATGTCAGGCTGCACAGGGTACACTTCTCCACTGCTTTGCCCTATGCTCTAGCTTGCATGGTTACTGGTGTGGAATTTTTAGGATCCTCTCTGAAGTTCTGGAGACTTCAATTGACCCAGACCCGCTTCTGATAATCCTGGGAGTGTCTGATTCCCTAATCGGACTAACCAACCCCCAAAAACAACTCATCTCTTACAGTCTCATTCCGGCAAAAAAACTAATCTTGTTGTTCTGGAAAAAGAGGGAAGCGCCCACTACCAAATTATGGCTCAGCGAATTGGCAAACACTGTACACTTAGAAAGGATTAGATATATTCTGAACAATAATTTATTAACATTTGATCAGATCTGGCAGCCTTTCCTCTCTTACTTGGACCATTCGGCGCTGTGAATTTGTACTTTTTAACGCACTCTCCATTGTAATATTTTAATCCACCTCTGGGCAGCACGTGCTGGCACCGCCACCCGAGCAGCGGGGAGGGGTATAAGGGGAAGGGATAAAGGGAGGGAGGGATAAAGGGGGGGAATAAGGGGGGGGTGACACCCACCCTCTTTCTTTCTACCTGTCCTTGTTTTGTATGTCTTGTTTTGTAATAATTGTTTTGCACCCAGAACTCTGGATCTTTTTATTTCTGTCTGCTCTTTTATGTTTAGTTAAAAATTGTATACCTGCCTTTCATACCTATACACCATTCCTGTGTGTGTTCAATAAAAAATATTTGAACGAGAACAGCGAATACTCACCTCAAATTAGACGAAGAATTTTTTTTTAATGAGTCGGACGCGAAGGATATACTCCAAACACCCGACAGGCCCTCATCCCCATCATTCGCTGGAGAAAGAAACAGAAATTTAGCAGAAAGAGATTGGGGTGTCTTGTGAGGATCTGGCGATGAGTGTCTAATCTGCCTTTGCCATCTATATTGTTAGCCAACGTTCAATCGCTGGAAAATAAATGGGACAAACAGAAAGCATGTATATCCTTCCAACCGGACATTAAAAACTGTAATATCTTATGTTTCACAGAGTCGTGGCTGAATGACGACATTAATAACATACATGTGGCGGGTTATACACTATTGGCAGGATAGAACAGCAGCCTCTGGTAAGACACGGGGCGGCGGCGGCCTATGTATATTTGTAAACAACAGCTGGTGCACGATATCTAAGGAAGACTCGAGGTTTTGCTGTAGACCACACTATCTACCTTGAGAGTTTTCATCTGTATTTTTCGTAGCTGTCTACATACCACCACAGACTGACGCTGGCACTAAAACCGCACTCAATGAGCTCTATACTGCCATAAGCAAACAGGAAAACACTCATCCAGAGGCTGTGATCCTAGTGGTCAGGGACTTTAATGCAGGGAAACTTAAATCCGTTTCACCTAATTCTATCCTCCTGATTCCTGCTTACAAGCGAAAATTAAAGCAGGAATCACCAGTGACTCGGTCTATAAAGTTGTCAGATGAAGCAGATGCTAAGCTACAGGACTGTTTTGCTAGCACAGACTGGAATATGTTCTGTGATTCTTCGCATGGCATTGAGGAGTACACCACATCAGCCACTGGTTTCATCAAGTGCATCGATGACGTCATCCCCACAGTGACTATACGTACATGCCCCAACCAGAAGCCATAGATTACAGGCAACATTTGCGCTGAGCTACAGGGTAGAGCAGCCGCTTTGAAGGAACTCTAACCCGGAAGCTTATAAGAAATCCCACTATGCCCTCCAACGAACCATCAAACAGGCAAAGCGTCAATTCAAGACTAAGATTGAATCAAACTACACCGGCTCCGATGCTCATCGGATGTGGCAGGGCTTGCATACTATTACAGACTACAAAGGGAAGAACAGCCGAGAGCTGCCCAGTGACACGACCAGACGAGCTAAACTACTTCTATGCTTTCTTCGAGGTAAATAACACTGAAACATGCATGAGAGCATCAGCTGTTCCGGATGACTGTGTGATCTGCAACCAATGTAAGACCTTTAAACAGGTCAACATTCACAAGGCCGCAGGGCCAGACGGATTACCAGGGCGTGTACTCCGAGCATGCGCTGACCAACTGGCAAGTGTCTTCACTGACATTTTCAATCTCTCCCTGTCTGAATCTGTAATATCAACATGTTTCCAGCAGACCACCATAGTCCCTGTGCCCAAGAAAACTAAGGTAACCTGCCTAAATGACTACCGACAAGTAGCACTCACGTCTGTAGCCATGAAGTGCTTCGAAAGGCTGGTCATGGCTCACATCAACAGCATCATCCCAGATACCATAGACTCACTCCAATTTGCATACCGCCCCACCTGGACAAAAGGAACACCTGTGTGAGAATGCTATTCATTGACTACAGCTCAGCGTTCAACACCATAGTGCCCTCAAAGCTCATCAATAAGCTAAGGACCCTGGGACTGAACACTTCCCTCTGCAACTGGATCCTGAACTTCTTGATGGGCCACACCCAGGTGGTAAGGGTAGGTATCAACACATCAGCCATGCTGATCCTCAACACAGGGGCCTCTCACACAGGGGGGTGCGTGCTCAGTCCCCTTCTGTACTCCCTGTTCACTCATGACTGCACGGCCAGGCACGACTCCAACACCATCATTAAATTTGCCGATGACACAACAGGCCTTCTCCCTCAACGTAATCAAGACTAAGGAGATGATTGTGGACTACAGGAAAAGGAGGACCAAGCACGCCCCCATTCTCATCGACGGGGCTGTAGTGGAGCAGGTTGAGAGCTTCAAGTTCCTTGGCGTCCACATCACCAACAAACTAACATGGCCCAAGCACACCAAGACAGTCGTGAAGAGTTTCACGACAAAACCTATTCCCTATCAGGAGACTGAAAAGATTTGGCATGGGTCCTAATTTCCTCAAAAGGTTCCAAGTTGCACCACCGAGAGGATCCTGACGGGTTGCATCACTGCCTGGTATGGCAACTGTTCGGCCTCCGACTGCAAGGCACTACAGAGGGTAGTGGGTAGGGCCCAGTACAACACCGGGGCCAAGCTTCCTGCCATCCAGGACCTCTATACCAGGCGGTGTCAGAGGAAGGCCCTAAAAATTGTCAGAGACTCCAGCCACCCTAGTCATAGACTGTTCTCTCTGCTACCGCACAGCAAGTGGTACCGGAGCGCCAAGTCTAGGTCCAATAGGCTACTAAACAGCTTATACCCCCAAGAAATAAGACTCCTGAACATCTAATCAAATGTCTACCCAGACTATTTGCATTGTCTCCCCCCCCCCACTCCCCCCCCCCTCTTTTACGCTGCTACTCTCTGTCATTATCTATGCATAGTCACTTTAATAACTCTACCTACATGTACATATTACCTCGACACCGGTGCCACAGCACATTGACTCTGTACCAGTACCCCCTGTATATAGCCCCACTTATTGTTATTTTACTGCTGCTCTTTAATTATTTGTTATTTTTATCTCTTACTTTTTTTAGTTATTTTCTTAACTGCATTGTCGGTTAAGGGCTTGTAAGTAAGCATTTCACTGTAACATGTGACAAATAACATTTGATTTGATTTACTGTAACTACTAACTAGACAACAGAGAAAGAGTATCATGGTGCATTTCCAATGAAGATTTACCCAGGTATTTTACCTAGAAAGCCTCAGACTTTTGTGTTTCCAGCTCCACAGCCCGGCTCCTGGGACTCACTGGGCCTTGACCTCAGTGGACCTGCTCTGACTTGAGGCCAAGGCAAGGCCGCTGGGGCTTTTCAGGCAGCATTTACATAACAATGGCTAACTGTAAACATGGGTTTACATCTTCGATGGTTAACACCTTCTCACAAACCAATTGTTTTGATTATGCAGAGTTTGTTGGTACTGCTCTTCACTGTCAGCCCTAGCTACGGAAACACAATTCCCCCACAATAACATAAGTGTGTATACACTAGTGTAAGACTGGTGTTGCAGTTGAAAAGCAGCAGAGAATTAATGAAGGTGTCCCCCACTCTCTCTCTCAATTACAATTCAATTTAAGGGGCTTTATTGGCATGGGAAACATATGTTTACATTGTCAAAGCAAGTGAAGTAGATAATTAACTAAAGTGAAATAAACAATAAAAATGAACAGTAAACATTACACTCACAAAAGTTCCAAACGAAATAAAGACATGTCATATGTCATATTATGTCTATATACAGTGTTGTAACGATGTGCAAAAAGTACCAAAGAGAAAATAAATAAACATAAATATGGATTGTATTTACAATGGTGTTTGTTCTTCACTGTTAGCCCTTTTCTTGTGGCAACAGGTCACACATCTTGCTGCTGTGATGGCACACGGGGGGGTTTCACCCAAAAGATATGGGAGTTTATCAAAATTGGATTTGTTATTGAATTCTTTGTGGGTCTGTGTAATCTGAGGGAAGTATGTGTCTCTAATATGGTCATACATTTGGCAGGAGGTTAAGAAGTGCAGCTCAGTTTCCAGCACATTTTGTGGGAGGTGAACAGATAGCCTGTCTTCTCTTGAGAGCCAGATCTGCCTACGGCGACCTTTCTCAATAGCAAGGCTAATGCTCACTGAGTCTGTACATAGTCAAAGCTTTCCTTACATTTTGGGTCGGTCACTATGGTCAGGTATTCTTCCACTGTGTACTCTCTGGTTAGGGGCAAATAGCATTCTAGTTTGCTCTGTTTTTTTGTTAATTATTTCCAATGTGTCAAGTAATTATCTTTTTGTTTGCTCATGATTTGGTTGGGTCTAATTGTGTTGCTGTCCTGGGGCTTTGTGGGGTTTGTTTGTGAACAGAGCCCCCGTATCAGCTTGCTTAGGGGACTCTTCTCCAGGTTCTTCATCTCTCTGTAGGTGATGGCATTGTTATGGAAGGTTTGGGAATCGTTTCGTTTTAGGTGGTTGTAGAATTTAACGGCTCTTTTCTGGAGTTTGATAATCAGCGGGTATCGGCCTAATTCTGCTTTGCGTGCATTATTTGGTATTTTACGTTGTACACTGAGGATATTTTAGAAGAATTCTGCATGCAATGGGATCTATAAAGGATTCAAGTATTTTTTGCCAGATCCTCATTGGTATGTCGAATTTTATGTTCCTTTTGATTGCATAGAAAGCCCATCTTGCCTTGTCTCTCAGATCGTTCACAGTTTTGTGGAAGTTACCTGTGGCACTGATGTCTCTCTCCCTCCCCCTCTCCTTCCCTCCCTCCATCCCTCCTCTCCTTACTACAGTATCTGATTATGCTTGGCACATGCTAGCTGCTAATCTGTTGTGACGTACTGTAATTGATGTCTGTTACGCCACATGTAGCAGCTGGCTGGTAGTTGTGGGTATGTGTAGTGCTGGCTCTGTGTAGTACTGGGTCCGGTCCTGTCCTGTCCTGTCCTGCCTGGCTCTGCCTTCCATCATTAGCACACAAGCGCTACCCAATTAGCCCCACATAGCTGGCCCTATATGGAGGCTGTGGGTGACGCTGTGGACATCTGGACCAGACCTGGGTTCAAATAGTATTTGTTTTCTTTGAATTACAGAGTGTTTGATTGAGCCTGGCTGGAGTGTCGGATGGACTGCCAAACAATTACTACTTGAACCTATGTCTGATCTGGTCTTAGACCAATAACACCAGAGCCGTTCAAGTACAGTTACCGCAAATAAAATAAAATGTTTTTTGTTACATGCGCCGAAAACAACAGGCAACCTTATCGTGAAATTCTTACTTACTGTAAGAAATACAATAGCGTGGCTATAAACAGGGAGTACCAGTACCGAGTCAATGTGGGGGTACAAGTTAGTCAAGGTCAATTAGATAATATGTACATGTAGCACAGGAGGTTGGTGGCACCTTAATTGGTAAGAACGGACTCATGGTAATGGCTGGAGCAGAATGAGTTGAATGTTATCAAATACATCAAAAGCATGTTTTCCATGTGTTCGATGACATTCCATTTACTCCATTCCAGCCAATAGTATGAACCGTCCTCCCCTCAGCAGCCTCCACTGACATGTTGGTAGGGGTAAAGTGACTATTCATAGATAATAATCACCAAGTAGTAGGGGGGGGTCAATGCAAATAGTCCGGGTAGCTATTTGATTAGCTGTTCAGTAGTCTTATGGCTTCGGGGTAGAAGCTGTTAAGAAGCCTTTTGGACCTGGACTTGGCGATCCGGTACTGCTTGCTGTGCGGTAGCAGAGAAAACAGTCTATGACTAGGGTGGCTGGAGTCTTTGACAATTTTTAGGGCCTTCCTCTGACATTGCCTGGAATAGAGGTCCTGGATGGCAGGAAGCTTGGCCTCTGATGTACTGGGCTGTATGCACTACCCTCTGTAGTGCCTTGTGGTTGGAGGCTGAGCAGTTGCCATACCTGGCGGTGATGCATCCAGTAAGGATGCTCTTGATGGTGCAGCTGTATAACTTTTTGAGGATCTGGGGACCCATGCCAAATCTTTTCAGTGTCCTGAGGGGTCTTTGGACCATGATAGTTTGTTGGTGATGTGGACGCCAAGGAACTTGACGCTCTCAACCTGTTCCACTACAGCCCATCGATGAGACTGGGGGCATGCTCGGCCCTCTTTTTCTGTAGTCCATGATCATCTAATTTGTCTTGATCACGTTTAGGGAGAGGTTGTTGTCCTGGCACCAGACTGCCAGGTCTCTGACCTCCTCGCTATAGGCTGTCTCATCGTTGTCGGTGATCAGGCCTACAGTACAACCGTTGTGTCGTCGGCAAACCTAATGATGGTGTTGGAGTCGTGCAGGATCTAGTTGCAGAGGGAGGTGTTTAGTCCCAGGGTCCTTACCTTAGTGATGAGCTTTGAGAGCACTATGTTGTTGAACGCTGAGCTGTTGTCAATGAACATTATTCTCACATAGGTGTTCCTTTTGTCCAGGTGGGAAAGGTCAGTATGGAGTGCAATAGAGATTGCGTCATCAGTGGATCTGTTGGGGCGGTATGCAAATTGGAGTGGGTCTCGGGTTTCTGGGATGACGGTGTTGATGTGAGCCATGACCAGCCTTTCAAAGCACTCCGTGGCTACAGACGTGAGTGCTACGGGTCAGTAGTCATTTAGGTAGGTTACCTTGGTGTTCTTGGGCACAAGGACTATGGTGGTCTGCTTGAAACATGTTGGTATTACAGACTCGGTCAGGGACAGGTTGAAAATGTCAGTGAAGACACTTGCCAGTTGGTCAGCGTATGCTCTGAGTACACGTCCTGGTGATCCGTCTAACCCACCAGCCTTGTGAATATTGACCTGTTTAAAGATCTTACTCACATCGGCTACGGAGAGCGTGATCACACAGGAACAGCTGGTGTTCTCATGCATGCTTCATTGTTGCTTGTCTCGAAGCGCGCATAGAATTCAATTAGCTCATCTGGTAGGCTTGTGTCACTGGGAAGCTCGTGGCTGCACTTCCCTTTGTCGTCCGTAATAGTTTGCAAGCCCTGTCACATCCGACGAGCGTCAGAGGCGGTATAGTAGGATTCTATATTAGTCCTGTATTGATGCTTTGCCCGTTTGATGGTTGGTTGGAGGGCATAGCGAGATTTCTTATAAGCGTCCCGTTCCTTGAAAGCGGCAGCTCTACCCTTTAGCTCAGTGTGCATGTTGCCTGTAATCCATGACTTCTGGTTGGGGTATGTATGTACGGTCACTGTGGGGATGATGTCATTAATGCACTTATTGATGAAGTTGGTGACTGATGTGGTCTACTCCTCAATGTCATCGGATGAATCCCGGAACATATTCCAGTCTGTGCTAGCAAAACAGTCCTGTAGCTTAGCATCTGCGTCATCTGCCCACTTCCGTATTGAGGGAGTCAGTGGTACTTCCTGCTTTTCCTTGTAAGCAGGAATCAGGAGGATAGAATTATGGTCAGATTGACCAAACGGAGGGCGAGGGAGAGATTTGTACGCGTCTCTGTGTGTCGAGTAAAAGTGGTCTAGTTTTCTTTCCTCATGTTGCACATGTAACAAGCTGGTAGAAAGAGGTAACACTGATTTCAATTTCCCTGCATTAAAGTCCCCGGCCACTAGGAGCGCCGCCTATGGATGAGCATTTTCTTGTTTGCTTATGGCCTTATGCAGCTCGTTGAATGTGGTTTTAGTGTCTCTGTTTGTAGAGGTTAATAGACAGCTTCAAAAAATATAGATGAAAACTCTCTGTAAATAGTGTGGTCTACAGCTTATCATGAGATACTCTACCTCAGGCAAGCGAAACCTTGAGACTTCCTTAATATTAGATTTCGCGCACCAGCTATTATTGACAAACAGACACAGACCATTTGGTGAAACATAAGATATTACAGTTTGTAATGTCCAGTTGTAGGATAGTCTCGAACAGATCTCATCCAGTTTATTCTCCAATGATTGCTCGTTGGCCAATAAGACGGATGGTAGAGGCGGGTTACCCACTCGCCGACGAATTCTCACAAGGCACACCGGACCAGCGTCCCCTGTATCGTCGTTTCTTCTTCATGCGAATGATGGGGATTTGACACTGGTCCTGTATCAGCAGTAAATCCTTTGCGTCCATCTCATTAAAGGAAACATCTTCATCTTGTTTGAGGTGAGTAATCGCTGTTCTGAAAACTTTTCGGTCTTAAGAGACTGTGACAAAAACATTATGTACAAAATAAGTTACAAACAAGGCAAAAAAACTAAGCGCTAGGTCTTGCCATTTATCTAACAATTACATTAAATAAATACTCACTTTGATTCTCCCATACATTTACAGTGACTTAATGGGGCATATAAGAGAGAGAAAAAAGGATAGTGCACTTTTATGAGGTCTTAGAGAGAGTTCTATTAAGTTCAGCTTTACCACCATGGAAGGATGTTGATTCAAAACTGGCCAATCGTTTCCCTCTTTATGTCCCTCTGAGTAAAATCAATAGCCTTTGTGGTGTTCATTCAATTTTAGGGGATCTACAGTGCCCTCAAAGTATTCATACCCCTTGACTTATTCCACATTTTGTTGTGTTACAGCCTGAATTCACACAATACCCCATCATGACAAAGTGAAAACATGTTTTTAGAAATTTTAGCAAATGTATTGAAAATGAAAATGAAATATCTCATTTACATAAGTATTCACACCCCTGAGTCAATACATGTTAGAATCCCCATTGATAGTGATTACAGCTGTGAGTGTTTTCTGGTTAAGTTTCTAAGAGCTTTTGCACACCTGGATTGTACAATATTTGCACATTATTCTTTTTGAAATTCTTCAAGCTTTGTCAAGTTGGTAGATAGCCATTTTCAAGTCTTGCCATAGATTTGTAAGCCGATTTAAGTCAAAAGTGTAATTAGGCCACTCAAGAACATTAAATGCCATCTTGGTAAGAAACTCAAGTGTATATTTTTATTTGATTTATTTCACTTTTATTTAACCAGGTAGGCCAGTTGAGAACAAGTTGTCATTTACAACAGCGACCTGGCCAAGATAAAGCAAAGCAGTGCAACAAAAACAACAACACAGAGTTACACATGGGATAAACAAACGTACAGTCAATAACACAATAGAAAAATCTGTTTACAGTGTATGCAAATGAAGTAAGGAGGTAAGGCAATAAATAGGCCATAGTGGTGAAGTAATTACCATTTAGCAAATTAACACTGGAGTGGTATACCTGCTGGAGCGTGTGCCATGTGTGGGTGTTGCTATGGTGGACCAGTGAGCTGAGATAAGGTGGAGCTTTACCTAGCAGAGACTTATAGATGACCTGGAGCCAGTGGTTTTGGCGACGAATATGTAGCGAGGACCAGCCAGCGAGAGCATACAGGTCTCAATGGTGGGTGGTATATAGGGCTTTGGTGACAAAACGGATGGCACTGTGATAGACTGCATCCAATTTGCTGAGTAGAGTGTTGGAGGCTATTTTGTAAATGACATCGTCGAGGATCGGTAGGATAGTCAGTTTTACAAGGGTATGTTTGGCAGCATGAGTGAAGGACGCTTTGTTGCGAAATAGGAAGCCGATTCTAGATTACATTCTGTATTGGAGATGCTTAATGTGAGTCTGGAAGGAGAGTTTACAGTCTAGCCAGTCTAACCCTAACCCTAGGTATTTATAGTTGTCCAGATTTTCTAAGTCAGATCTGTCCAGAGTAGTGATGCTAGGCGGGTGGGTGCCGGCAGCGATCGGTTGAAGAGCATGCATATGTGGTCTTGTGTTTTAGGTTATTTTTCTTTTGAAAATGTAAGTTTTTCTCCCAGTGTCTGTTGGAAAGCAGACTGAGCTAGATTTTCCTCTAGGATTCTGCCTGTGCTTAGCTCTATTCCATTTATTTTTATCCCAAAAATCTCCCTAGTCCTTGCCGATGACAAACATACCCATAACATGATGCAGCCACCACTATGCTTGGAAATATGGAGTGGTACTCAGTGATGTGTTGTGTTGGATTTTGCACAAACATAACGCTTTAGGACATTAAGTTCATTTCTTTGCCACATTTTTTGCAGTTTTACTCAAGTATCTTGTTGTAAACAGGATGCATGTTTAGGAATATTTTTATTTTGTACAGGCTTCCCTCTGTTCACCCAGTCATTTAGGTTAGTATTGTGGAGAAACTACAATGTTGCTGATCCATCCCTAGTTTTTTCCTAAAACAGCCGTTTTAAAGTCACCATTGGCCTCATGGTGAAATCCCTGCTTGGTTTCCTTTCTCTTCGGCAACTGAGTTAGGAAGGACGCCTGTATCTTTGTAGTCACTGGGTGTATTGATACACCATTCAAAGTGTAATTAATAACTTCACCCTGCTTAAAGGGATATTCAGTGTCTTCTTTTTCTTTTCTTTTTTCATCTACCAATAGGTGCCCTTTGTGAGGCATTGGAAAACCTCCCTGGTCTTCATGGGACCTCCCTGCTCTACTGAGGGACTTTACAGATAATTGTATGTGTGGGGTACAGAGATGAGGTAGTCCTTCAAAAATGACGTTAAACACTCTTATTGCAAACAGAGTGAGTCCATGTAACATATTATGTGACTTGTTCAGCACATTTTTACTCCTGAACTTATTGAGGCTTGCCATAACAAAGGGTTTGAATTATTTTTGATTCACGACAAAGGTTAAGCTTTTCATTTTTAATTACACTTTAAATATTTCTAAAAACATAATACCACTGACATTATGGTGTATTGTGTATTGTATTGTTGACACAAAATCTAAATGTAATCAATTTTAAATTCAGGCTGTAACACAACAAAATGTGGAAGAAGTTGGTGTGAATGGGTGTGAATACTCTCTGAAGGCACTATATTTTCTGCCACATCTTTTTAAAATCATTTTCGGTATGTTCTGGCGCTGGATGTAAAAATAATAATTTTTGGAACAAATTTCATGGACAGTTATAATTTTTGGATAAGCTTGTATATGGGCAGATATTGGATGCTGTACATCAACTGAGTTTTGTAGTATAGTGCCCATAATTGAGGTTATTAGAGGTTGGAGGGAGTTGTGTTAGGACCCAGGGATAGTATTTGTGGTGCCTGAACAGAATCCCAATGAGACATCTTCTATCTATCTAGCTGGCTGGTGTATCATGATGCCAGTGTGCTACAGTAGTAGATGTTAAATCTCTATCCATCTTTGACCCTGCCATGTGTCACAGTGATCTAATCATAGTTAAGGAAGGCTTACTATATACAGTGCATTCGGAAAGTATTCAGTCCCCTTGACCTTTTCCACATTTTGTGACGTTACAGCCTTATTTTAGATTGGATTAAATTGTTTTTTCCCCCTCATCAATCTACACACTATACCCCATAATGACAAAGGAAAAACTGATTTTTAGAATTTTTTGCAAATGTATTATAAAATAAATACCGGATATATCACATTTACGTAAGTATTCAGACCTTTGCTGAAGCACCTGTGTTCAGAACTTTGTTGAAGCGATTACAGCCTCAAGTCTTCTTGGGTATGACGCTACAAGCTTGGCACACCTGTATTTGGGGAGTTTCTCCAGTTCTTCTCTGCAGATTCTCTAAACTCTGTCAGATTGGATGGGGAGCATCGCTACACAGCTATTTTCAGGTCTCAGGGCCTCCCGGGTGGCGCAGTGGTCTAAGACACTGCATCGCAGTGCTAGCTGTGCCACCAGAGATTCTGGGTTCAAGCCCAGACACTGTCGCAGCCGGTCGCGACCGGGAGGTCCATGGGGCAACGCACAATTGGACCAGCGTCGTCCGGGTTAGGGAGGGTTTGGCTGGCAGGGATATCCTTCTCTCATCGTGCACTAGCGACTCCTGTGGCAGGCCGGGCGCAGGGCACGCTGACCAGGTCGCCAGGTGTACGGTGTTTCCTCCGACACATTGGTGCGGATGGCTTCCGGGTTGGATGTGCGTTGTGTCAAGAAGCAGTGCTGCTAGGTTGGGTTGTGTTGTGTTTCGGAGAACGCATGGCTCTTGACCTTCGCCTCTCCCGTGTCCGTACGGGAGACAAGACTGTAACGACCACCAATTGGATACCATGAAAAAGGGGTAAAATATTTTCAGGTCTCTCAAGAGATGTTTAATCCGGTTCAAGTCCAGGCTCTGGCTGGGCCACTCAAGGACATTCAGAGACTTGTCCCGAAGCCACTCCTACGTTGTCCTGTTAGAAGGTGAACCTTCACCTCAGTCTGAGATCCTTAGCCTTCTGGAGCAGGTTTTCATCAAGGATCTCTCTATTTTCCTAGTGCCTGCCGCTGAAAAACATCCCCATAGCATGATGCTGCCACCACGCTTCTCCGTCGAGATGGTGCCAGATTTCCTTCAGACGTGACGCTTCGCATTCAGGCCAAAGAGTTAAATCTTGGTTTCATAAGATCTTGTTTCTCATGGTCTGAGTCCTTTAGGTGCCTCTTGGCAAACTCCAAGCGGGCTGTCATGTGCCTTTTACTGATGAGTGGCTTCCGTCTGGCCACTCTACCATAAAGGCCTGACTGGTGGATTGCTGCAGAGATGGTTGTCCTTCTGGAAGGTTCTCCCATCTCCACAGAGGAACTCTGGAGCTCTGTCAGAGTGACCATCGGGTTCTTGGTCACCTCCCTGATCAAGGCCCTTCTCCCCCAATTCCTCAGTTTGGGCGGGCGACCAGCTCTAGGAAGAGTCTTGTTGGTTCCAAACTTCCTCCATTTAAGAATGATGGAGGCCACTGTGTTCTTGGGGACCTTCAACACTGCAGACATTTTTTGGTACCCTTCCCCAGATTTGTGCATCAACACAATCCTATCTCTGACCTCTACAGACAATTCCTTCGACCTCATGGCTTGGTTTTTGCTCTGCCATGAACTATCAACTGTGGGACCTTATATAGACAGGTGTGTGTCTTTCCAAATCATGTCTAGTCATTTGAATTTACCACAGGTGGACTCCAATCAATTTGTAGAAACATCTCAAGGATGATCAATGGAAACAGGATGCAGCTGAGCTCAATTTCCCAATCTGGCCCTCATACCATCATGGTCACCAAATCATCCCCAGCTTACATTTGGCTCATTCACCCTCCCCTCTTCCCCTGTAACTACCCCAGGTCGTTGCTGTAAATGGGAATGTGTTCTCAGTCAACTTACCTGGTAAAATAAGGGTTAAATAAATCTAATATTTTTTTGTCTAGTGTCATAGCAAAGTGTTTGAATAATTATGTTATTAAGGTATTTCAGTTTTTATTTTCAATAAATTAGCAAACATTAAAAAAAACTGATTTTGCTTTGTCATTATGGGGTATTGTGTTTAGATGAGGATATTTTTAAAATCCATTTTAGAATAAGTCTGTAATGTAACAAAATGTGGAAAAAGTCAAGGGGTCTGAATACTTTCCGAATGCACTGTAAATGCATCATCGCAAAGAGGAATATGTGTGCAGAAGTTGGAGTTGGAGTTCTTTAGCCAGAGGCTAAATTTCAGTTCTCTCTGTGAATTTGCTTTCTCTCATTCTCTGTTCCAGTTTGTGTGTCATTGACATGACAGTACCACAGACGTTTGCTATGCGTATACCAGGGGCCGTATCAAGAGTCTCAGAGAAAGCGTGCTGATTTAGAATCAGTTTTGCCTTTTAGATCACAATGAATAAGGACAGAAGGGACTTGATCATAGGTCAGTACCTATGGCCCCTGAGCCATCTACTACTCAGTCTGTCTGATGGTCACCAGATATTTATCTGCGTTAAGGAGTCATACTAACTCTCTCTCCCTCCATCTCTCTTCTTTATCTCTAATCCCCTACCATCATCCTGTTAATGAGAATGATTCAGATATTTCAGAGAAACCTATTTCCCCAGGCTGCTTTTATTTGCTAGGCTTTGCTTCTTTATTTCCTGGATGTTTTGAGGTTTCTCTGTATGTGTGTCCCAAATGGCACCCTCTTCCCTATATAGTGAACAACTTTACAACTACAGTGTGTCTCTTGCATCATACAGCGTGTTTAAACACAGGAGCATGAAAGAGGCAGATTCCCGACAGTATGTTTTTGACACCGGGCTAATGTTTTGGTGTGGAAGAAGTAAAGACATCCCACAGACATGATGTAATGCGTTATCATCAGTCATTTACTCATAGTGAGAAATGCATATTCTCTCTTCTCTTTTTCCCTTTCTCTCTCTATTTCTCTCCTTTTTTTGGTATTTTTTTAGGGGGGGGGGTGATCAGCTTTAATATTGCAGATAGATTGTAGCTTGTAATGTAATTATTTATATGTTGCATATACAGTTGAAGTCGGAAGTTTACATACACCTTAGCCAAATACGTTAAATTCAGTTTTTCACAATTCCTGACATTTAATCCTAGTAAAAATTCCCTGTTTTAGGTCAGTTAGGATCACCACTTTATTTTAAGAATGTGAAATGTCAGAATAATAGTAGAGAGAATGATTTATTTCAGCTTTTATTTCTTTCATCACATTCCCAGTGCGTCAGATGTTTATATACACTCAATTAGTATTTGGTAGCATTGCCTTTTAATTGTTTAACTTGGGTCAAATGTTTCGGGCAGCCTTCCACAAGCTTCCCACAATAAGTTGGGGGAATTTTGGCCCATTCCTCCTGACAGAGCTGGTGTAACTGAGTCAGGTTTGTAGGCCTCCTTGCTCGCACACGCTTTTTCAGTTCTGCCCACAAATTGTCTATAGGATTGAGGTCAGGGCTTTGTGATGGCCACTCCAATACCTTGACTTTGTTGTCCTTCAGCCATTTTGCCACAACTTTGTAAGTACGCTTGGGGTCATTGTCCATTTGGAAGACCCATTTGCGACCAAGCTTTAGCTTCCTGACTGATGTCTTGAGATGTTTCCTCAATATATCCAGAAAATGTTCAATACAGATGATGCCATCTATTTTGTGAAGTGCACCAGTCCATCCTGCACCAAAGCACCCCCACAGCATGATACTGCCACCCACGTGCTTCACGGTTGGGATGGTGTTCTTCGGGCTTGCAAACCTCCCCCTTTTTCCTCCAAACATAACGATGGTCATTATGGCCAAACAGTTCTATTTTTGTTTCATCAGTCCAGAGGATATTTCTCCAAAAAGTACAATCTTTGTCTCCATGTGCAGTTGCAAACCGTAGTCTGGATTCTTTATGGCGTTTAAGGAGCAGTGGCTTCTTCCTTGCTGAGCGGCCTTTCAGGTTATGTCGATATAGGACTCGTTGTACTGTGGATATAGATACTTTTGCACCTGTTTCCTCCAGCATCTTCACACGGTCCTTTGCTGTTGTTCTGGGATTGATTTGCACTTTTCGCACAAAAATACGTTCATCTCTAGGAGACAGAACGCGTCTCCTTCCTGAGCGGTATGATGGCTGCGTGGTCCCATGGTGTTTATACTTGCGTACTATTGTTTGTACAGATGAACGTGGTACCTTCAGGCATTTGTAAATTGCTCCCAAGGATGAACCAGACTTGTGGAGGTCTACACTGTTTTTTCTGAGGTCTTTGCTGATTTCTTTTGATTTTCCCATGATGTCAAGCAAAGAGGCACTGAGTTTGAAGGTAGGCCTTGAAATACATCCACAGGTACACCTCCAATTGACTCGAGTGATGTCAATTAGCCTATCAGAAGCTTCTAAAGCCATGACATCATTTTCTGGAATTTCCCAAGCTGTTTAAAGGCACGGTCAACTGAGTGATTATAAATTTCTGACCCACTGGAATTGTGAGACAGTGAATTATAAGTGAAATAATCTGTCAACAATTGTTGGAAAAAAACTTGTGTCATGCACAAAGTAGATGTCCTAACCGACTAGCCAAAACTATAGTTTGTGAACAAGAAATTTGTGGAGTGGTTGAAAAACGAGTTTTAATGACTCCAACCTAAGTGTATGTAAACTTTCAACTTCAACTGTTTATATACATACATACATACACATATAAAGACATACATACATATAAATACATACCTTTTTTTATATATATATTTTTCTTTATTACTTTCTCACCCTACCACCCCTCCCCTAATTGGAGTAAACTAGCCAGTGAACAACAATGCTTAGGCTCCTACTTCCAGCTTAAACATACTATATACATTTTATGGACACAGTCTATTTTACAATAGTTCTATTTTGTTTGTTTTTCCTCCTGTCCCTCATCAACCTCTCCCATCTATTTCTGATGTGCATCCGGTTTGATTGCTATTAGCCATATCTTTCAAACTGTGCTCTTTCACAAAATCTCTGAACCTATATACGTTTTACGGACACAATATGTTTTACATGAGTTATCTTGTTATTAGTCCCACCCTTCAGCTCCATTCAACCCTCCCATCTATTTCTTAACACCGTCCATATTGGATTTCTGTCACGGTTGTCAAAATGAGCGGACCAAGGTGCAGCGTGATTTGAGTTCCACATCTTTATTTAAAGTGAAACTTAAACAAAAACAATAAACGAAACGTGAACTACATGTTGCTGAATGCACTCACACGAAACAATATCCCACAAACGCAGGTGGGAAAAAGGGCTACCTAAATATGATCCCCAATTAGAGGTAACGATAAACAGCTGCCTCTAATTGGGAACCATACAAACCACCAACATAGAAATATGAATACTAGATAACCCCCCCTAGTTACACCCTGACCTAAACCACCATAGGTAATTCAGAGGGCTCTCTATGGTCAGGGCGTGACAATTTATTTTTGCCATATCGTCTTCAACTGTGCTGTGATGTTTCACAAAAGTTCTTAACTTGTCTATTCTCATTGTTTCTACAGATTGTAAATTGCTTTTAGCTAAAAGTATTATTATATTATTGATCTATTGACTATGACTTTTCAGATCACCCAGAAGTGCTATCTGCAGAGTTAGCTCTAGGTAAATGTTGCAATTTTTCAACCATTCCTGGACCTGTGACCAAAACCAAGCTACATATGGACAGTACCAAAACAAATGGTCTAATGATTCTGTCTCTTCGCAGCTAAATCTGCAGAGCTGGGAAGGTTGTATCCCCCATATAAATAACATTCTATTGGTTGCAAGAATTCTGTATAATTTAAATTGAAAAATTCTAAGTTTTGAATCCGGTGTCGTTTTGCGTATTCAGTTCATAAACCATGTGCCATGGAATCGGTATGTCAAAAATCTCTTCCCGACTATTTCGCAATCTATATGGCAGGGCTGTCAATTTTTTGTCCTTAAATGAAACTGGTATACTTTTTTATTTATCACAATTTTATTCTCTCTCTTTCCCTCTCTTTCTTTCTCCTTCTCTCCCCCTTCCCCCAGTCGCTCTCTCTCTCTTTCTGGTTCTCTCTTTCTCTCTCTTCTACCCTCTCTCTCTGCTGTGTGAGAGACTTTCTCCACTGTTATAATTATCATAATAGTTCCTTCTGTTCCTGTCCATGTACTTGTACTGTGTACTCCCCATCAGGACTACCCACATTACTGTTACCGTACTAAACAGCACAGCAGAGTGCTGCGTGGGACGAAATCGGAATGCCATTTCCCAACGCAATGGGAGACAGAGGAAGCTTCTCCTTAGAGGGATTACAGTTACAGAATGTGTCCCAAATGGCAACCTATTCCCTATGTCGTGCACTACATACACTGAGTGTACAAAACATTAGGAGCACATTCCTAATATTGAGTTGCACCCCCCTTTGCCCTCAAAACAGCCTCAATTCGTTGGGGAATGTCGGGGATATTGGCCGATGTTGACTCCAATGCTTCCCACAGTTGTGTCAAGTTGACTGGTAGTGGATCTCTACTCCGAATAGCTCGTTCCATCAATTTGCAGATGGATACACTGCTGCCATGAAGGGATGCACCTGATTGACAATGATGTTCAGATATCCTGTGGCATTCAAAGTTGCTCCATTTTATCAAGGGGCCCAATGTTTGCAATGAAAATACAGCCCACACCACCACCACCAGCCTGCAATGTTGCCATGCGGCATGATGGATCCATGTACTCGTGGCTTTCTACATACCCTAGTCCTCCCATCAGCGTGAAACAGCAGGAACCGGGATTCATCAGACCAGGCAATGTTTTTCCAATTCTCTAGTGTCCAGTGTTTTCGTTCCTTAGCCCACTGCAACCGCAGTTTCTAGTATTTTGCTGAAAGAAGTGGAACTCTGTAAGGTCGTTGGCTACCACACCCCATTCATGTCAAGGTACGTCGAGTTGTGCATTCTTTTATGGGTCTTTGGGCACCAATGTTGTACTGGACTGTCAGTTGACTAACTGTAGACCGTCTGTTGCTCTCTCAGCCTCCTTTGTCCTTTTTCATCAGTTACATGTTTTTGACCACTGGCCTGCCATTGGCTGGATGTCATTTGGGTGGTTGACCATTCTTGATACATACGGGAAACGTTTGAGCTTGAAATACCAAACCGGTGAGCCTGGCACCTACTACCATACCCCCTTCAAGGGCACTTAAATCTTTTGTCTTGCCCATTCACCCTCTGAATGGCACACATACACAATCCATGTCTCAATTGTCTCAAGTCTTGAAAATCCTTCTTTAACCCGTCTCCTCCCCTTCATCTACACTGAATGTAGTGGATTTAACAAGTGACATCAATAAGGGATCATAGCTTTCACCTGGATTCACCTGGTCAGTCTATGTCATGGAAAGAGCAGATATTCCTAATGTTTGTACGCTCAGTGTATAGAGGGCCCCATTTGGGACACGTCCAGTGATCGACACTGTTATGAATGTGGAGGTTTCCCTCAGAGCCTAGACTAAGTTCTACCCACTGGGACTGACCTGTGGTCCTCATCTGGCATCACTTTCCTGGACCAGACATAACAGGAGAAAGTGGGTGTTTTAATATGCTGTAAGGGTAGGCTGTATAAAGTGTGAGGTTCCAGTAATCAAGAGATACTGAGAGAGGTTTATCTCCACAGTAGTTGTGTTAGTGTGGTGGAGTGGGGAGGGATATGCACAGTAGTGTGAAGATAAAGTATTAGTAGAGATACTAAGATAGGGGGACCACTGCTTGTGGTACTGAGAGTACTGAGTACTGTCAGAGTACTATACATAAAATAAATACAAATATAATTTGATTTGATTTTGATGTCCGCAACACACAAACTCAGAGGGGATGAGAAAAATGAAATTTTTCTGAGATAACAAAATTTCAGCCTACTGCTAAAATGTGTATGTGCTTACCCGAGGGCATGTTAGTAATACTTAGTAATCTAAGGTTGCCTGGAGTAATACAGAACCATTTATTATGATAGTGCATAGTTCTGTTTTTCTGTATGACAATGGACAGTGGACTACAAGAACATTCTCAGTCACTGGATGAAGAATGTTGTGTGACTCTGTCCAGTTCTTTTTCTGTCTATGTTCATCACATGTTCCTATTATTACTGACCAGGGAAGAGATGGAGACCTGCACACTGTTGAAATAGAGGAATGAATCCAGGGAAGCAACATTAACCTCCATAACAGTGTCTGTGATCCCAAATGACACCCAATCCCTTACATAGTGCACTACATTTGACCAGAATCCTATGGGCCCTGGTCAAAAGTATCTCACTATATAGGGAATAGGGTGTCATTTGGGATGCACGAAATATGATTCACGTGAATCTCTTAACTGTGCTGTGTGTTTCTTAATTTGCTGTGAGGTTTTATGTCTTTGTCTCTATCTACTGTGCACTTATCTATTTGATCTACTAAACTTTTTAGACTGAATAAACCGAAGAATGGTGGTTCCCACACAAACCTTTTCACAATCATCAACCAAACTAACATACAGTATTCTTCTAGCTTGCACAATACCCTCAAGGTGGGGATGTGCAACGAAGCTCAAGCCTTCATGTTGCCATTTTAGGGGTTGTAGTCATGACAGCTCACCATAACTTTTGACAACTCTCACCCTGGGAGCTGAAAAAGGCAATGACAGAATAATTGATAACAGTTTATAATTGTGGCAAAACAACCTCCTTTAAACGAAGATCAATTATTTATTGGATCAGTCGTTGGTACTAAGTACTGTATGTTGTATACGTTGTCCTATACTGATTAATTTATCAGAAACGCTAACCTGCATCTTCCTTCCTGTCTCTCTCGCTCTGTGCAGTGCTGCGGTGGGAGTGGGTTTCTATGGCAACAGCGAGACCAACGACGGGGTTTACCAGCTGACGTACTCCCTGTACAATGCCAATCACACCCTGGGAGGGGTCGACAATCTGGTGGGTAGCACTACAGACTTAATACATAACCTCTAAGTTTGCTGTACATTATCACTTCGCTACATTACCATACACTACATAACCACACAGCTGACGACTCTCTGTACAACACCAATCACACCCTGGGAGCCGTCGACTGCCTGGTGGGTACAGTAGAATGACTACTCCTCCCAACCCCCCCAATTATACTGCTGACAATTGCCCACTATTCTCTACCCACCCACCCCAATCCTACTCCCTATGCCACGGGGACAGACGAACTCCCCATGAACAAAGAACCATCCTCCTCCTCTGTCCTCCTTGGTGTGCCCCCTACTTTACACTGTGAGGCCCTTCCTGGCTATTTATATCGGTCTCATTTTTTCAATTTGTGCTAAGAAGCGCTGATGATGACACGTAAAGAGGCACCCAAATCCAGCTTTATACGTCAATTTCACACACTCTGGGGCGTTTTTTCACTCAGATAATAAGGCTCAGGAATCTACAGGAAGTTTTGTCAGTGGGATTTCAGTTATATTTTCTCTCAGTGCTAAAAAAGAGCAAGCTATGTTTGATCCCAGCCATTTAGGCAAAAAGGCACAGAAATGTTGTGATGTATGTCCCTTATGATGTATAGACCTTAATGGTTGAACATAAGAATCAGATTTCCTTAATTCTGAATTTGATTAAATATGGTCCAATTTAAAATGCCACCAGCAGATGCTATTATCCAAAGACACTTGGATGATTATACAGTCTCTCTGGCTTATTATGACATCACCATTACATCACCCACTATCCTCCTTCCTTATCACCTCCCTCAGCAGTAAAGCAGGAAGTACATCATTGTGAGAGCGAGAGAGAGAGAGAGAGAGACTCCAGATGTCTTCTATGAATGCTGTCAAAGAGCATGGATTATATCCCCATCTGTGTTAAAGGAGTAAATTAATGTTTCCGTAGCTAGCTGTCTCTCTCATGGCTGTGACTCACACTGCTAAGCCCGAAAACACACATAGCCGGTTTACCGGGCACAGATTAAGCCTAGTCCAAGACTAAGAAGCCCTTTTAATGGAGATTTTTAACTGAGCATGGCCGGGAAACTGGCCCACAGCGTATAGAACCAATTAGCCTGATTCCTATCTGAGCTGTTACTCCTGGTCTTCCAGCGGTACAAAGGACTTACTGTGTCTTATAGACAGACTCCACAGTCTCCCTTCACAATCAGACTCCAAACACACACACTCACACAGAAACACACACACTCCACAGTCTCCCTTCACATAATCAGCCGTGAACCCAGGAAGCAAAGACCTTTGAAGAGGACCAATGGCCGGGCGTCCTGATAGGCTGCTTCAGTGTTAAAGTCTCCTTTCTGACAACAATGGCTGCTTTGGCTTCTGCCCCCGCCACTCAGATGCCTCCTCCTCCCCCTCTCCACACACTCTTCAGAAGTCGGTTCACATCCAAAGAGCAGATCTCTTTGACTAGGAGGGGATGGAAATGAAACACTTAACAGTCACCGTCAATGGAAGTTGGCTGCTTTTTAACTTCACAGTCACCATCAATTTTCCCAGCTTTGGTTGAGTTAGTTAATTAGTTCTGGACCATATGGTTGTGTAGATTTCTATCTGCCCCCCACACAGAAAACCCCGACTGGGAATCTGAATGAACAATCAGACACACAGTTAGAATACATTCTTTTCTGAAGAAGAAGCCAGAAAAACAGTCTGCTGCTGATAGCGTAAGGGGAATTACGGGAATTTGGAATGCTTGGTCTATTGTGTAATCTTTAAGTGATATCCCATATGAACTAGGAACTCTGCAGACATTCTATAAATAAATTGTTATATTCTTTGCTGAGGCTTGGAGGAAGGAGATCGTGAATAAAGAGAGAAGTTTTGACAGCCAACAGTCAGAACTCTAGCCTGGTCCCAGATCTGTTTGTGTTGTCTTGCCAACTCCTGCCAATGACCATAAAAGTTGGCAAGACAGCACAAACAGATGTCAGACCAGGCTATCAGTGTTGCTTGTATTAGTCAGTCAGAGAGCAAGGTTACATCTAGCCGTGGTTAGGACCTGGCCATTGACATAACTGTAAATATATTTCCCTCAACCAAACACACTCTCATCGTAATAGGCTTTGTCTGGAAACAAAATACATTAAAGATTAGTTATTTGACACTGTATGTGACTAAAGAAGGATTTACGTAAGCAACCAAGTTCAAAGAATCGGGCTCTTGGAGAGAGAATGTTTGAAAATTGTTGAGGGGAAGGAAGCAGGGTTATGTATGGCATGGAGTTGACAAGCCATTGATAAACTGCCTGGTTGGAGGTCTCTATGTCCCAAATGGCACCCTACCCCCTGCATAGTGCCAGCAGCATGCTACCCTGCATCCCACTGCTGGCTTGCTTCTCAAGCTAAGCAGCGTTGGTCCTGGTTGGTCCCTAGATGGGAGACCAGATGCTGCTGGAAGTGGTGTTGGAGGGCCAGTAGGAGGTACTCTTTCCTCAGGTCTAAAAAAAAAAAAATATCCCCATGGCAGTGATTGTAGACATTGCCCTGTGTAGGGTGCTGTCTTTCAGATGGGATGTTAAACAGGTGTCCTGACTCTGTGGTCACTAAAGATACCATGGCACTTATTGTATGAGTAGGGGTGGTTGTCCTGGCTAAATTCCCAATCTGGCCCTCATACCATCATGTTCACCTAATCACCCCCAGTTTACAATTGGCTCATTTATCCCCCCTCCTCTCCCCTGTAACTATTCCCCAGGTTGTTGTTGTAAATGAGAATGTGTTCTCAGTCAACTTACCTGGTAAAATAGTGCACACATAATACTGCACCACTGGTCAAAAGTAGTGCACTCTGTAGGGAATAGGGTGGTGTTTTGGATGCAGACTCTGTGTGTAATGGCTGGTGACTGACTGAGCGCTTTTGACTGAGAGTTGGACCTGGGCCTGGGTCTGGATCTGGGCCTATAGACTCCTAGGTTTGATTCCTGTCCCAGATCAGGGATTTCAGAAGGGCATCCCTCAGGTCATTAACCTGCTGGCTGTTGCAGCCTTGGCATCCTTACACATACTGTGCTGCAGCTAGAACACAAACTTGAAGGTCAGCATGTCTTTGTCACAGGATGGTGTCAACATACACTCCCCGACAAAAGGGTTTTTCTTTATTTTTACTATTGTCTACATTGTAGAATAATAGTGAAGACATCAAAACTATGAAATAGCGCATATGGATTCATGTTGTAACCAAAAAATAAATATTATATTTGAGATTCTTCAAATAGCCACCCTTTGCCTTGATGACAGCTTTGCACACACTTGGCATTCTCTCAACCAGCTTCACCTGGAATGCTTTTCCAACAGTCTTGAAGGAGTTCCCACATATGCTAAGCACTTGTTGGCTACTTTTCCTTCACTCTGCGGTACGACTCATCTCAAACCATCTCAATTTGGTTGAGGTCAGGGGATTGTGGATGCCAGGTCATCTGATGCAGCACTCCATCACTCTCCTTCTTGGTAAAATACCGATTACATTGCCTGGAGGTGAGTTGGCTCATTGTTCTGTTGAAAAACAAATGATAGTCCCACTAAGCCCAAACCAGATGGGATGGCGTATCGCTGCAGAATGCTGTGGTAGCCAAGCTGGTTAAGTGTGGCTCGAATTCTAAAGAAATCACAGACAGTGTCACCAGCAAAGCACTCCCACACCATAACACCTCCTCCTCCATGCTTTACGGTGGGAAATTCACATGCGGAGATCATCCGTTCACCCACACCGCGTCTCACAAAGACACGGCAGTTGAAACCAAAAATCTCCAATTTGGACTCCAGACCAAAGGACAAATTGTCACCGGTCTAATGTCCATTGCTCATGTTTCTTGGCCCAAGCAAGTCTCTTCTTATTATTGGTGTCCTTTAGTAGTGGTTTCTTTGCAGAAATTCGACCATGAAGGCCTGATTCACACAGTCTCCTCTGAACAGTTGATGTTGAGATGTCTATTACTTGAACTCTGTGAAGCATTTATTTGGGCTAACTCTGGGTCTTCCATTCATGTGGTGGTCCTCATGAGAACCAGTTTCATCATAGTGCTTGATGGTTTTTGCAACTGCACTTGAAGAAACTTTCAAAGTTATTGATATTTTCCGTATTGACTGACCCTCATGTCTTAAAGTAATGATGGACTGTCATTTCTCTTTGCTTATTTGAGCTGTTCTTGCCATAATATGGACTTGTTCTTTTACCATATAGGGCTATCTTCAGTATACCAACCCTACCTTGTCACAATACAACTGATTGGCTCAAACGCATTAAGAAGTAAAGAAATTCCACAAATTAACTTTTAAGAAGGCACACCTGTTAATTGAAATGCGTTCCAGGTGACTACCTCATGAAGCTGGTTGAGAGAATGCCAAGAGTGTGCAAAGCTGTCATCAAGGCAAAGGGTGGCTACTTTGAAGAATTTATTTGTTTAACACTTTTTTGGTTATTACATGATTCCATATATGTTATTTCATAGTTTTGATGTCTTCACTATTTTTCTACAATGTATAAATAGTAAAAATAAAGAAAAACTCTTGAATGAGTAGGTGTTCTAAAACTTTTGACCGGTAGTGTACATAGTCACCCTATTTCTAGCTCCAGGCCAACTTTGCGGTATTTACCAGCCACGTCACGGACACCGACACCTTGCTCCCGGACAAGCTAAATACCTTCTTTACCCGCTTCGAGAAAAACACAGTGCTGCCGATACAGGCCACCACCGCTCACTAGGCCTGTGAGCTCTTGTTCTCAGGGGCCGAGGTAAGTAAGACATTTAAGCGTGTTAACCCTCACAGGGCTGCCGGCCCATACTGCATTTCTAGCCGCGTCCTCAGAGCAAGTGTAGACCAGCTGGCTGCAATGTTTACGGACATATTCAATCTCGCCCTATCCCAGTCTGCTGTCCCCACTTGCTTCAAGATCTCAACCATTGTTCCTGTACCCGAAGAAAGCAAAGGTAACTGAACTAAATTACTATCGCCTCATAGCACTCACTGCTGTCATCTTGAAGTGCTTTAAGAGGCTAGGTAAGGATCATTATCACCTCCACTTACCCGATACACTAGACCCACTACAATTTGCATACCACCCCAACAGATCTATGGATGATGCAATCACGAGACAGCCTACAGGGAGGAGGGCCCTGGCGGAGTGGTGCCAAGAAAAGAACCTCTCCCTCAAGGTCAACAAAACAAAGGAGGTGATCGTGGACTTCAGGAGACAGCAGAGAGAGCACATCCACATCAACAGGGCCACAGTGAAGAAGGTGACAAGCTTCCAGTTCCTCGGCGTGGACATCACTGGGAACCTGAAATGGTCCATCCACACAGACAGTGTGGTGAAGAAGGTGCATCAGCGCCTCTTCAACCTCAGGAGACTGAAGACATTGGCTTGGTCCCTAAGACCCTCACAAACTTCTACAGTTGCACCATTAAGAGCATCCTGTTGGGCTGTTTGCCTGGTATGACAATTGCACTGTCTGCAATTGCGGTCAGCCCGAAGCATCACAGGGGGCACACTGCCTGCCCTCCAGGACATCTACAGCAACTAGTGTCACAGGAAGGCCAAGAAGATCAAGGACCTCAGCCACCTGAGCCACGGCCTGTTCACCATGCTACCATCTAGAAGGCTGAGAAAGTACAGTTGCACCAGACCATCAGACTGTTAAATAGTCAGCACTAGCCAGCCTCCTCCCAGTACCCTGCCTTGAACTTAGTCACTGTTACTAGCCGGCTACCACCCGGTACTCTACCCTGCAAGTTAGACTGCTGCTCTATGTACAGTGTATTCGGAAAGTATTCAGACCCCTTGACGTTTTCCACATTTTGTTACGTTACAGCCTTGTTCTAAAATGTATTAAATAAAAAGTTGTCTTCATCAATCTACACAGAATACCACATAATGACAAAGCAAAAACAGTTTTTTAGAAATGTTTGCTAATTTATATATATATATATATAAACAAAAATACCTTATTTACGTAAATATTCAGACCCTTTGCTATGAGACTCGAAATTGAGCTCAGGTTAATCCTGTTTCCGTTGATCATCCTTGAGATGTTTCTACAACTTGATTGGAGTCCACCTGTGGTAAATTCAATTGATTGGACATGATTTGGAAAGGCACACACCTGTCTATATAAGGTCCCACATATGACAGTGCATGTTAGAGCAAAAACCAAGCCATAAGGTCAAAGGAATTGTCCGTAGAGCTCCGAGACAGGATTGTGTTAAGGCACAGATCTGGGGAAAGGTACCAAAACAATTCTGCAGCATTTAATAGTCATGGTACCATTTGAAAGGAAACACTTTGAAGTTTGGAAATGTGAATTGAATGTAGTAGAATTTAACATAATAGATCTGGTAGAAGAAGAAGAAAATACAAAGAAAAAAAACAACCAGTCTTGTTCTACCACCATCTTTGAAATGCAAGAGAAAGGTCACAGTTCTAGCCATCACTCTATTTGTAATTATGATAGTGTCCAGAGGATATCAGCAGTGTATGTGCAAAGTTTCAGATGGATAACTTGAAGTATGAGTGAACTACAAGACTTTTACTGTGAAGTCCCCAGGTACAGTTGGGCAAATCGTGAAGGAGACGTTCACATTCATATTACATTTTTCTGCAAGAATATCGTCAAATCTGTATACTTGGACTTTGATTTAGCTTTCCAAGTAATAGTAGCCATATTATAAGTTCAACATTTGCAAAACAACCAGTTTTCATAACTTCATAACTCTGAATATCATTATAAATTTTGTCCAAAATGAAAATGCATGCTGTCGTACAAGGTTAGTAGCTACATTTTACAACTTATACATGGTTTCCGGATACTTCCGTAAAGCCCAGCTCATTGCCTATCTAGCTAGCTTTGTTTACCCCGATTGTTTGCTTATTTGACAAAGATACAGTCGTTCAAGTGATGGCCGCCCGTGTCATCGGCGTGCCATGAAGGTGTCGCTCTCTGACCTTAATGATATAGTGAAGTCTTGTTGCCTTCTAGGATCTCTGAGAAATACATACAAACGTGATTTGACTTGTTGAAACAACATTTAGGGTGAGATTGTCACAGATTCCTTTCTTTATGAATAGAACGAGTGGAAATCCAAAATCGATCGTGCATGCTATATGGACCTTTTTAGGATATGTAAAAGGATTTTATCTAACAAAACAACACTTCATGTTATCTCTGGGACCATTTGGATGATAAATCAAAGCAAGATTTCAGAATGTAAGTACACATTTCACCTTCAGAGATGAATTTCTCCAACCTATCACGATGAAAAAAGTATTTTGTTGTTAGGAGCTCTCCTCAAACAATAGCATGGCATTTTTTCACAGTAATAGCTACTGTAAATTGGACAGTGCAGTTATATTAACAAGAATTTAAGCTTTCAGCTGATATAAGACTCTTATATGTACCGACGTTTGTTGTTTCTCTAAAATCTGCGATCTTGATATAATGCGCTGCATGATTTACAACTGTCCGGTTGACGGAACGCCGATCCTTAAGAAGTTTAAATGGAAGAAGTTTGGAAGAAGTTTGGATCCACCAAGACTCTTCCTAGAGCTGGCCGCCCTGCCAAACTGAGCAATCGGGTGAGAAGGGCCTTGGTCAGGGAAGTGACCAAGAACCCGATGGTCGCTCTGACAGAGCTCCAGAGTTCCTCTGTGGAGATGGGAGAACCTTCCAGAAGAACAACCAGCTCTGCAGCACTCCACCAATCAGGACTTTATGGTAGAGTGGCCAGACGGAAGCCACTTCGCAGTAAAAGGCACATGACAGCCCGCTTGGAGTTTGCCAAAAAAGGCACCTAAAGGACTCAGACCATGAGAAACAAGAATCTCTGGTCTGATGAAACCATGATTTAGCTCTTTGGCCTGAATGCCAAGCATCGCGCCTGGAGGAAACTTGGCACCATCCCTACGGTGGATCTGAATATTTTCCGATTTCACTGTACATATAGTCATTGACCACTGGTCACTTTAATAATGTTTACAGACCGTTTTACCGACTTCGTATGTATATACTGTACTCTAGTCAAGGGTCATCCTATATAACTGCTGCTGTACACATATTTTCTTTTAATGTACTGTCCATACTGTATTCCGGTATCTGACATTACTTGTTCTGATATTTCTTTCTTTTTATTTATGGGATTTGTTTTGTATTGTTAGGTATTAATTACTGCACTGTTGTAGCTAGAAACATAAGCATTTCGCTGCACCTGCAATAACATCTGCAAAATATGTGTACGAGACCAATAAAATGTTATTTGATTCAAATTGATTTGGATGATACTAGAGCATCAGATAATTTTAAGAAGTAGATATTCTATTCCTATCGGCACATTTTACAGTAATGTTAAGGGTTATCTTCAGGTAAAGAGATAGGAATTGGTTAAGTCTAGGGTAAAGGTCTGGATATGTAAGAGCATAGTTGTTGTGTACTGTTAGTCTTGTAGAAATACAGCTGTAATATGACTAATCAGCATCACTACTCTGGACGGTTCTGACTTAGAATACGTGGACAACTACAAATACCTAGGTGTCTGGCTAGACTGTAAACTCTCCTTCCAGACTAACATTAAGCGTCTCCAATTCAAAATTACAACTAGAATTGGCTTCCTATTCCGCAACAAAGCATCCTTCACTCATGCTGCCAAACATACCGATCCTCGACTTCAGCGATGTCATCTATAAAATAGCCTCCTACACTCTACTCAACAAATTGGATGCAGTCTATCACAGTCCCATCTGTTTTGTCACCAAAGCCCCATATATTACCCACCACTGCGACCTGTACGCTCTCGTTGGCTGGCCATCGCTTCATACTCGTCGCCAAACCCACTGGCTCCAGGTCATCTACAAGTCTCTGCTAGATAAAGCCCCACCTTATCTCAGCTCACTGGTCACCATAGCAGCACCCACCCGTAGCACGCGCTCCAGCAGGTATATCTCACTGGTCACCCCCAAAGCCAATTCCTGCTTTGGCCGCCTTTCCTTCCAGTTCTCTGCTGCCAATGACTGGAACGAACTGCAAAAATCACTGAAGCTGGAGACCCATATCTCCCTCACTAGCTTTAAGCACCAGCTGTCAGAGCAGCTCACAGATTACTGCACCTGTACACAGCCCATCTGTAAACAGCCCATCCAATGACCTCATCCCCATACTGTATTTATTTATTTATTTATCTTGCTCCTTTGCACCCCAGTATCTCGACTTGCACATTCATCTTCTGCACCAATGCCATTCCAGTGTCTAATTGCTATATTGTAATTACTTCCCCACCATGGCCTATTTATTGCCTTACCTCCCTTATCTTACCTCATTTGCACACACTGTATATAACTTTTTATTTTTTTCTACTCTATTATTGACTGTATGTTTGTTTATTCCATGTGTAACTCTGTGTTGTTGTATGTGTCGAACTGCTGTGCTTCATCTTGGCCAGGTCTCAGTTGCAAATGAGAGCTTGTTCTCAACTTGCCTACCTGGTTAAATAAAGGCGGGAAAAAAAAATGAGCAACACTGACTTCCCTATTCAGAC
Organism: Salvelinus fontinalis; assembly: GCF_029448725.1. Lineage (NCBI taxonomy): Eukaryota > Metazoa > Chordata > Actinopteri > Salmoniformes > Salmonidae > Salvelinus > Salvelinus fontinalis. The sequence goes on from NC_074694.1 coordinate 26,486,249, forward strand.
ATGTGCTTTGAAGTATGTTTTAAGTGAAGTGAAACTTCTAGCATCATGCAAAAGGTTGTTTCTTTCTGCTAAGCCTTTCTCTTTCCTTCCTCTCCTCCACTTATACTTTCAATGTCTTATGCCATAAAAAGTCAATTCTGGTCTCTTTGTGAAATTTAGACCTACAATAGCTTTCAAATCGTTCCCCACAATATACACCATAGACAACCATTCTGTGGATATTCTCATAACCTTCTTTCTATTTGTGTCAATCATTCAATGTCAATCATATTTTTATCTGATGAAAGATTTTGTCACTTTCATATTCTTTCTTCTTTCGAACCCACAAACAAAAATGGCTCTTAACCCCTCCATCAGGAAATACTATCTATTCTGAGATATAAAACGTCAGCTGTGGTCACCATCACATTGCTGTGTTTTTTCAAGATTTTATGAACCCAATTTAACCAATGGAGGAGAAATCCATCTTTGGATGGCAGGACGGCTGCAGCACTTTAGAGCCATGATCCATTTAATGCCTGAGCTCATCCATTCAAATGTAATTGAAGGAACCCTCCTCTTCTCCTCTCCTCCTCCCTTCCTTTCCTCCTCTTCTCCATCGAGCAGAGAGGTAGTTTGAGCAGGAGCACGTTATTCTATTCACACAGCATCCTTGAATCCTGACATCCCAATCTCACAGCACCAGTTGTTCTCTAAACACCAGAGAGTCTCACAACAACAGGAACCATCTGTGTCCTTGGTTTATTCCACTTGACATCAGTACTATGCATGATCATGTGATTAATATATGCTGCGGAATGCAAGTGCAACACATGATAACGGAAATGCAATAATCATGTGAAGTCGTTAACTCCTGCTCAGTTCTCCTGGCGTGAACAGAGCCACATATATTGTACGGAGTTGCACCTAAGTTTCAGCCCTGCTATGTTCCCCTGACGTGAATGCAGCAACCGTGAATCATATGGAGTTGCATTGCAGGTCTACAAGTTATTTAGGTCAGTTTTGCCATAACGCCCAATATTTTGTGAGAAATTGTCTATTGAGAGAAACTCAAGTGTGTGTGTGATTGGATGGATTGACTATATACTGTCCAACAGGCTATGAAAACATAGGGCGCATTCCAAATAGCACCCTAATTCCGTACATAGTGCACTACTTTTGTGACATACCCATAGTGGATGGATGATAACAGCAGAGCCACAGCCATATCTACAGGATCAGTTGAAGCAATGCGATGATGAGGATCAGACGAATCGATACAGGCAACCAACGGATCCAGTGACTCCCTAGGCTCTACAGATAACATTCCCATGCAGTCCCACAGAGCTCAGATACATGCTTTCCCAGCAATGATTTCATCTCCCGGTTTTGAGGAGCTGAAATAAAGCCGTGGAAATGAGGTAGTGGATCAGATAACAGTAGCACACCAGACGTAATGTTGTTGCTAAACTCTGTCTTTCGGTCTGCCTCCCAAATGGCACCCTACACCCTAGCCATATGGGCCCTGGTCAAAAGTAGTGCACTAAATAGGGAATAGGGTGCCATTTGGTTTGCATATTCTGTTTCTGTAGGGCACGAAGACAGCCAGCCAGGCTGGCTAGTACAAGTGACTGTGGTACATTAGGCCTTGGTGGCACTGTCACAATCATTGTAGCGTAATGTGTTTGTTCCGTATTTACCAATTCCATCCAAAAACCTTTGCATGTCACCTCAACTCTCTAAACCAACCCTCTGACTAGCTTTATCTTCTTCCCCTGGTTCCTCATCTCTTTCACTTTCTCTTTCTCTCTCTTTCACTTTCTTTCTTTCTTACTCTCCCTCTCACTTTCTTTCTTTCTTACTCTCCCTCTCACTTTCTTTCTTTCGCCCTCTCAGATACTCTCTTTCTTTCTGACTCTCCCTTTCTGTCTCTCTCTCAATCTTAATTCCCTTTATTTCTTAATTCCTCTCGCTCTTTCTCTCTACCACATTCTCCCCCCTCCCTCCTGCTCTCCCTATAGCCAAAGGCAATCTAGTGAGCGAGGAGTCCACATACACATATTGAATACCAAACTACCTCATAACTTCCACCCAGCAGCCCCCCAGAACCAAACCACATCGCTGTCCCCACCTCTACAAACACATAAACAATATGAGTGGTCTGTACGCCTGCTGAATGCCAAGTACCTAGGGCTAAATGGAAGTTTTTATTGCCCCTTTTAATTATCAAATACCAAGATGTCACTGACTCTGAAAAACATTTCCCAGTCAACAACCCTCTCCCTGGAACTATGTTGTAATTAAGTGGGAAGCGAAGTGATAGTGTAATCCTGTCCACATTGGGGTTGTGTCCCAATTAAATAGCACTGTATGTGCATTACTTTTGACCAGAGACCTATGGGCCTTGGTCAGTAATAGTGGTATATAATAGGGAATAGGGTGCCATTTTGGATGCAGTATTGGTACTCCTTTCATGTTATGTGTATTTGGCAAAGTTTGTGTAACTAAGAGTGTCACAGAAAAATGTGAGTAGAAGGAAGTTTATAATTCTCTTGTTTGTTTAGTTGTTTGTTTCTAGGAGGCTGTTGCCCTGGTTGCTAAGCCTAATTTGCAGCAGTATGATTATGCTGTTTAATTATGTAGAAAACCGTGTAGTGTTTATTTTTACATTAGCCTAGAATTAAATGAGAAAATATACCACCATGGTGACCCCAGAATAACAGAATGAAGTCATCCCTGGAGAACCAACGTCTACTGAATACCCTGTGCAAGTGATATTGTCCTACGTCATACTTTCGGGTCCTGTCACCTAATCTTTTGAATGGGCTTGGCGATTATATAATCAAATTTGTGAAAACGTGGTCATTTAAGATATATCTGAAATTATATTAGTGTTCGTGGATCTGCTAGATGCCTTTTACGAAGGTCTTGCACTGAAGACCACTAAGGCCCATTGTCAAGCCTGCCCTGTAGTACTCACCTAAATCCGCTATGGGCCGTGGTCAAAAGTAGTGCACCAAAAAGAGAATATAGTGTCATTTAGAATGCGATCTAACTCGTGTTATTCGTATGGAAGTCAATGGAGTATTCTGTGTGTACTCACACTTATCCTCCTCTTCTCCTTCTCCTCTCCTCCTTGCCTCTCCTCCTCTCCCTCTCTCCTTATCTCCTCTAGGTGACTAACACCATGGGTAGCATGGAGAGTGGTCTGAAGCAGCACCTGGCGAGGCTGGATGAGATCTTCGCTACGCGGGGAGACTACGTACAGACCCTACGCTTCATGCAGCAGATGGCTGACAATGTCATCAAACAGCTGTTGGGCCTTCCTGACTGGGACATGGCTAAAGTAGACCTGGCCGCTATCGCAGACCAAACCGCATACGTAGAGTACTACAGGTATAGACCAGACAAAACCACATATAGACCGTGTGTGTTTGTGTGCGTGCGTTCGTTCTTGCTTTTGGGCGTGTGTAAGTGTTTGTGTGCATGTGTGTGAGTTAATGAATGGCTACCTCTTATCAGTAACCCATCTCACCATGTGCTCTGCATGTTCAGATAGTTTTTACAATGTTTGCACAACAATAATAAGACCTTATTGAGTTCAGATGAAAACATAGACCAGCTGAGAGCCTTCACGTTCAGTGAGTTATTACCCTGTGATGGTGTTCAGCGACTCTAAATTTGGCTGAGATGCACACAGTAAGAGTGATCACTGGAGAGACAACAGGCCCCAGGCACATGGTGATGATGTTCAGCTTGACTCTAAATTTGGCTGAGATGCACACAGTAAGAGTGATCACTGGAGAGACAACAGGCACCAGGCACATGGTGATGATGTTCAGCTTGACTCTAAATTTGGCTGAGATGCACACAGTAAGAGTGATCACTGGAGAGACAACAGGCACCAGGCACATGGTGATGATGTTCAGCTTGACTCTAAATTTGGCTGAGATGCACACAGTAAGAGTGATCACTGGAGAGACAACAGGCACCAGGCACATGGTCCTACATCCTGCTCATATTGTACCCTCTTGAATGCTAAGAGAAGAGAGGGGGGGAGAGATTGAGGAGAGAGGGAGACTGCGATATGAGAGACAGACAGAGAGTGAAAGAGGAGTGATGGAGAGAGAGAGAGAGAGAGAGAGGAGGAGAGTGAGAGAAGGAAGACAGAGAGAAACAGAAAGAGAGTGAGAGAGAGAAGGAAGGGAGAGAGTAATGGACATAAGATGGGGTAGGGTTGGGGGGACATAGCCATAGCTTTCAGAGAATTAAATATTCATGCGAATGGATTTGAGCTCATCCATTATTAAATCATCTGGACTGGATCTGTTCCTACATGGGCTAAAGCCAGAGACCACTGACCACAATTATAGCACTGCTTCTATTCTGTTCTGACTGGAGCAGATGCCTTCAGGTGAGGGCACAGAACACACATCGTCAGCAAAAAGTAAAGACATCAAGCACACAAATAGCCTACTCCATGTCTATTCATACACTGACACACACACACAGTCACGCACGCGCTCACTCACATACAGCCTATACCATGTCCATTCCTAAACTGACAGCAGAAAATAGTTGTATTTTGTTGTATTTTGTAGTTTATTTGAAAATACCAACTTTTCAACTACTCAAGGTAGTCAAATATAGAGAATCAACTAAAGGCAACTATTTCCTTTGATATTCAAATACAGGTCTCAGAAAAACTATAATATTTGAAGGTATTTGAATATACGGGGCATTCTAAAGTATTCATACACCTTGACTTTTTCTACATTTTGTTATGTTACAGCCTTATTCTGAAATGGATTCAATTGTTTTTTTCTCTCATCAATCTACACACAAGACCCTATAATGAAAAGCCAAAAACAGGTTCATATAACCTTTTGGACATTTATTAAAAACAAAAAACAGAAAACAGAAATACCTTATGTAAATAAGTATTCAGACCCTTTACTCAGTACTTTGTTGAAGCACCTTTGGCAACAATTACAGCCTTGAGTCTTCTTGGGTATGACGCTACAAGCTTGGCACACCTGTATTTGGGGAGTTTCTCCCATTCTTCTCTGCAAATCCTCTCAAGCTCTGTCAGGTTGGATGGGGAGTATCGCTGCACATCTATTTTCACGTCTCTCCAGAAATGTTAGATCGGGTTCATGTCCTGCCTCTGGCTGGGCCACTCAAGGATATTCAGAGACTTGTCCCAAAGCCACTCCTTCGTTATCTTGGCTGTGTGCTTAGGGTTGTTGTTCTGTTGGAAGGTGAACCTTCGCCCCAGTCGGAGGTCTTGAGCGTTCTGGAGCAGGTTTCAATCAAGGATCTCTCTGTACTTTGCTCCATTAATCTTTCCCTCGATCCTGACTAGTCTCCCAGTTCCTTCTGCTGAAAAATATCCCCACAGCATGATGCTGCCACCACCATGCTTCACCGTAGGGATGGTGCCAGGTTTCCTCCAGACGTGATGCTTGGCATTCAGGCCAAATAGCTCAATTTTGGTTTCATCTGACCAGATAATCTTGTTTCTCATGGTCTGAGTCTTTAGGTGTCTTTTGGTAAACTCAAAGCGGGCTGTCATGTGCCTTTTCCGGAGGAGTGGCTTCCGTCTGGCGACTACCATAAAGGGGTGATTGGTGGAGTGCTGCAGAGATGGTTGTCCTTCTGGAAGGTTCTCCCATCTCCACAGAGGAACTCTGGAGCTCTGTCAGAGTGACCATCGACCAAGGCCCCGATTTCTCGGGCAGTCAGCTCTAGGAAGAGTCTTGGTGGTTCCAAACTTCTTCCAGTTAAGAATGATGGAGGCCACTGGGGACCTTCACTGGGGCCACTTGGGAACCTTCAATGCTGCAGAGATGTTTTGGTACCCTTTGCCAGATCTGTCCCTTGACACAATTCTGTCTCTGCATTCTACAGACAAGTAGTTTGATCTCATGGCTTGGTCTTTGCTCTAACATGCACTGTCAACTGTGGGACCTTATATAGATAGGTGTGTGCCTTTCCAAACCATGTCCAATCAATTGAATTTACCACCGAATGTAAGTTATTTGAAAACAAAAAATCGAACTAACTGATTGGATTAGTTTAGAAAATGTATTTTATTGTATGTTATTTATCTTTGTGTTGCATAAGATTAATTCATTCATAAATCAATCAATATACATGCAGAAACATAGATATTGAAACAAACAATTCTAAAAATCAACCTGCAATAGAGCATGCTGGGAAATATGATAATGATGGGTGTGGTTTTGGTTCAAAGTGATGTGTATGAGTTTCAGGCCTGTTTAATAGGGTAAAGCGAGGCCCTCAAAATGAAGCCTTATGAAATACGTATGGTATTGTGTTAAATATATATATTTTTATATATAACATATTATTCACTTAGGATCTCACTTGGTGAAGTCTATAGGATCCAAAAATGGATGCAACAACCATGTCTCTGTCCTTAACAAATACAGTCATGGGTTGCACCTCTACAATTTACTCAAATAATGAATAATGCTTTACACAAAGCAGTGTTAATTTAACGCTATTCTGGTGTCTATATGGGTCCACAGACTCAACACTTTCAGTGTTGATTGCACACTGTCAGTGTTCATTTGTTTGTGTTTTAACACTGGATAACTTATTTATAATTATCTGTACACAATATAATTTGTTGATTGGTTTTACTTGATTATCTACACAGGCCGCCTGTTCAGGAGAATAGAAATTTACAGAATGTTCAGAGAAATAGAAATGTATTGTGTAGATCAAATATGATCTACTGTCAGACACATTGAAATATTATATGACGTTGTGTGTGCGCTATTCATTATATTTCTATCTGCAACATGCAGTTCCAGATGCAGCCCCACCATTAGTTGAAGGTAGCAAATCCAATAGTTTCTGAAAAGTAGTCACTTCCTGAGGTCTGTTTTCAAATATAAAAAAAAGTAGTCGCTTTCTCAGATCTGTATTCAAATAGTTATCTCCAACGGAACTGTTTGTTCCACCAAAAATAGAGTTACTTTCTCCAAAGCATATTTATATCCCAGGTCTGACACTGACATACACTCACACAAATACCCTACACATGTCCAACCAATCCTCCACTGACATACACAGAGACATCCAGTGTGATGTCTGACGGTATGCGTCCTATTGGGTTAACCAAAGGGTCCTAAGTGTCAGCCAGTCGTGTGTAAGCTAGGGACATGAGCCAGCCAGCTGACTCTCATTTGGGTTGCAACTTGGTTGGCTGCTCCCTCAGCTGACTCTGCACATTACTGTAACCATAGAAATAGAATTACTATAACAGTATTTTCATTCAAGTCAATGTTCTCTGGTGGGTGGAACGGCGGCCATATTGAATATACCCATAGGAATAGGCAATGAAGATAAGATAACGAAGTTATATTTCTGTGACTGTAACGCTGTCATTCTCTCTGTCGTCTAGGGCCTAGGTGCCTCACCTACCTGCTGCTACTGATCCTAGATCTGTTACGCCGTCTATCTGACTCCCTGAAAGACTGACTCTCTGTCATTCTCCCTCTGTCCTCTAGGTGGCTCTCCTACCTGCTGCTACTGATCCTAGATCTGGTCATCTGTCTGGCGGCTTGCCTGGGCCTGGCCAAGCAGTCTCGCTGGCTGCTGACCACGTGAGTAGCCTACTGCTCCTATTTCTGTTCTGTTCAATTCTTTACTATATTGTTTGGTCTGTCGATGCACTTGATTGAATTGGCTGCTTGGAGATTTGCCATGCCCATTTCCAAGAAATATACATTTGTGGTTGATTGAATTGACTTGGAGTCGTGCCATAACTGCCATTTCAAGAACCCCCCCGCCCCCACCCACAGAATTTCAAGAGTGTTACTTGACCTGTTTTATGCGTCTTACATAACTTACATGAATTACAAATGCACTTGACTGAAATGGAAAAGAGAAGCCTTTTTTCTTCCTCACAGCCCGGTCTGGAATAGCTTGAATTATTTAGTTCTTCATTTGTTGTGTGAAGCTGTTTCAACCAGGGGTAGGGAAGCAGGAGAGCAACCAACTTTTTGAAGGGATATGTTGAAGCGAGAGAATTTCTGTGTAATATAAAATAATTACTAAATGTACATCTTCACACACATACAACCTCCCATCTCATCTCAGTATCTATAGTCATCAATAACGATTTCCACCATAAGTACTCCAGCCCCTGCTGTACTGTGAGAGGGATTCCACAGGGCATGTAATGCATCACTCTGTGCACACACACACACACACACACACACACACACACACACACACACACACACACACACACACACACACACACACACACACACACACACACACACACACACACACACACAGACCCCCCCACACACACACAGACCCCCCCTACACACACACAGAGACACAGAGACACAGAGACACAGAGACACACACACACAGAGACACACACACACACACACACACACACACACACACACACACACACACACACACACACACACAGCATATAGTAAGCATGTACTCATCCAGTCCCTCTGTGCCCCGTGCTCACCCAGGCGCATAGCTTCCTGTCTCTCTCCATCAGTCATTTGGGCTGAGAACCAGGCTTATATTATATCCTCAACCAACACCCCCTTAACACACACACACACACTTCAATGAGTCAGTGAGTCAGGCCTCCCAGGGGAGTTTCGATCCATTCCATTCCACTAGGCGTTTTACACATTTGAGATGAATTACAGTTGTGAAGGCCTGCTTGTGGGGTTTATGATGTGTGAACGGAGGTTCTTGTGGGCGTCAAGCCCATTCTTGGTTCCCGGGGATAGAGAGAGGAGAACTTTAGGTAGCACACAACACCTATGTTTGTGGGGCCTAGCTGTGCAGAACATCCCAAATGGCACCCTATTTCCTATATACGTAGTGCAATAATGGGACGGGCATTTTAAATAATTTTACTATTCGAATAATATCATGACGTTTTTTTGGATGTCCGGATAGTCTAAAAACATGTTTTTTGTAATAAGGTTTAAACTTGGACACTTGTTTGCTGCGCAGCCTGCAAGACTCAGAGGAGACGGTACGCAATGCAGCAGGGCGGGGATGACAGGGGCTGGTGTTTTTTTATTTTTTTATTTTTTTATTTATTTCACCTTTATTTAACCAGGTAGGCCAGTTGAGAACAAGTTCTCATTTATAACTGCAACCTGGCCAAGATAAAGTGAAGCGACAAAAACAACAACACAGTTACACATGGTATAAACGAACGTACAGTCAATAACACAATAGACATCTGTATACAGTATGTGCAAATTAAGTAAGGAGGTAAGGCAATAAATAGGCCATAGTGGCGAAGTAATTACAATTTAGCAAATTAACACTGATGATAGATGTGCAGATGAGGATGTGGAAGTAGAAATACTGGTGTGCAAAAGAGCAGAAAAACAAAAACAAATATGGGGATGAGGTAGATAGTTGGTTGGATGGGCTATTTACAGATGGGCTGTGTACAGCTGCAGCGATCGGTAAGCTGCTCTGACAGCTGATGCTTAAAGTTAGTGAGGGAGATATGTCTCCAAATTCAGAGATTTTTGCAATTCGTTCCAGTCATTGGCAGCAGAGAACTGGAAGGAAAGGCGGCCAAAGGAGGTGTTGGCTTTGGGGATGACCAGTGAAATATACCTGCTGGAGCTCGTGCTATGGGTGGGTGTTGCTATGGTGACCAGTGAGCTGAGATAAGGCAGAGCTTTACCTAGCAAAGATTTATAGATGACCTGGAGCCAGTGGGTTTGGCGACGAATATGTAGCGAGGACCAGCCAACGAGAGCATACAGATCGCAGTGGTGGGTAGTATATGGGGCTTTGGTGACAAAACGGATGGCACTGTGATAGACTGCATTCAATTTGCTGAGTAGAGTGTTGGAGGCTATTTTGTAAATGACATTCATTTTGGATTGGAGATGCTTAATATGAGTCTGAAAGGAGAGTTTACAGTCTAGCCAGATACCTAGGTATTTATAGTTGTCCACGTATTCTAAGTCAGAACCGTCCAGAGTAGTGATGTTAGTAGGCAGGCGGGTGCGGGCAGCGATTGGTTGAAGAGCATGCATTTAGTTTTATTAGCATTTAAGAGCAGTTGGAGGCCAAGGAAGGAGTGTTGTATGGCATTGAAGCTCGTTTGGAGGTTTGTTAACACAGGGTCCAAAGAATGGCCAGATGTATACAGAATGGTGTCGGCTGCGTAGAGGTGGATCAAGGAATCACCCGCAGCAAGAGCGACAACATTGATATAAACAGAAAAAAGAGTCAGCCTGAGAAGTGAACCCTGTGGCACCCCCATAGAGACTGCCAGAGGTCCGGACAACAGGCTCTCCGATTTGACACACTGAACTCTGTCTGAGAAGTAGTTGGTGAACCAGGCGAGGCAGTCATTAGAGAAACCAAGGCTGTTGAGTCTGCAGATAAGAATACAGTGATTGACAGAGTCGAAAGCCCTGGCCAGGTTGATGAAGACGGCTGCACAGTACTGTCTTTTATCGATGGCAGTTATGATATCGTTTAGGACCTTGAGACCAGCTCGGAAACCGGATTGCATAGCGGAGAAGGTACGGTGGGATTCTAAATGGTCGCTGATCTGTTTGTTCACTTGGCTTTCAAAGACTTTAGGAAGGCATGGCAGGATGGATATAGGTCTGTAACAGTTTGGGTCTAGAGTGTCTCCCCCTTTGAAGAGGGGGAGGACCGTGGCCGCTTTCCAATCTTTGGGTATCTCAGACGATACAAAAGAGAGGTTTAACAGGCTAGTAATAGGGGTTGTAACAATGGCGGCGGATAATTTTAGGAAGAGAGGGTACACCTTTTCTAGCCCAGCTGATTTGTAGGGATCCAGATTTTGCAGCTCTATCAGAACATCAGCTGTCTGGATTTGGGTGAAGGAGAAGCGGGCGGGGCTTGGGCTAGTTGCTGCGGGGGGTGCAGAGCTGTTGGCCGGGGTTAGGGTAGCCAGGTGGAAAGCATGGCCAGCCGTAGAGAATTGCTTATTGAAATTCTCGATTATCGTGGATTTATCGGTGGTGACAGTGTTTCCTAGCCTCAGTGCAGTGGGCAGCTGGGAGGAGGTGCTCTTATTCTCCATTCTCTTATTTTACAGTGTCCCAAAACGTTTTGGAATTAGTGCTGCAGGATGCAAATTTCTGTTTGAATCTGACTGTGTATATTGGTTCCTAACTTCCTTGAAAAGTTGCATATTGCGGGGACTATTCGATGCTCGTGCACTACGCCATAGGATGTTTTTGTGCTGGTCAAGGGCAGTCAAGTCTGGAGTGAACCAAGGGCTATATCTGTTCTTAGTTTTTAAAAAATTGAATGGGGAATGCATATTTAAGATGGTGAGGAAAGCACTTTATTTTTTATTTTATTTATTTTTATCCCATTTTCTCCCCAATTTTCGTGGTATCCAATCGCTAGTAATTACTACCTTGTCTCATCGCTACAACTCCCGTACGGGCTCGGGAGAGACGAAGGTCGAAAGCCATGCGTCCTCCGAAGCACAACCCAACCAGCCGTACTGCTTCTTAACACAGCGCGCCTCCAACCCGGAAGCCAGCCGCACCAATGTGTCGGAGGAAACACAGTGTACCTGGCCCCCTTGGTTGGCGCGCACTGCGCCCGGCCCGCCACAGGAGTCGCTGGAGCACGATGAGACAAGGATATCCCTACCGGCCAAACCCTCCCTACCCCGGACGACGCTATGCCAATTGTGCGTCGCCCCACGGACCTCCCGGTCGCGGCCGGCTGCGACAGAGCCTGGGCGCGAACCCAGAGACTCTGGTGGCGCAGTTAGCACTGCGATGCAGTGCCCTAGACCACTGCGCCACCCGGGAGGCAAGGAAAGCACTTTTAAAGAACAACCAGGCATCCTCTACTGACGGGATGAGGTCAATATCCTTCCAGGATACCCGGGCCAGGTCGATTAGAAAGGCCTGCTCTCAGAAGTGTTTTAGGGAGTATTTGGCAGTGATGAGGGGTGGTCGTTTGACCGCGGACCCATAACGGACCACAGACCCTCTCTCTCCCTCCTGTGGTGTGTGTGACACGGGAGGGAGAGAGAGAAAAACAGCCCTGACTCACGCTAGTTAGTAAAACTTGTAAATGCCATAGGTTATCTGTGCATGTCTTTACTGCATCAACTTGATGTAAAGAAGCTAGCTAAGAAAGCCAGATGTTAGCTAGCTAGCTAGGCTTGTTGAGGCTATTTTGCTGCGCTCAGCGTCCATGTCTACACTGTAAAAAAATATCTGGTCATTTTTACAGTAAATTACTGGCAGCACAGTAGCTAGTAAATTACTCTAGATTTACAGGACCTTTGCTGAAACACAAATTGCCATCATATTACTGGAAAACCTGACTAAAGCAACATGCTGTATTTCTATAATTTACAGAGCATTACTGGAAGCACAGTGGTTAGTAAACTGTTGGAGATATACAGTGCAGGCAGCTAGTGCCAACAAGTGGCAGTATTTCTGTTACATGTATTTGATATACTGTAGCTATTTCAATACTTATTTTGTAGTGACGTTACATTTGATACCAGAGGTCCAGAGCTCAAGACAAAAATGCTACACTGCGTACGCGCTATGGCATATGTGACATCATCTATAGTAATTTAGCTGTTCTAAAAATAAAATGACCACCAGGTGCCACTAAGGGGTTGATTAAAGCCTCATGTAATGAACCTATTTTCAAACAATTGGCTGGAAATGTTCAATGCTTCAGGATGCTTTGTTTTGTAATTCACTACTATTTTGTAATTCACTAGTCAGAACTACAATTTATGTATTTTGTAACATTATAATTAGAATACATGTATTTAGTTTTTTCTAATACAAAAATAAACTTGCAAGTAGCCCGTTTAACTAAAACAACATTCTCGGCAATGGTAACATAATCTTTTTGCTTGCTATGACTGTGAAATTTTCTTGTTTATCTACCTCAGGTGAATGCACTGACTTGAAGTCACTCTGGATAAGAGTGTCTGCTAAATGACCAAAATGTAAAAGTAAATGTAAAAATGTACACTTGCAAAGCACATTGCTGGGTATTATTCTAACAGACTCCAGAAACAAGGCCAAATTTGATCAAAATCAAATAGTTAGAGGGCGGAGCTCATTAGAATAATACCCAGCAGTGTGCTTTGCAGCGTTAATGTAACATTTACATTTTGGTCATTTAGCAGACGATATTGTCCAGATCGACTTAGTGCATTAAACTAAGATTGATTAAAAAAAACACATATCACAGTCATAGCAATAAAATGTTTCTGTAACCGTTACTAAAACTTTTGTTGTAGTTAAGGACAAATTGGTCTTCAAGGTATTTTATATTTGTAACAACATACCAATGATGTATCTTTGCCCATCTCTGGCTCGTGCCAAGTACGTTACTGTAATATTCACAGTAACTTGACACCAGTGTCCTGGTAATGACTAATATCAGAGCAAAAACAAAGCACAATACTCTAAGAAAGTAAATGCTAATGTAATATTGGTATTTAACAGTATTTTATTAGAATTACATGGTCTTGGTGCATGCAGGTTTATGAATATTTGGCGTTTTTATATCACAAGCACTTTGAGAGGCCTAAACAGGTTAAATGCCTAGTTAAATAAAGTTTAAATGAAAATATAAAATTAAAATAAAAACTAAGGACGTAGCAAAGCACTCAACCAGTAAAGGTTAAGCCCAACATTTGACTGTAGGGTGTCAGCAAATATAATAAAGTTTACCCTATTCATCTATGGCAAAGGTACTTCTATTTTTCTCCTTTCATCTGTGTCTAGTGTTAGCTAGTTACCGGCTAGCTAGGTCTTCAGCCAGCATGGAACAAAAGAGGGGAAGTAATTCAAAACATCCATCAGTGCTGCTTTGAACTGCATCACAAGAGACATGCCAAACGGGAGATGTATAAAAATATATATATCATTAATGCAATTTCAATGTTTGAGTTGATTTGTGTATTACCAATTTTGTAGTGATGGGAAAATGAAGCTTCCTGAAGCATTGAGCATTTCCAGCCAAATTTGTCGATAATAGGTTATTTACGTGAGGCTTTGATCAACACATTGTACACCAGTGGCACCTGCTGGTCAAAATAATTTAGAACAGCCAAATTATTATAGATGACGTCGCACACACCGTATCGCGTGCACAGGGTAGCCTTTTTATCTTCTAGTGAAACCAATAGCAAACTAATCAGGTGGTTGTTCAACAAAGTGAAGCTTCGGACGTTATTGATCACTTGCGTCTGATAAAGTGATGCAAGCATCGGCACACTGCTTCGAAGTAAACTGCTTAGCGGTTTTGATGCATGCTCCGGTATAAAACGTATCACTACAAATTTGCCTGAGATGATTTTACTGCAACACTGCTCATTACATCCAAGTTTCTTTACATAGGAGTTTCAAAGAGCTGTCTGTCAAGGCAAGCTCATGAATATAGGCTCCCCACCCACTCAGCCTGTATGTACATTTTCAAAAAAAAATAGCATATCAATCCTCAGAAATATTATTGTGATGTTTTTGGCTATTTTACACAGGAATTAGAATGACTGTTCAAGGCCTTTAAATATACAAATTATAATGATAACATATTCACTTGAAGTCTTTGTATTGAAACTGGATGTATGCAACAGACCATGTCTCAGTCACTAACAAATTCAGTCATGGTAACTCTACAATTCACTCGAAAGGCAAGGCATTCTGGGAAATATTCAAATTGCAACTAAAGCTTTACACTTAGTAGTGTGTTAATTCAATAATATTCAGTATCTATACAGGTCCACACCTTCAGTGTTAATTTAACATGGGGGAATTTGCTGTGTAGAACCAGCTCACCTGCTTTTCTCTATGATTTGACTATTAGATATTTTTAAAATAGTTTAACCATGTTAAAACGAGAGTTCAGTTCACGTAACAGGGTTTACCTTAAAATTAGGGACAGACGTAAATGAATCACATGACATAAATAATAATCTTCAGAAATGACTTTGTCAAAGCAGCAAAATAACTAGGGCTTTACAATGATGCTGAAACTTGGAGAATTTGGGGGATTAAGTGGGGCACACGTCATAAAAACTAGATTCAAAAGTTTGTTGTTTTAGTAAGTTAAGAATGTCAAATGACATGGTATATCCTTGTGTGTAGCAATGTCACATATATTATTTGATTTAACTGAGACAAAGCCATTTCATTGTTAAAATGGACCTTTGATTTTCTTTAAAAAAGAATGTGTACTCTTGCAAGTATTTGAATACTGACATCCGTTCAGATATTTGAATATTCAAATAACCGTGCCTGCCCATCCCTATGCACTATATAGAGAATAGGGTACCATTAGGACACAACCCAGAGCTGCCCTCTCTCTGTGTTGGTGTGTGTGTGCATCAGGCTTTATGTTTATGTCTTGTTGTTTATGTATCTGTCTATGCATGTAATGAACCACCCAGGCTTCATCTGCCACTGCCCCAGTCCCTGCTCCTTCTCATAGATCAGTGATCTGCCTGCCTGAGCACAAAAGCCAGTGGTAGCTTGCTTGATGTGGTGTAGTGTTGTGTGTTCAATAAAGGCACGCTGGGTTATTTTTCCTGCCAACTGGGTCACCCAGAGCACACACACACACACACACTCTGTCTCTCGCTCATATTAATTGAGGCCTCCATGGCCCAGTGGACCCACATAACCACTCATTAAGCACTTACAGTACAGTAGTGCAGAGCGGGCACCTATCCTTCAACACCACTGACTTCAACCACCCACCGTAGTTCCCAGAGGTCATACGCACACACAGCCTGTGTAGTCCCCCAGAGCCCACACGTGTGCAAACACACACACACACACAAATCAGAGAACACACACCGCTGTTATGCTCTTGAGGAAGACCCTTGATTATGGATTTTATTGCACATATATTCAACTTTTCTCATGGGCTATACAGTATATGGCTGTCAAAGCTGCATATTCTCAACTCACAAATAATACTACTACTGTTAATAATTAACTATTTCTTTTCATTCTGACTGTGCTCACAAACTGTCCTGACAGACAAAGACCCTGGCTTCTCTTCTCACACGTCAATGCAAACACAGGAAGCGAGAGGACGGGTGTGTGAGAGAGAGAAGGGTCGTACAGCGGTGGGAACTCACAATGCCAATTATGCTGCCAGTTGTGAATTGGATTAGTGGGAGAGCTGTAAAGTGTTATGACCTGAATGATGCACACCACACACACACACACACACACACACATACATATGTACGTACACAGACACACAATCACACACACACAGACATACACTCACATACACGGATCAGAGAGACAAATAGGCTCATCGTATTCCTAACCACTACTGCACACATTCATATGTGATGAGAGAGGTGGCTGGACAACTCAACACTAGCTAATTTCATTTTCTCTGAAATATTGTTGTAATTTATGATTGGACCCAATGAGTATTGATCCCCTTGCATGCATATGTAGATGATGTGAAATAGCTAGCTAGCTAGCGGTGCGTGCTAGCAGAGTTCAATTGGTGATGTCACTCGCTCGAAAGCAATGCATGTCTGGTTAGAAGAGAGCAGAGAGGATGAATGTTCCATTGCCTGCATCATGTACTTGTAAAGAGGCTGTTATCGACTGGAGGACAACAGAGATGACGCACCCTAACATCTCTCCTCCTGTTCATACACTGTTCACTACAGAGCATTCTCAGTCTCCAGAGAGAGGACCTTTGACCTTTTTGTTGTATGACTGACGAGGCAGAGTGACAGCCCAATCAGATAATGACATCATCTTTGATTATCACATCCTTGATGACCACAGATTTCTAATGTTTTGTGGCCAGTGTTATAGTTATTCTAGTGTGTTATTAACAGTGTTATAATACCCACAATTCTGTCTCTGTGTGTTCCTGCAGAATGATGGTGTTTGGGGTGCTGACGTTGATCCTGAGCTGGGCGTCTCTGGGAGTTGACCTTGCCACAGCTGTGGTGAGTGACTGTGACTCCAAGGCCTGTGTCCCAAATGGAACCGTGTACAGTGCATTCAGGAAATATTCAGACCCCTTGACTTTTTCCACATTTTGTCATCAAATGTATTTATGAAGGCCTTTTTACATTAGATGATGTAAAAAAGTGCTGTACAGAAACCCAGCCTAAAACACCAAACAGCAAGCAATGCAGCTGTAGACGCACAGTGTCGAGGAAAAACTCCCTAGAAATGCAGGAACCAAGGAAGAAACCTAGCGAGGAACCAGGCTCTGAGAGGTGGCCAGTCCTCTTCTGGCTGTGCCGGGTTGAGATTATAACAGTACATGGCCAAGATTTTCAAACGTTCATAGATGACCAGCAGGGTCAAATAATAATAATAGTCACAGTGGTTGTAGACTCGGCTTTTCATAGCAACCTACAACCTTGTTTTAAGTGTTTCTAAAATCCCCTATGGGAAAACTGAATGGTGGGATAACGATTGGAACCATTTTCTTGTTTGACAGCTAGTTTTTATGTGTATTATGACTCATACGGTGGTACTCCATTAGGCAGCGTACAATTGGCCAGTGTTGTCCGGGTTAAGGGAGTGTTTGGCCGGGGGGGGGGGGGTTCTTTTGCTCATTGCACTCTAGCAACTCCTTGTGGTGTGCCGGGAGCCTGCAAGCTGACAACGGTAGTCAGTTTCCTCTGACACATTGGTGCGGCTGGCTTCCGGGATAAGCAAGTGTGTTAAGAAGTAGCGCGGCTTGGCGAGTCATGATTTGGAGGACGCATGTCAAAACCTTCACCTCTCCTGAGCCCATTGGAGAGTTGCAGCAATGAGACCAGATTGTAACTACCAATTGGGGAGAAAAGGGGGTAAAAAATTGTATTAATAAAAGATAAAGGAAATACCAACGTACAGTTGAAGTCGGAAGTGTACATACATCTTAGCCAAATACGTTAAATTCAGTGGGTGAATTTTGGTGTAACTAGGTTTGTAGAACTCCTTGCTCGCACACGCTTTTTCAGTTCTGCCCACAAATTTTCTATGGGATTGAGGTCAGGGCTTTGTGATGGCCACTCCAATACCTTGACTTTGTTGTCCTTAAGCCATTTTGCCACAACTTTGTAAGTATGCTTGGGGTCATTGTCCATTTGGAAGACCCATTTGCGACCAAGCTTTAACTTCTGGAGATGTTGCTTCAATACATCCACAAAATGTTCCTTTCTCATGATGCCATCTTTTTTGTGAAGTGCACCAGTCCTTCCTGCAGCAAAGCACCCCCACAATATAATGCTGTCACCCCCGTGCTTCACGGTTGGGATGATGTTCTTCAGCTTGCAAGCATCCCCCTTTTCCTCCAAACATAACGATGCTCATTATGGCCAAACAGTTCTATTTTTGTTTCATCAGACCAGAGGACATTTCTCCAAAAAGTACAATCTTTGCAGTTGCAAACCATAGTCTGTCTTTTTTATGGCAGTTTTGGAGCAGTGGCTTCTTCCTTGCTGAGCGGCCTTTCGGGTTATGTCGATATAGGACTTGTTTTACTGTGGAAATAGATACTTTTGTACCTGTTTCCTCCAGCATCTTTACAAGGTCATTTGCTGTTTTTCTGGGATTGATGTGCACATTTCGCACCAAAGTATGTTCATCTCCAGAAGACAGAACGTTTCTCCTTCCTGAGAGGTATGACGGCTGTGTGGTCCCATGGTGTTTATACTTGCGTACTATTGTTTGTACAGATGAACGTGGCACCTTCATGCGTTTGGAAATTGCTCCCGAGGATGAACCAGAATTGTGGAGGTCTTGGCTGATTTCTTTTGATTTTCCCATGATGTCAAGCAAAGAGGCACTGAGTTTGAATGTAGGCCTTGAAATACATTCACAGGTACACCTCCAATTGACTCAAATGATGTCAATTAGCCTATCAGAAGCTTCGAAAGCCATGACATAATTTTCTGGAATTTTCCAGGCTGTTTAAAGGCACAGTCAACTTAGTGTATGTAAACTTCTGACCCACTGGAATTGTGATACAGGGAATTAATTATAAGTGAAATAATCTGTCTGTAAACATGTTGGAAAAATGGCTTGTGTCATGCACAAAGTAGATGTCCTCACCGACTTGCCAAAACTACAGTTTGTTAACAAGAAATTTGTGGAGTGGTTGAAAAATGAGTTTTAATGACTCCAACCTCAGAGTATGTAAACTTCGAACCTCAAATGTAGGTGTCTTAATAGGGTGGTGGGCCACTACGAGCCAGAACAGTTACAATGCACCTTGGCATAGATACTACAGTCGTGGCCAAAAGTTTTGAGAATGACACAAATATTAACTTCCACAAAGTTTGCTGCTTCAGTGTCTTTAGATATTTTTGTCAGATGTTACTATGGAATACTGAAGTATAATTACAAGCATTTCATAAGTGTTAAAGGCTTTTATTGACAATTACATGAAGTTGATGCAAAGAGTCAATATTTGCAGTGTTGACCCTTCTTTTTCAAGACCTCTGCAATCCACCCTGGCATGCTGTCAATTAACTTCTGGGACACATCCTGACTGATGGCAGCCCATTCTTGCATAATCAATGCTTGGAGTTTGTCAGAATTTGTAGGGTTTTTGTTTGTCCACCTGCCTCTTGAGGATTTACCACACGTTCTTAATGGGATTAAGGTCTGGGGAGTTTCCTGGCCATGGACCCACAATATCGATGTTTTGTTCCCCCAGCCACTTAGTTATCACTTCATCATGCATCATGCATCATGCTGGAAAAGGCATTGTTCGTCACCAAACTGTTCCTGGATGGTTGGGAGAAGTTGCTCTCGGAGGATGTGTCGGTACCATTCTTCATTCATGGCTGTGTTCTTTGGAAAAATTGTGAGTGAGCCCACTCCCTTGGTTGAGAAGCAACCCCACACATGAATGGTCTCAGGATGCTTTACTGTTGGCATGACACAGCACTGATGGTAGCGCTCACCTTGTCTTCTCCGGACAAGCTTTTTTCCGGGTGCCCCAAACATTCGGAAAGGGGATTCATCAGAGAAAATGACTTTACCCCAGTCCTCTACAGTCCAATCCCTGTACCTTTTGCAGAATATCAGTCTGTCCCTGATGTTTTTCCTGGAAGGAAGTGGCTTCTTTGGTGCCCTTCTTGACACCAGGCCATCCTCCAAAAGTCTTTGCCTCACTGTGCGTGCAAATGCAGAGCAAGCTCTGTACTGGTGGTGCCCCGATCGCGCAGCTGATTCAACTTTAGGAGACGGTCCTGGCGCTTGCTGGACTTTTTTGGGCGCCCTGAAGCCTTCTTCACAACAATTGAACCGCTCTCCTTGAAGTTCTTGATGATCCGATAAATGGTTGATTCAGGTGCAATCTTACTGGCAGCAATATCCTTGCCTGTGAAGCCCTTTTTGTGCAAAGCAATGATAATGGCATGTGTTTCCTTGCAGGTAACTGTGGTTGACAGAGGAAGAACAATGATTCCAAGCACCACCCTCCTTTTGAAGCTTCCAGTCTGTTATTCAAACTCGATCAGCATGACAGAGTGATCTCCAGCCTTGTCCTCATCAACACTCACACCTGTGTTTACGAGAGAATCACTGACATGATGTCAGCTGGTCCTTTTGTGGCAGGGCTGAAATGCAGTGGAAATGTTTTGGGGGGATTCGGTTCATTTGCATGGCAAAGAGGGACTTTGCAATTAATTGCAATTCATCTGATCACTCTTCATAACATTATGGAGTATATGCAAATTGGCATCATACAAATTGAGGCAGCAGACTTTGTGAAAATGTAGATTTGTGTCATTCTCAAAACTTTTGGCCACGACTGTACAAGTGTCTGGAACTCTATTTTGTTGACTGAGCGGGCCATGGCATATGGTTCACATCGTTTTCATGCTCATCAAACCATTCAGAGAGAATTCATGCCTTGTGGATGGGGTCATTTTCATCCTATGGGGGCATAGCCATGGTAGCCAAAATAATGTCCTGCCCAGCATTTTTAAACATGACTCTAAGCAGGAACCACACCTGTATGGAAGCACCTGCTTTCAATATACTTTGTCTCCCTCATTTACTCAAGTGGTTCCATTATTTTGGCAGTTATGATATGATAATGAGCCTACATATACAGCAGTCTTCACTCTGTCCAGCTTGTTAACAGTCATCGAAACAAATCTATGTATAGAGGACCATTTTTTGCCCCTATGGGCCCTGATCAAAAGTTGTGCACTATGTAGGGAATAGGGTGCAATTTCTGAAACAACTCAGGACCATGTCTATGCCCATGTCCAACTGTTACTGTTACTGTGCTAATCAATTCTTACCATGGCTGACAGCTAAGACGAATTGCTTTGGGGCCATGATTGTTCACACTCACTTTGAAAGTGTTCTTAAAGAATGCGTGTGTGTGTGTGTGTCTTTGTGTGCATGTGTGAGTCTGAGAGAAATCACATTAAATAGCTTTCCGTCAGAAATCCTTAGGGATGTGCCTTCCTATATGCTCTGAATACATAACCGCAACGTGTTAACATAAAGCCATAATGCATTTACATAGACAAGTACTACTGCTGTCTAAAAAAGTGTCGTTGGATGCCTGTGTCTTGAATCAGATGAAACCAGGTAGGAAAAGAGGAGAAAGAGTTAGAGAGAGAAAAGGGCAGCAGGAAAAGGAGGAGAAACCAGGTTACATTTAGTTACCAGAGGTTTGAAATCTGAAGGATATTGGTGCCTACCCTTGTTTCATCCTTTATCCTCCTGGGAACTAGTCTCTCTCTCTCCTGAAGGTTTTGATCGTCACTACCTATCAACTGTGAATTAACTAGATATAACTCAACCCCATAACTACTGCTAAACAGCTGTTACAGTAACCAGTAAACCAGATCATGAGTCATCATTTATAAAAACCAACTGGTCAATGATGTTCTGTCAGGGATTATGTGACGAATGATGGTCATATTCTGGTCTTGAAATTCTATCACATCTCAAATGAGAGTGATTGCTCATATGACTTTATCTCTGTTTATATCCTGAGGAATCTGAATTCATGTGAATTTCTGGTTTGAATACAGGAAGATGAATAGATGCTGCTGTGTTTGAGTCACCACATGCCTAAGGCTCGTTGTGTTCCCTTTCTCTCAGTTTGTTTGTTGTTGTTCCCCCCAGATTTGACTTGGGGCTGTGGATCATGGAAAATGCATAGTGCATGAGCCAAAGGGCTAGTAGCTAAACGCAGGCTACAACCCAACTGAAAGATTCCAAGTCAATATTGCATGTTTTATTTTAGGCTGTAGTTTAGGTTGAGACTTCAAGGCTGGGTTTGATCATACACACACACACACAGCTCATTTAACTGGGCCACACCATGCAGCCAGGCCTGGATACAGCAGCTCATAACTTTCTATGAGATCTACAGTACCTACTCTGCTTCCTCTCAATGAGGTGTTAAAATAATACAATCTCTGTCACACCATATTTTTTTAATTGAACTAAGCAAGTCAGTTAAGAACAAATTCTTATTTACAATGACGGCCTACCCCGGCCAAACTCTAACCCGGACAGTGCTGGCCCAATTATGCGCCGGCCTATGGGACTCCAGCTGTTAAGGACCAAAAGGCTCCTTAACAGCTTCTACCCCCAAACCATAAGACTGCTGAACAATTAATCAAATGGCCACCAGACTATTACATTGACACCCCCCATTTGTTTGTACACTGCTGCTACTCGCTGTTTATTATCTATGCATCGTCACTTCACCGCTACCTACATGTACAAATTACCTCAACTAACCTGTACCCCCACACATTGAATCGGTACCGGTATCCCCTGTATATAGCCTCGTTATTGTTATGTTATTGTGTTACTTTTTATAATAATTGTTTTTGTATTTTTGTTTATTTTGTAAATATTTTCTTAACTCTTCTTGAAATGCACTGTTGGTTAAGGGCTTGTAAGTAAGCATTTCACGGTAAGGTCTACACTTGTTGTATTCGGCACATGTGACAAATAAAGTTTGATTTGATTACGGGCGGTTGTGATACACACGCATGCGCACACGCTCCCAGGCACAGAGAAGGATTATATAGTAGATACTATTTCATTCACAAATCTAGGATCAGGCCCCACTTGACCATGTAATCATGGATACCCCGCCTCCCTTGGAATGGAAGAATGGAATGAATCTATCTGACCATCTTGGAACAAACAATGTGAAGAGAATGGGGTAGAATCAGGAAGTGGCACACCATAGAGCACCCCTGTGATTTGTTCCAAACATAAGCATCCTAACCTCAGTTTGCCCCTAAGCAAACCAGGCTTGTGCTTATAGGCCCAGAAACGTGTGTGTGTGTGTGTGTGTGTGTGTGTGTGTGTGTGTGTGTGTGTGTGTGTGTGTGTGTGTGTGTGTGTGTGTGTGTGTGTGTGTGTGTGTGTGTGTGTGTTTAACTCCCCACAAGAATAGTAAACAAACAAAAAGTTGACCAAGTCACCACAAGGTCAAATGCTATTTCTAGGGTGTTTAGGATTAAGGTTAGAATTAGTGTTAGGGTTAGAATGACGTTAAGGGTCACTGTTAGGAGCTAGAATTAGGTTTTTGGTTTAGGGTAGGGTAGGAGTACGGGTTAGGGTTTAGGGAAAATAGGATTTTGAATGAGACTGAATTGTGTGTCCCCACAAGGTTGGCTGTACACGACTGTGTGTGTGTGTGTTGCTGCTGATGCTGCAGTTGTTGTGATACTAATGAAGGGAGGGAAACTGCTGCCATCTGACGTAAAAGAACACCGGGGCACATAATACATTAATGCATAATGAATTCCTTCACAAGAATAATTATAGACTGAGCAGAGTGGCCGGTATGAAGGCTGTACACACACACACACACACACACACACACACACACACACACACACACACACACACACACACACACACACACACACACACTATAGGCTTTATGGAACAATGTACTCACAAACAGTTTGATTTGGAGAAGAGGCAAAATAGACCGTTTTTAATCTGTGGTATATAGAGGCTGATTAGTTGAACCCCAAGAGACCTGTACGTATTCCTATTAAACCCAGGAGGGTGTGTGTTTGATACACTACTTTGACACTAGTTTTGTGGTTTTTAAAAATGCCTCTTCTTCTTGTGTTCAGGGCACCAGTGACTTCTGTGTGATCCCAGACAAGTTCATCATGAACCAGACCAAGGACCTGATCAGTTCTGGTGAGTTAAAGACAAGTTATGCTTTTGATGTCACTTTAATGAACCTGTATTTACAAGGTGTTTATACCCACCCCGGGCTGTAATCACATTATACTTAAAGAGATCAATGTTATTGCTGAGTCTTTCTGACTTGTTGGTGTCTCCCTGTTCTCTACAGATATAGTGCATTACTACCTGTACTGCAGCCAGACCCTCCCCAACCCATTCCAGCAGGTAATACTCATCACCAGCAGCACCGGGTCAATGATACCTGCTTTGACCTTTCTGTCTCCCTGTTTCTATCTGACCTCTTTCTCTCTATCTCTATCCCCTTCTGTCTTGTACTCACTCTCTCTCTCTCTCTCTCTCTCTCTCTCTCTCAACCCCTCATGGGGTTCAGTAAGGTCTCCAAGTCTCTCAGAAGGAGAGGAGGTGGTTTTTAGGTCAGGGCAATTAGAAGTAGTCTCTTTTTCTCTCCAGCCTCAGCTAGCTCCATAACCCAGTAGAGTTCAGATCCTATTATGCTGTGCTTGTAGACATGCCCCGAAGGTTCCAGAGAATGCAGTAACAGAGTGCAGGCAAGCGTTACCCAGCCTGCTCAGTCAGCACACATTCACCTGAGCACGGAAGCAGAGATCGCTCACTGAGACACACATACACTCACAGGTATTTGATCGTAGACATGCCACCGAGACAAATTCTGAAAATGTTTAGATCAAAGGAGATCAATTATGGCTGCTGCTGGTTTGGGGTAATTGACTGTCTCGCTTCAATTAAGGACTGTCTGTGCCATTGGGCACTCATTGTCCCAGTCTATTTTGTAATGGTTGGGGACACTCAAACTGTTGTTTTGATTTACTGTGATGTGACACGTTAAAACAACACTGAAAGTGTTGCGTCTGTGGCAGTGTTTCCTCTGGACAATGTGTTAGCTGGGGGGGAAATGAGCACTTTTAGTACTGAAAAGTTGGTTCTGGTGACTTTTTAAAAGGAAAACTCAAATATAATTTCCACCCACAGAAATGAGCTCAATAACGTATTGGTAAAAGTATTATAGTATACAGGATGCAATTTAAAGTTGAATGCTGCAGCTATCTAAAGAAACACAACAGAGACCTTCTTTATGAAATAGAAAAGTTTATCTTGACAAAATTATTAACAGAGGAACATTTGACTGAAAATGAATTAGAGCCCACTAATTCATGTTCATCATAATTGAGCTCCTTGATGGGGGGGGGGGGTTGATGGAGAGGCTTGATGCTCCCCCTACAGTCTGTTCCTCAAGTCTGTTCTGACCTGCAATAACAGAAAGAACAATAAGAGAAGGGAGAGGGACAAAGAGGATCTACTTTCACATTTAAATGTTTTACTCGTTTCATCTTACTCGTTTCATTGTAGAGAAGTCCTCTCATAATTAACGGAAGCCACTGGTATAGTCAGTGCGATTGCTGCCAACTGGCTAAGGCAGGGGTAGAGCTGCCCCCACTCATCAAATTGCGAGGCCAGCTTTGTCATTGCCGTCAGCTGATCCAACCCCTGAAATACATGAAAAACAAAAAGATGTACAGCATTAAAGAAGAGCCAACAGAGTGGTAGTTCAACAGGAGAAAGGGACAGCACTGGCCTAAAATGTTCTCTTCAAAAGATTATCACACTCATTCGATACCGGGAATGCTCCAACTAGCACATGTTGCTTGTAAGAGGGCCACTCTTGCACCACAGCAGCCTCTGGCGCTTGCACGAACTGCCTGGTGAGGAGGGTCAGGTTGAAGGTGTTTATCCTCTCACTGGCGAATGCAGACTGAGTTCCCAACACACAGAAGGCCCCCAGAATCTCCAGGTGTTGGAACCTCTGGTCTAGGCTGTCCTGAAGGCCAACAAGATATGGATCCATGACCTAATTACAGCACAAAAAAGCTGTAAAAAGAGCTGTTTGTTTTAGTTTATCCAACACACATGATGTAACATTGGTTTCATCACAACATTTGAATATAAATGTTTTTACCTCCTCTCTAAACCCAGCTCAGAACTGCTTCCTGGTCTTGGTCTCCTCCACCTGGCCTCTCCCTCTCCTCCTCCTCCTTGATGTTGAATGCGCCCAGACCCATTAGGACATCGAGGTCCTGGTGGAGTTAGCTCAGAAATGACCCCGGGGGCTGGGCATCACCAGAATTTTTTATGGCGAGGAGTGATGTCATTGTCACAGGGACCTACAACAAAAGAGGTGTTTTGATTGAAGTAATTATAATGAAGTGTCAGTAGTTCTTAAATATTTAATTGAGTAGTGCTGTCCTGTGACTCTGTTAAACTGAGACATTTGCCCACGTTTGAACATGAAGATAGAAAAGAATCTACCTGCTCTTTTATGGCCAGGAAGTTTACATCCTCCTTTTGGAATACTTTTGAAAGCTGCGTCAGGTGAGGCAGCACGTCCGCCAGCAGGTAAAGTGCTGCCACAAATCTGTAGAGTTAGAAAAGTTTGTCACTCCACAATGATACATCAATTGACAATACAAAACAGGTTTTAAAAGCCACATCGTGGACCACTCAAATAGAGTTTTGAGACACTGAAAGCAGTAATAGCAACATAGTACATTATTTAATTTGGAGTCCACTATAATCTACAATACATCTAGGCCTACCTTTACGTGGCACAGAAAGCGTTGAGCAGGGATGCAAACTGGCGAGGACCCTAAAAGGTGACACATTTTTGGGACACTGAAACACGCAAAAAAGTATATACAATCTGAGATCTTTTACAGGAGAAGACATTTTGAGAAATGGAAGTATCCAATATAACAATCTTTACCTTTTGCCATCATTGCATGAGCCCTCACACTTTCCATTCGATGTCTGTCCCTGGGTGCCGGTTAATATAGTCCAGGCTGGATTGTCCAGCCGATCAATCTAGCTAGCTAGCTAACTTGCTAAACTAGTAACGTTAGTTAACCATGTTTCTATCATAAACATCCTTGTGGATATTGGATAGCTAATTGCCGTTACATTTGTGGCAGCAATATTATAGATCTAAATTAAGTTTAGTAGAGTTTTTAGGCTATAGCTAGCTTATGTAGTTAACTAGTTGGCTAGCTAACATACCTTTCTTGCAGTTTCTCTCACAGGTGCACTCTGAAGGGATTCAAGTTAATTGTGTTTCTCGCGCAGAGCGTCTGTATTGCACACTGGTCACTGGCGCGCTGTGTTTCTTGAGTTGCTTGCTGCCTGCCACAGCTCATAGAACTAAATAGCCTTCAGAACTGTATTGAACCCAGACAGATGATCTATTTACCAATAAATGCGAATATGCTTTACAGAACTTTATTGAACATATGTCAGGTAGAAATATAATGTTTATTTTGGTGTGGCAGCAATGATTCTGCTGTGGCGCAGCGCCACACTTAAATTAACGCAGAGGGAACACTGGTCTGTGGACACATATAGACACCAGAACAGTGTTAAATTAACACACTGTTTAGTGTAAAGCCTTATTAAAATATTTCCAGAGTGCCTTGTCTTTTGAGAAAATTATAGAGTTACCACTCATGACTATTTGTTAGTGACAGAGACATGGTTGCATTCATCCATTTCGGTCCTCTGGACTTTACCAAGTGAGATCCTAAGCGAATATGTTATCATATTTTTTTGTTATTATTTAACAAACTACCTTACATACAGTATTTCAAGAGGCTTTATTTTAAGGGCCTAGTTTTACCCGAATACAGGGGCCTCGAACCCGTACACAAGGGTGTACGCTGTAGGATGTTAGCAATTATAATGAAAGGTTTACACTATTCATCTATAGAAAAGATACTTATATGTTTCCCCTTTCATCTGTGTCTGGTGTTAGCTAGCAGCCAGCATTGAACAAAAGGGGAGAAGGGTTGTTCAAAACTCTGACATTGTTGTCATGTCAACACATCCATCAATGCTGCTGTGAACTGCATCACAAGAGACATGCCAAATTGGGAGATGCAAAAAACATTTTTTGTTGTTGAAATTGATGCAATTTCAATATTGTTTGAATTGCTTTGTATATCACCGATTTAGCTTGAGATGATTTTACTGCAACACTGTATCCAAGTTCCTGGTAGTTAGCCATGAGAGAAAAGGTATGTTTTCTCAAATTTTGAGCATTTCCATCCCAAAAAATATTATGGGTAAAATCTTAGTCTCTCAAAATACAATTTTGCATTGGAATCAGAATGAATGTTCGGGATCTTTAAAGAGGAGGTGGGTTGGAGAGGCTTATGCTGCCACCCACTGTAGTAACAACAGATCACGCGGATTGGAATATGTTCCGCATTGCGTCCAACAACAATATTGACGAATATGCTGATTCGGTGAGCGAGTTCATTAGGAAGTGCATTGACGATGTCGTACCCACAGCAACGATTAAAACATTCCCAAACCAGAAACCGTGGATTGACGGCAGCATTCGCGTGAAACTGAAAGCGCGAACCACTGCTTTTAACCAGGGCAAGGTGACCGGAAGCATGACCGAATACAAACAGTGTAGCTATTCTCTCCGCAAGGCAATCAAACAGGCTAAGTCCCAGTACAGAGACAAAATCGAGTCGCAATTCAACAGCTCAGACACAAGAGGTATGTGGCAGGGTCTACAGTCAATCACGGATTACAAAAA
This sequence comes from Salvelinus fontinalis, assembly GCF_029448725.1. NCBI lineage: Eukaryota > Metazoa > Chordata > Actinopteri > Salmoniformes > Salmonidae > Salvelinus > Salvelinus fontinalis. The sequence continues at coordinate 26,515,073 of NC_074694.1, forward strand.
GAAAACCAGCCCCGTCGCGGACCAGGATGTCTTGCTCCCAGACAGGCTAAACAACTTTTTTGCCCGCTTTGAGGACAATACAGTGCCACTGACACGGCCCCCTACCAAAACCTGCGGGCTCTCCTTCACTGCAGCCGAGGTGAGTAAAACATTTAAACGTGTTAACCCTCGCAAGGCTGCAGGCCCAGACGGCATTCCCAGCCGCGTCCTCAGAGCATGCGCAGACCAGCTGGCTGGTGTGTTTACGGACATATTCAATCAATCCTTATCCCAGTCTGCTGTTCCCACATGCTTCAAGAGGGCCACCATTGTTCCTGTTCCCAAGAAAGCTAAGGTAACTGAGCTAAACGACTACCGCCCCGTAGCACTCACTTCCGTCATCATGAAGTGCTTTGAGAGACTAGTCAAGGACCATATCACCTCCACCCTACCGGACACCCTAGACCCACTCCAATTTGCTTACCGACCCAATAGGTCCACAGACGACGCAATCGCAACCACACTGCACACTGCCCTAACCCATCTGGACAAGAGGAATACCCATGTGAGAATGCTGTTCATCGATTACAGCTCAGCATTTAACACCATAGTACCCTCCAAACTCGTCATCAAGCTCGAGACCCTGGGTCTCGACCCCGCCCTGTGCAACTGGGTCCTGGACTTCCTGACGGGCCGCCCCCAGGTGGTGAGGGTAGGTAACAACATCTCCACCCCGCTGATCCTCAACACTGGGGCCCCACAAGGGTGCGTTCTGAGCCCTTTCCTGTACTCCCTGTTCACCCACGACTGCGTGGCCATGCACGCCTCCAACTCAATCATCAAGTTTGCGGATGACACTACAGTGGTAGGCTTGATTACCAACAACGACGAGACGGCCTACAGGGAGGAGGTGAGGGCCCTCGGAGTGTGGTGTCAGGAAAATAACCTCACACTCAACGTCAACAAAACAAAGGAGATGATTGTGGACTTCAGGAAACAGCAGAGGGAGCACTCCCCTATCCACATCGACGGGTCAGTAGTGGAGAAGGTGGAAAGTTTTAAGTTCCTCGGTGTACACATCACGGACAAACTGAATTGGTCCACCCACACAGACAGCGTCGTGAAGAAGGCGCAGCAGCGCCTCTTCAACCTCAGGAGGCTGAAGAAATTCGGCTTGTCACCAAAAGCACTCACAAACTTCTACAGATGCACAATCGAGAGCATCCTGTCTGGCTGTATCACCGCCTGGTACGGCAACTGCTCCGCCCACAACCGTAAGGCTCTCCAGAGGGTAGTGAGGTCTGCAGAACGCATCACCGGGGGCAAACTACCTGCCCTCCAGGACACCTACACCACCCGATGTCACAGGAAGGCCATAAAGATCATCAAGGACAACAACCACCCAAGCCACTGCCTGTTCACCCCGCTATCATCCAGAAGGCGAGGTCAGTACAGGTGCATCAAAGCAGGGACCGAGAGACTGAAAAACAGCTTCTATCTCAAGGCCATCAGACTGTTAAACAGCCACCACTAACATTTAGCGGCCGCTGCCAACATACTGACTCAACTCCAGCCACTTTAAAAATGGGAATTGATGGAAATTATGTAAAAATGTACCACTAGCCACTTTAAACAATGCCACTTAATATAATGTTTACATACCCTACATTACCCATCTCATATGTATATACTGTACTCTATATCATCTACTGCATCTTGCCATCTTTATGTAATACATGTACCACTAGCCACTTTAAACTATGCCACTTTATGTTTGCATACCCTACAGTACTCATCTCATATGTATATACCGTACTCTATACCATCTACTGCATCTTGTCTATGCCGTTCTGTACCACCACTCATTCATATATCTTTATGTACATATTCTTTATCCCTTTACACTTGTGTGTGTATAAGGTAGTAGTTGTGGAATTGTTAGGTTAGATTACTTGTTGGTTATTACTGCATTGTCGGAACTAGAAGCACAAGCATTTCGCTACACTCGCATTAACATCTGCTAACCATGTGTATGTGACTAATAAAATTTGATTTGATTTGATTTGAGGTGTAGGCATACTGATAAACAAGAATACACCCTTTTCCCTTATATCCCAGCACACAGACCAAAAAGGCTGTTTTCTAATTTTGAATTATACCTTACAGTACATGGTGAAAATACACATTGATTTCATTGTATATCCTCCCAGGGGCAAATCTGGTGTTTTCAGATATAGTTCAAGCTATATTAGATCAAATCCAGACAGGAACTATTATTTTAGCAAGCGACCTAAATCGCACATTCAACAAGTTAGACAGACACAGCAATAAAAAAGGCAAATTCAAGGAGCCTCCAAAGAGTCTGAACATTTTCATCTCTACAAATAATTTACAGGACAGCTGGAGATTACTTTTCCCAATTACAAAAGAGTACTCCTTTTTTTTTCTTTTTTTTCTTCCAAAAATGCACTCAAAAATATAGTAGGTTCAAAAATCCATGACAGTGATATCAGATAATTTCCTGTATCATGCTTAATTACACCAACAGAAAATACACTTAGCAGCAGAATATGGAGAACGAACAGAGTGCTTCTTCAAGACCCGGAATGTATTAAATACGTAACATTTTTTTTAAACCTTTACCATTACAAATGTAAACATGAAGGACAGAGAAAAGTCAACACTACACAATTTTGTATGCTTTTCAGGAATGCATTAGGGGAATGATAATCTCATACTCAGCAAAACTTAAATCTGAGTTAGAAATTAAAATTAAAGAAAAATAAATCACTATTTTAGGAAAAAACCCATAAGAAATCTTTACAAGATAAAGAAGAAAATACAATTTCTTAACTTAACCTGTTGAGGACAGAGGGCGCTGTTTTCACTTTGGGGGAAAATCGTGCCCAATTTAAACGGCCTCGTACTCAATTCTTGCTCTTACAATATGCATATTATTATTACTATTGGATAGAAAACACTCTCTGGTTTCTAAAACCGTTTGAATTATATCTGTGAGTAAAACAGAACTCATTTGGCACAAACTTCCTGACCAGGAAGTGGAAAATCTGAAATCGATGCTCTGTTCTAGGTCCTGCCTATAAATGGGCATGATACGTATTAGTATACATGCACGTCATACACCTTCCCCTAGATGTCAAGAGGCAGTGAGAGAAGAAATGAGGTGTTTATCTTGGTCTGAGATGGAATAAATCCTCTTGGAATGACGTGTCACCCATTTCCTGTTTTCTGGAAAGCGCGAGGTTGGACCTGGAATTGCCTTCTGAAAAGCTTTCGTTATAGGCGACTACTATCTCCGGCTTTGATTTTATTTGATACATGTGACAATATCATCGTAAAGTATGTTTTTTCAATATAGTTTTATTAGACTATTGAAATTTATTCGGGACGTTAGGCGTGTTGCGTTGTGTGCCTTTGTTCAGGAAGGAGAGCTTCGAGCCACTTGGCTAGTGCGCTTGCTAATTCAAGAGGGAAAAAGGACGTTCTAAATCCAAACAACGATTGTTCTTGACAAAGGACCTCTTGTACAACATTCTGATGAAAGATCAGCAAAAGTAGGACCCATTTTATGATGCTATTTCATATATCTGTCGAACTGTGTACTATTAGTTTTGCGCCCAGGTTTTGGGCACTCGCTCGCCATAACTAAGCCTTATGTCGTAATGAAGTTATTTTTAGAATTCTAACACGGCGATTGCATTAAGAACTAGTGTATCTATCATTTCCTATACAACATGTATTTTCTAGTTATGTTTATGAATAGCTATTTGGTCAGAATATGTGTGTCAGAAAAAGTGTCAGAAAAATATCCGGACGTTGTGGGAAAAAGTAGCTACGTTAGCACAATGTATAACCACTGATTTCAGCTCAAAATATGCACATTTTCGAACAAAACATAAGTGTATGTATAACCTGATGTTATATGACTGTCATCTGATGAAGCATATCAAGGTTAGTCAAAAATTATATATCCTTTGCTGGTTTGTTACGATCACTAACTTTTGCTACTGGGAAATGGCTTGTGTTTCTGGCTATTGTGGTAAGCTAATATAACGCTATATTGTGTTTTTGCTGTAAAACACTTAATAAATCGGAAATATTGACTGGAATCACAAGATGCCTGTCTTTCATTTGCTGTACACTATGTATTTTTCAGACATGTTTTATGATGAGTAATTAGGTATTTGACGTTGGTGTCTGTAATTATTATGGCTGCTTTCGGTGCAATTTCTGATTGTAGCTGCAATGTAAACTATGATTTATACCTGAAATATGCACATTTTTCGAACAAAACATAGATTTATTGAATAACATGTTATAAGACTGTCATCTGATGAAATTGTTTGTTGGTTAGTTTGGTTGGTTCTTCCTTTTTTGTATTTGGTGGTGAGCTAACATAAATATACGTGCTGTTTTCGCTGTAAAACATTTTAAAAATCAGACATGTTGGCTGGATTCACAAGATGTGTACCTTTCATTTGCTGTATTGTACTTGTTAATGTGTGAAAGTTAAATATTTCAAAAAAATATTAAATATATAAAAATATTTTAATTTTTGTTTTGTTTTTGAACACTGGAGAATTTGCTGTGTATGGTTCGAGTCATAAGGTTCATACTACGCTCCCAAAATTCCTTTGATGAGTGTCTAAGGGGTAAATTCATGTGGTTTACAGTCTACTTGCTGTTCTGGGGTGGAGTGCACAGGGCAGAGCGTGCAGATTCTGTTGGATGAGACTAACTTGCTGTTAATGATTGGCTTTTGTCGCCCTATGTTGGACAAAAGCTGAACTGACAAGCCCACTAGTGTATTAAAGTTATAATCCATCCCAAACCACAAATTCCTATGATTAACAGTGTTAAATAACACTAATATGTGAAAACAATATTTTTTGTTAACACATTTATCATTTTGTTTTTATATTAAGGTTGGTAGCAACATGTGAAAAATAGTTGTGGAAATCTGTTGCAAATCGGCTTGCTCTCTGCCAAATACTCTGGGCTGGCTGGCTAGGTAGCAAGCTAGCAAACGTAAATACACACATTAACAAGCGAAATATAAACTTTGTGTGTGTGTGTGTGTGTGTGTGTGTGTGTGTGTGTGTGTGTGTGTGTGTGTGTGTGTGTGTGTGTGTGTGTGTGTGTGTGTGTGTGTGTGTGTGTGTGTGTGTGTGTGTGTGTGTGTGTGTGTGTGTTTGCAGTCTCTGACCATCTTCCAAAGGTCTCTGACCACCATGCAGATCCAAATACAGGGCCTGCTGCAGTTTGCTGTGCCTCTCTTCCCCACCGCTGAGGTCAGTGTTGAATTTTCCTGTGGCATAATGCATCCCGTCTGTGTAAGCATAGAATTTTATTAGTACTGAATCCTACACTTGTCTTCTCCACAGAGAGACCTATTGGGCATCCAGCACCTGCTCAACTCCTCAGAGGCTAGCCTCCACCAATTGACTGCCCTGCTGGACTGTAGAGGACTCAACAAGGTACAGGACACCACCACTGAATCCCACTGCATGGATCTAGTTCCTTGTGACAGTGGCTCTGCTGTGTACATCTCTTCACTTCACAACAGAGATATTTTCTGCTATCTGCAAATGTGTTTGTTTGTTTCCTCCCTCCACACTGTAGGACTACATGGATGCGCTGATCGGTGTGTGTTATGACGGGGTGGAGGGCGTGCTATACCTATGCCTCTTCTCTACCCTGGCAATTTGTGCCTTCTGTGCCATGCTGTGTGCCATCCCCCGGGCATGGACACATATCGCCAGCAGGTCAGGAGGGGCCCTCCCACTGAGTCTCTTTCATTACATTTACATTACATTTGAATCATTTTGCAGACACTCTTATCCAGAGCATTTTGCAAACAATGCATTCAACTAAAGTAGATAAGACAACCACATATCATGATCACGAGAATAGCAAAACCAGTGCTAGTAAGAATCACAGTCACTATCTTTCTCTCTCTCTATCGCCCTTTTATAGAACAAGAGTGTATACATCCATTGTGTTTATACTGTACATACACCTTACCAAGTCACTAAATCATCCTCAAAATCTATGCCCCTGACCTCCAGACTTTTTCTTCTCTCAGGGAGCGTGATTATGACGATATAGACGAGGAGGACCCATTTAACCCTCAGGCCAGACGCATGACGACCCACAACCCCAACCATGCCACCAACGTGCACAGCTTCTGCAGCTACAGCAGCAGTATGGGTAGCCAGAGCAGCCTCCACCCGCCTGCCGCACAGGCTGTGTCCAATGCACCCGTTTCAGAGTACATGTGAGTCAGAGTCCAGCCTTGGCCTGGTGTGGAGTGTATGGTAATGCACAGTCTAGTGTGCTATACGTATGAACATACTAAAGTAAAGCTAACTGTGAAATGTAGTCATCATGATCCATAAGATGACATACTGGCCCAAAGTGCTATGTTCTTCTGCTGTGGCCACTTTTTTGGTGATAGGGAATGTTTGTTTAACTCACTCCTTCGCTCTCCCTTCTCAGGAACCAGTCGGCGCTGTTCGGGGGGAACCAGCGGTACGAGAACGTTCCTCTGATCGGGAGAGGCTCACCGCCCCCCTCGGTGCGTTGGGTCCCAGAGGCCATGTCTTTCTTGTGATGTCACTCAGGGTTGGGGTCAATTCCAATGAGGAAAATTGGAATTGGAATTTCAATTTGCTTTCTGAATTGACTGAATTGAAATGGATCCCAACCATGATGCCACTGTCCCACATACTCTCAAGTCAATCAGCATTGTAATACTGATCTCTCTCTCATCACCAGGATTTCTGTTCTGTTATTTAATTGATTCAGTCACCTGGTAGGACATGTTCCTGTGTTTATTTTCTGTTTGCAATGTCAACTCTGGTAAAAACCTGACAGCTGGGGCTCAGACTGCTCTTTAACTCTAGCTTGAGGCGTTTCCCAATATGATGCTCTCTCTGCATGATGCCTTCTTTAAATTGCTCAAGTCAGTGTTACTTTGACTTGAAGTTGGTCTTGTAGTTTGTTTCTCACGAGTTGTGACGAGAGAGTTTTTCTCAAGATATGACATCCATATGATAATACATTTCCAGTACTGAAATCCATCAGTAAGGCTTTTGATCATGGTCATAATTTTGATGACATATCAGAGAGCACACTGCTAACTTTGTGCCTGTACCTGTCTATCTACCATAACTGTAGATTGCTGACTCATTACCCAAGTAGTAGGAAAGTGAAAGAGAATTTTAACATGGACATAGCAGGATACTTAGACCAATGCCCAGGGGAGGATGTCACCAGTGTTAGTCCTTATTTGGTCACTTTCCTTTTCTCTTGAAGTATCTCTCTCTCCTTCTCTCTTTCACCTCCCTCTATGGCCTCGTAGTGGCAGCTCTTTAGATCTATTCTCATTTCCTGTCGAGGAGACAGGCCACGTTTTTAGGATGAATACATTTTCCATCAAGCTTAACCATTCAAAATGCCTGCTGTGCCTAATTAAATTTGATAAAGAGACAGATATCATGCATCTCATATATTATGGGTATCTACTCTAGCTCCCTGCCATCCTTCCCACGGGATTTTATATTTGACTGAAAATAAGGTTTATTACCTGAGACTAATTCTGAGTCCCAAATGGCACCAACACAACATCTTATTTATTTTATTTTAAAAGCAGTGTATAGGGAATAGGGTGCCATTTGGGACGAACTCTAAAGTGTTAAACTGTATCTACCTCTGTGCTTTCCCCTGCCCTCTCTCTCTACTACCATTTGGCTGTGATGATTATGTCATGTCATGTGGTGCCTTTCTGGACCCATATCTACCTTTCTGCAAAGCGTGCACTCTACCTTTTCAGCTAACAGCTTCTTTGATATTTTTGTTTGTTTGTTGTTTATATGTTTGTTTGTATTTCATTTCTTACTTCCTTATTTTTTTATCAACTTTTGGAGGTATACACTCAGCAATTTAGAAACAGAGTAAGTTGTTTTCTGCTCCTCTTTGGACCTCTCTACTGTCTGAAGGACAAAATAGACTCCCAGTTGCTTTTCCCCCTGCCTTCGTTTAAAATCACCTCTTTTTTATTTACCTCCATTTTCATTTTGGAACTGTCTTTTCTATTTCACCTCTGGCATGGCTTTGAACTGCAAACCTTACTGTTCATGACATCATCCTCATGACCATCATCATCATCATCATCATTCCAGTTGTATGTTTGACCCAGTCAGGTCTGTTTTCCCGTGCTGTTGGGAGTGTGGTGGTGTACCCTATCCTCACATCTCCTCCCTGGGTTGGGACATGTTTTCAGAGACACATCGGCAGCCCTATGTGTGCATGCCGCAAACCTTCCCTCTGTGTAATTCTATAGCTGTTACCGCCATAAGGTCCCGAGCGTCAGGCTTGTCATTATGCTTGGTCTGGTGCTATAGAATTCTAGAGTCATGGTATGCCCCTTGTCTTACCTACCGCCTGAGAAGGCTTGATCCATAAGAAGGGACCTACAGTGTTGGCCGACTCTCAATCCAATCAGTGTTTGGCATAGACACAGTATTGTCTCCCCTAGCTACATACCCTTCCTTCCTGTGTCGCTGGTTAGATACTGTTCTAAAAGAGTATTATGTTCTTCTATACTGTTGTGTGTTTCATTCACTATAAGTCGCACGGTGTTGTCTCTAATTGTGTGTCCTGTGATGTTATGTATTCCCCTACAGTACTCCCCCAGCATGAGGGCTACTTACCTGTCCATGACTGAGGACCAGATCAGACACTTTGGGAATGATTTCCAGGCATAGAGCTGCTCCTCCCTCGATCTCTCTCTCCGAGAGGGGTTCTCAAACAGGCGAACATGCACACACACAAAAACAACTACTTCAGCAGTGTGTGACTCTGTGGCTGCTGCACAGACCCTATCCTCGTCCAACTCACTGGAATGGACCAAGGCCTGATATGAGGAAAGGTGTCACACACACAGTTGTCCCACCCCAAACCCCAGAGCATAATGTGTATGTCTCAGTCACCGTGACTCCAGCCCGTATTCTATTATAGGATTCTATTCATTCTATTTGTAATAATGATTTATTTTAAAAACACTAGCTTGATTCATTCACTCCGACGAGACAAAAGCAACTTTTACAAGAAATGACTTTACTAATGATCTAAATTGTTCAGAAACCAATTATTTGTATCCATCTATGTTGAAGTGACACTTCTTATAAAACATATTTTAAGAATTGAAGCATGTTTTTGGGCCTATAACCACTCCCTATTCTCCAAAACAGTTTTTCTATAATTACAGTATATCTACTGTAAGTCTATGACTGCTTGTGACTATTCCTCGCTTGCTAAAAGACATTCTCTATCTGACCTCTTCAAAGACTTGATGTGGACTGCTGAACTATCTGGAGGAACCAGCCACAATATATTAATTATCCAAATCAAAAGAAGGAACCATACCATTCTGTTGATATCTGAAATTGGCCAAGCACAAGGACATCAGAAATTACATTTTCACATTCTTAGAACTGAATACTGTAATTTCGACTGTCGGAGGGTCCTCCTTTCCCTCCAAGGCAACAGACAACATATGCCATAATATTAGTTATATGTTTCCACATACAGTTGAGACATAAACCTTGTGAAGCACAAACTCAACCCTGATTGTATGGTAGGGCCTGGGATAGTGACCCTACACAATGCCCAACACTGATCTTTCGCAGATACCCCTCTGTGTTGCTTGCTCTTCTCCATTCAAAAAGTCCTGCACGGTGTCTGACACAGGATTTTATGTTTTGAGCCATCACTTCAACGACTAAGACATGTTACAAATGTTATTTGTCCACACACGTTAACTGATGCGCATTTAAACTATACTGTATGTTGACTTCTGTAAATACCTTGTACGTTTACAGATTGTTGTGTCTTATTTTGTAGTATTTCATTCATTTTAGGGTTGTCCTAATGTGCCACTGGTTGTGTGATATCTGTAGCTTGTTTTAAACCAATAAAGCCCTTAGGAGAGCATTGCTCTGCCATAATATCAGATATTCTTTTCAGGGGCCGTTGTTAAATGATGGCATTCGGTTGGATGTGTATTGTAATAGTACCATATCAACTTGAGTTTTGGTCATGACTTGGAAGTGGCTGCAAACTATCATGGTGAGAGAAATCGTGTTCAGACAGCAGTTTTAACCTTACTAATGATAATTTTCTTCCATTTTGAGAAAACATATCATCATACTCTTAATGAACAGGCCGGTTTGAGCTATCGTCAGATAATGTTTAATTCTGTAGGATTTTATAATATTATTTTGTTTGTTTTGTTAATTTTTTCAGTTTGAATGCATGTGAAGTAGCACTGTCTACAACCATTGAGAGTGGTGCTTGATGTGTATCTATCCTCAGAGATGGGATATAATTGTGAATTAATAATAAAATACTTTTGAGTATTCTCATGTTGTGTTTGGTGTATCTTCATTCTACGAATGCCTTATGCACATATTTTTTTTAAGTCCCAAAATGAAAGTATGGCTAACCTGTCCGACACTTTACATAATTAACTGGATGTGAAAGGCCATCAGCCTTAGGTAAATGTAAGTACGACTTGGTTAGCCACACAGGTGTACAGGGCAAATATAATTTTACATAGTTATTTTTTACATTTTACATAGTCATTGGGTTACACCGAGCTCCTGTGCAAACCATCCTTTTTCAAAACTCTGTCCTGGGGCTTCTTCAATGAGGTTTAACGGTGGTTGGAATCCAATTATTGCTGCAGGAGGGACTGGTGCACTTCACAAAATAGATGGCATCATGAGGATTGAACATTTTCTGTATATATTGAAGAAACATCTCAAGAAGCCCCAGGACAGACATGATGCTGCCACCCCCGTGCTTCACGGTTGGGATGGTGTTCTTCGGCTTGCAAGCCTCCCCCACTTTTAGTGGTTTATGGACAGTATGTACGCCTGGAGGATCGGTGCATCACCTGTTTCACATTTTCAACAGAGCGGTATTAGTTAGTATCAGTAGCTAGCGGACTTTACTGACTACTGCCAGCAGGTTAGTCAGTGCAACATGTGTTTTACTCTGAAAAGCGAGCTATTAGCTAACAGTTAGCGGTAATTGGTCTGTGCTACATGTGTGTTTCACTCAAGTTTAGAGCTATTAGACCGTTTTTAGCTGCAGTTTGGTCGGTGCTACACATGCATTTTACTCTGAACTTTAGAGCTAGACAAATTTTAGCTGCTGTTTGGTCGGTAAGACAGGTGCGTTTTACTGTGAAAAGAGAGCTGTTAGTAGACAGTATTTAGCGGCAGGCAGGTCGATGCAACACATGTGTTTTACTCTAAACAGAGCACTGCTCTCTTGTAATTTGTGCATGACGTTATTTGTATTAATGCAATTTAGATTCACCTTTTCTTGTCATCAAGGATGCAGACTGTACGAAACTGACCTTCAAATCCTTTTTGGATTGTGGTGAGTGAAAAGTTTCAAATTTCACACAATATCCTATGGAACAACATATTTATACTGACACTTTAAATATACTTACTTTATATTTACTGTCAAATTGATTGCAGATTTCCTTGTTGGTAATGAATACAAAGCAAACTTGCGCCTCCCCAAATCACAGATCAGTCAAAGATTGGTTTATGTTTTAGGGAGTTTAATTATGCTCATCTGAGGCTGCGCTCATTGTCTTTGCAGGTCATTAATGGTTTTAAAGAATAAGTGATACTAACATTTGTATGCCGCTGCAATATCAGTGTTGATAGCTATCTGTGGTGTATTGCTATAATACTCAGACTGCTGTTATAATAACTCAGTACGTGGCAGTAGTTGACAGGCTGTAGACTGCATATAATTGGAATTGATGTGGCAAGAAGCACTAAGTCAGGTTTTGGGGATACGATGTTCACGTAAAGATGACCTCTTGATTTCTGTCTTCTATTCTGGTTTTTCTCTAAAAAAATACGCAACATATTTCATCAATAAGGTTGTGCAATCTTATTTTGTCTTCACAGTTGCCAATAAATTTGACATTCCAACAAGACCTTGGTGTGCTGGAGATTTGTTTACCCCAAGACCCAAATCCTGATGGTGAGTTGCTTATTAGCTTAGAGCTTCACATTCATCCATACAGTCCTGGCTAGCCTAACACATGTTCTGAATATGTGAGACAAGCAGATATATCTGCTGATTTCTTTTCTCATTTTGACATTTTAAAATGGTCTTTGTTTCTGTGCTCACCTCTCCCACCCCTTTTAGAAGAGTATTGGGCCTAATCAATTCAAAGTGTTAAATTTTTGCATTCCGCTTGTCATTAACAAAAGTCCTCTGATCATAATAATGGATGTTTCCGCCTAAATTGTGTTATAATTAGTGTTAATCACACCAGTTAAATGTTAACATGATTGCTAGATTCGGTGAGCTCTTCTGCAAGTAGCTCCTTATCAAAATACAATGGAGACAATGAGGGGGATTCCGATGACACCATTATATTGCAGCAGAGTCCAGCTACAAGAAAGACAGCTGGGGATAATCGTCTATCTCATGTAAGTACTGAACATTTCCAGTTTAAACAAATGCCAAACTTGAAGTTTGAGTGATAAATGACATCAATTAAAGTTGTGAAAGGGTGATCATGGTGTGTTTTATTATACTTGCTATTTCATTGCTGTTTTAAAAGTGTGTGTATGTTCCTTTTTTAAATTACTCCAACTTAGATGATTGAAGACATTCTGAAGAACAAACCTGGAGGAGAGAGGATCATGAATGAGTATGCTTGGACAAAAAGCCTAACAGATAGCAGAAGATGCGATATGGTCAAGATATTGGTTGCACAAATCACAAATGACAAGTGAACGTGGGAATTTGTCATATCCTCATTACATACCTTGCCACCTAACACAATTTTTAGCAGAAGTTGTGATTTACACATCAATACTTTTGTTTGGATCTCAAACAGTAAAGTGTGTGTGTGTTTAGGACAAGTCCTTCAAGGCGTGTGTCACGACTTCCACCAAAGGTGGCCCCTCTCCCTGTTCGGGCGGTGCTCGGCGGTCGTCGTCGCTGGCCTACTAGCTGCCACCGATCCATTTTTCCTTTTCGTTTGTGTCTGTCTGTATTGTTTACACCTGTGTCTTATTAGTTGATTTTGGTGGGTATATTTACCTCCACTGCCTGCAAGTCTTTGTGTGGGATTGTTTCCTGTGGTGATGTTGTTTAGGGGTGCGTGTCTGCACCACGGGGTTTCTTTTCTCTCGGCAGTTGTGCCGTTTTGGTATTGAGTTTAGTAGTAGAGGTTTCTCCTCCGTGTGTTACGCTTTATTCCCTGTATGTGTGGCAATCTGGTTTTGAGCTTGTTTTAGTCCCATATTGTAGTTGTGTTGGGACTGCTCATTAAACTTTGCCACTGGGATTTCCTTGTTCTCCTGCTCCTGATTCCTGCACCTTCCTCTGTTAAGAGGCACCGTAACAGTGTGTTAAAGAGGACTACGCAAAGGGCATCATTGCTTTGTTCCCATACCTGGCCGATCCTAGGAGCCCGTTTGGTTATGTAAGTACATTAAAAACGAAGTCTAACCTTTTTAACTCTCTGGGACTCTTACATCATACAATTTTTCCAGAATGTCAATATTTAAATTGTTGTTTTATTGTTGGGTGACGTTTTTATTTAAACTATAGATCTGTTCACATGTCTGTATGCCCACGATCTCTGCCATCTCTCCTAAGCTCAACTCTGGTGGTATAAAAGCCCTGCACTGCGAGGGTCACATGTTGAATGAGTCAATCTTCATCTATGGATCGTCTGTAGTTTTAAGGATAAAAATGAATATGAAGGTAGTTTAACCTGCTCACTCAAACTGAATTCTACTTTACTTTAGGAGCAGTATTACAATGCAGAAGATGGGAGTGGATATCTAGCATGGAGACTGAAATTTGTTCAAAGGGAAGCGTCAGAGGTATGACAGAAGACCATGCGTCAGTCACTGACGTGTAAGTGATTTTCATTGTAGTTAGTCTCATTCATGACGCATGACCAGAGAATAATTGTATATGAAGATCTGTATAAGCAAGTGTTTCTTAGTCTCTATCTTTTCTTTTTTTTCTTAGTATTAATTTTGTTTGAGTCAAATAAATCCTACTTTTCATCTGGTGACATAACTGCATGCATGGCCATACTTGCAGAGTTTCCGAGCCTTGTTTTTTTTTATCTCTTATGACACAATATTGTATACTTGTATAGAGCAGACAAACCCAGTATCTATAAAAGTTTCACCATGTTACAGGTGGTCCAAAAGCTGATAGAGACCCCTTCAGAGAGGAAACTATCCAACAGAAAGCCTGTGTTGTGAGGCCATTGCACTGATGAAGCTTACAGCTGATGAAGCAATTGTAAAGGAGAAGATGAAGCAGACGTTCACTTATCGCCAAAGATGGTTTATGACTCAGTGAAGTCCTCTGAAATATTCCCAGCGTTTCCAAGATTCCAAGACATAGCAGGAATGGTATGTGGATCTTCGACTGCCTTGCCTTGAAACTGTCAGGACAATTGTTTTCTGTTCTACAACAGTCTGATTAGGACTGATGTATTACATGATAGTGCCACACCATAATGTTTACTGTTCTGTCTTGACTTATTCCATCTTGTCTGCAGATTGAGCAAGATTTTAGTCTGCTGTTTGGTGATGCAAAGTTCGTGGAGAAGTGGCCTACTCTCTACAAGCAGAAAGTCATTGACCAAAGCCGTGGCCTCACAGACAGGCAACCTGCAAGACCTGGTTCAAAATGTTGAAGTAGAAGTGGAAAATGGTATGCTGGAATAAAAGTATTATACTAATGGAAGGGAGCATCGTTTTTGAAAGCAAAATGGAATTATGTAACTTTCAGTGAAAATGTGTACTTTCAGGATGGGACAGTGACATGTCCTCCATTTTGGTCCTTGTCCACCTTCTGCCACCGTCACCTCATGGCCGCAAGGAAAAACCTCAGCCAGACACGCTAGTGACCACATTGTGAAGTTTATCAAGGTGAGGTTACAGTTGACTTTTCTGTCCCCATTCCTAATCCTAATAACTACTTTTAATAATATGGACAAAACATGGTAAGATCATGTGTAGCTGTAATTTACATTTTCACAAACTGCTTGCGAACCGTGATTCATTTTAATAGCACACTAATGAAGATTTACCTTGTAAGTCACCAGACTCTCGCCTGTTTTGATGAGCTCTTCAAAGCTCATTTTGTCTTTGGTACCTCATACAACCAGGATCTGGTAAATGTGTACAATTTCTTGCGAACCACAATTTTATGAAATTGATGTTGATACCACTAAGGTTAATCCTCGGGTTGCAGCGTTGAGGTCTCGGATGCTGCATTGAGTTACTAATAGTTTTGAAGTTGCAAAGGGTTAAAACACAGCATAGGAAATATCATTCATCTAAAATGTTGTGTTTTACTTGCCAAAGCCCCCAGGCAAATGCTAATTCCTTGACAAAACACTTGAAATTGGTCCATGGACTTTGTCCAGGAAAGACACTTGGTCTTAAATGCTTGTCAATAAGAGTCTTGTAGACAGCTGCGCTGCAACCATAGCTGAACTTAGTGGCAGGTGTAGGTGAAACAACCACTAACTCTTTGGTCATTTCCATGGAAGAGATAGTTGATGATATTCATATTCAAGCTAAATAATCTGAAGTGTCTATACAGGAGCCTATTAAAAGTGACATTGAGTGTAAAATTTATCAGAGTTTTGAAAAAATGTCAAATCCTTTTGGTGTATTAAATTCTGAAAGTAAGAGAAGGTATTTTACGGAAAAGTGAGGAAGGGTAGACCAGTTGAATACGTTCTTGGTATAAGATTTGATACACGACGCATTTAGACTACTGGAGGCTATGATCAAATTGTTGTTACTGATACATTTGTTTACATTAGTTTATTTACTAACAACCTAATATAAAGGAGATGATGCAGACTGATTCCAGTTCAAGAGAACTTTATGGCTTATGTGATGGAGATCTGTTCCAGAGCCATGCTCTATTTTCAAAACGGAAGCAATTCAGAAACAGCTTTTCTAGGATTTTGAAACTGCAAATCCTCTTGGATCAAAACGGGGAATACATAAATTAAGCGCAATCTATTTCACCTTACGGAATTTCTCAATGTCATTTCTGCTTAATATTCATTTGGTTGCTTTATTTCATGCCCAAGATGTTAAAACATATGGCTTTTCTAAAATACTTGATCCAACTATGCAGGATATTAAAGTACTTGAGAGGGATGGAATTATTGTCCCCTTGTATGATCAACCAGTGTATGGAACTATTGTCCAAGTTACAGGTGACAACCTTGGTCTTCACTGTTTATTTGGCTTTGTTGAATCATTCAGTGCCAGCTATTGTTGCCGCTTTTGTCTTGCTGAGAAAGAGGACTTTCAGACTGAATTTGATGAAGATTCACCCAAGATAGTTATGCGAACTCAAGCACTTCATGCAGAACACTGCCATAAAAAGGAGACAAATCCCAGTCTTCCCTCTGATGGTTGTTAAATGTTCTTGTATTCTAAACTCTGTGCAGTACTTCAATACTTGTGAGAACTTCTGTCGATATTATGCTTGATATCTTGGAGGGAGTGGGACAATATGAAATGAAACTTCTAACACTGCACTTGATAGACAAGTACACAACATCAAATTAAATAGACAGGAGAAAAAAGAGCTTTAACTATGGTTACATGGAGCAAAACAACAAACCTCCTGCAGTGAAGTGAGGAGAGGACTCTGATGACTTGGGGTTAAATGCTATCCAGTCCTGGTGTTTACTTCCCAATCTACCACTTATCTTTGGACACTTAGTTTGTCCAAATGATCTACACTGGTATTTACTGTTGCTGTTGCTTCAGATAGTAGACATTGTCTTTTCTCCAATGATATCAAAGGGTATTACACATTTTTTGAAACACTTAATCGTAGAACACCACAGGTTATTCCGGCAATTGTTTCCGAAAAAGAGGCTGCTACAGAAGTGTCATTTTATGGTGCGTTACCCCACATGTATGCTTAAAATTGGACACGTATTGCATAGCTGGTGCATGCACTATGACGCAAAGCATAATTTCTTTAAAAAACTATTAAAAAGCTTCAAAAATGTACCTAACATTGGAAAAAAAGTCAAATAGAGTTGGCAGACATTTGACACCAACAGTCATGATCAGTCGAGGTAAAAAGTTATCTTTAAATGTGGTGGGCTGTAAGATGGCTGAGACTCTTCAGGCACCAATTGACACCATGGTTTTAAATGTTAAATGGGCCAAACACCATGGAAATATGTATCGTTTAGTTGTTTGTCTTTAAGTCCATTGTGAGATGCCAGTTTTTCAGAAAATCAACTAAAATTGAGTTGTTTGGATGGAACACACAACACTATGTGTGGAGAAAAAAAGGCACAGCACACCAACATCAAAACCTCATCCCCACTGTAAAGTATGGTGGAGGGAGCATCATGGTTTGGGGCTGCTTTGCTAACTCAGGGCCTGGACAGCTTGCTATCATCAACGGAAAAAATGAATTCCCAAGTTTATCAAGGCATTTTGCAGGAGAATGTAAGGCTCTCTGTCCGCCAATTGAAGCTCAACAGAAGTTGGTTGATGCAACAGGACAACGACCCAAATCACAGAAGTAAATCAACAAAAGAATGGTTTCAACAGAAGAAAATATACCTTCTGGAGTGACCCAGTTAGTGTCCTGACCTAAACCTGATTTGAGATGCTGTGGCATGACCTTGAGAGCGGTTCAGACCACACATCCCAAGAATAGTGCTGAAATGAAACAGTTTTGTAAAGAGGAAATGTCCAAAATTCCTCCTGACCGTTGTGCAGGTCTGATCCGCAACTACAGAAAACGTTTGGTTGAGGTTATTGCTGCCAAAGGAGGGTCAACCAGTTATTAAATCCAAGGGTTCACATACTTTTTCCACCCTGCACTGTGAATGTTTACACAGTGAGTTCAATGAAGACATGAAAACGTGTGATTGTTTGTGCGTTTATTAGTTTAAACAAACTGTGTTTATCTATTGTTGTGACTTAGATGAAGATCAGATGAAATGTTATGACCAATTTATGCAGAAATCCAGGTAATTGCTAAAGGTTCACATACTTTTTCTTGCCACTGTATGTAGCCAAACCTAGCTGCTGCTCGTTCCGTTTGCTCTAAAATGCATAAATGGTTAAAAAAAGTAAGGCCTGCGTCCTTAGAGACACATACCAACTCTAATGGACAACAGGAGAGGATATTTTTTAAGTACTGGACAGCTTTGTGACATCAAATGGACTTTGGTGGTCAAGATGTGTTGGTATCTGTACTGATGGCGCAAAAGCCATGACAGGGAGACATAGTGGAGTGGTAACTCGCTTGCAAGCCGTTGCTCCCAACGCCACTTTGGTACACTGTAGCATCCACTGAGAGGCTCTTGCTGCCAAGGGAATGCCTGACAGCTTGAAAAACCTTTTGGACACTACAGTGAAAATGGTTAACTTTGTAAAAGCATAGCCCAATGAGCTCTCATGTATTTTCTGCATTATGTAATTATATGGGCAGTGACCATGTAACACTTTTACAACATACAGAAGTGCGCTGGTTATCAACAGATTACCGACCATTTCGAATTCCACCCTACCATCTCCGCTATGCAATCTGGTTTCAGAGCTGGTCATGGGTGCACCTCAGCCACGCTCAAGGTCCTAAACGACATCATAACCGCCATCGATAAGAGACATTACTGTGCAGCCGTATTCATCGACCTGGCCAAGGCATTCGACTCTGTCAATCACCACATTCTTATTGCCAGACTCGACAGCCTTGGTTTCTCAAATGATTGCCTCGCCTGGTTTACCAACTACTTTTCTGATGGAGTTCAGTGTGTCAAATCGGAGGGCCTGTTGTCCGGACCTCTGGCAGTCTCTATGGGGGTGCCACAGGGTTCAATCCTAAGGCCGACTCTCTTCTCTGTATACATCAATGATGTTGCTCTTGCTGCTGGTGATTCTCTGGTACACCTCTACGCAGACGACACCATTCTGTATACTTCTGGCCACTCTTTGGACAGTGTGTTAACTAACCTCCAGACGAGCTTCAATGCCATACAACTCTCCTTCCGTGGCCTCCAACTGCTCTTAAACGCAAGTAAAACTAAGTGCATGCTATTCAACCGATCACTGCCCGCACCTGCTCGCCCGTCCAGCATCACTACTCTGGACGGCTCTGACTTAGAGTACGTTGACCACTACAAATACCTAGGTGTCTGGTTAGACTGTAAACTCTCCTTCCAGACTCACATTAAGCATCTCCAATCCAAAATTAAATCTATAATCGGCTTCCTATATCGCAACAAAGCATCCTTCGCTCATGCTGCCAAACATACCCTTGTAAAACTGACCATCCTACCGATCCTCGACTTCGGTGATGTCATCTATAAAATAGCCTCCAACACTCTACTCAACAAACTGGATGCAGTCTGTCACAGTGCCATCCGTTTTGTCACCAAAGCCCCATACACAACCCACCATTGCGACCTGTACGCTCTCGTTGGTTGGCCCTCGCTTCATACTTGTCGCCAAACCCACTGGCTACAGGTTATCTACAAGTCTCTGCTAGGTAAAGCCCCGCCTTATCTCAGCTCACTGGTCACCATAGCAGCACCCACTCGTAGCACGCGCTCCAACAGGTATATCTCACTGGTCACCCCCAAAGCCAACACCTCCTTTGGTCGTCTTACCTTCCAGTTCTCTGCTGCCAATGACTGGAACGAACTGCAAAAATCTCTGAAGCTGGAGACTTATATCTCCCTCACTAGCTTTAAGAACCAGCTGTCAGAGCAGCTCACAGATCACTGCACCTGTACATAGCCCATCTGTAAACAGCCCATCTATCCACCTACCTCATCCCCATACAGTATTTATTTATTTATCTTGCTCCTTTGCACCCCAGTATCTCTACTTGCACATTCATCTTCTGCACATCTACCATTCCAGTGTTAAATTGCTATATTGTAATTACTTCGCCACCATGGCCTATTTATTGCCTTAACTCCCTTATCTTACCTCATTTGCACTCACTGTATATAGACTTTTTGTTTTCTTTGTTCTACTGTATTATTGACTGTATGTTTAGTTTATTCCATGTGTAACTCTGTGTTGTTGTATGTGTCGAATTGCTATGCTTTATCTTGGCCAGGTCGCAGTTGCAAATGAGAACTTGTTCTCAACTAGCCTGCCTGGTTAAATAAAGGTGAAATAAAATTAAATAAATAAATCAAGGGGCAAAGTATTGACACGTTTTTTTAAATTGAGAGTCGAGCTTAAAGTCTTCTTTACTGACCATAATTTTCACTTGTCTTTCATGATGATGAGTTTCTCACACGACTGGCCTATCTAGGTGATGTTTTTTCTCGCCTGAATGATCTGAATCTAAGATTACAGGGACTCTCCGCAACTATATTCAATGTGCGGGACAAAATTGAGGCTATGATTAAGAAGTCGGTGCTCTTCTCTGTCTGCTTTAACAAGGACAACACATAGGTCTTTCCATCATTGTATGATTTTTTGTGTGCAAATGAACTTAAGCTTACGGACAATGTCAAATGTGATATTGTGAAGCACCTGAGTGAGCTGGGTGCGCAATTAAACAGGTACTTTCCCGAAACGGACAACGCAAAAGGGATTCGTTATCCCTTTCATGCCCAGCCTCCAGTCCACTTACCGATAACTGAACAAGAGAGCCTCATTGAAATTGCAACAAGCTGTTCTTTGAAAATGTAATTTAATCAGAAGCCATTGCCAGATTTCTGGATAGGGCTGCGCTCAGAATATCCTGCCTTGGCAAATTGTGCTGTTAAGACACTGATGCCCTTTGCAACCACTTACCTATGTGAGAGTGGATTCCCAGCCCTCACTAGCATGAAAACTAAATACAGGCACAGACTGTGTGTGGAAAATGATTTGAGACTGAGACTCTCCAATACAACCCAACATTGCAGAGGTGCATCCTTTCAAGCACACCCTTCTTGTAACGGTGTTCCTCCTCCTCTTCATACGAAGAGGAGGAGTAGTGATTCGACCAAGGCGCAGCGGGTTGTGAATACATAATGATTTATTTACAAGACGAACTAAACACATGAAGAACACTTGATATATTACAAAACAACAAAACGATGTAGACAGACCTGGACGACGAACTTACATGAAACACGAAGAAATCACGAACAGGAAAAATGACTACACAAAATGACGAACGCACAAAACAGTCCCGTATGGTGTAACATAGACACAGACACAGGAGACAACCACCCACAACAAACAGTGTGAAAACACCTACCTTAATATGACTCTCAATCAGAGGAAACGACACACACCTGCCTCTAATTGAGAGCCATATTAGGTACCCATTAACCAACATAGAAACAGAAAACATAGACTGCCCACCCAAACTCACGTCCTGACCAACTAACACATACAAAAACTAACAGAAAACAGATCAGGAACGTGACACTTCTCATTAACCTGTGGTGAGTTATTCACCATTTTCTTTGAACAAATAAGGTTTTATTTGTAAGATGGCTACATAAAGAGCAGAATTATTTATTATTTATTATTATATTATTATTTGTGCCCTGGTCCTATACCAGCTCTTTGTCACTTCCCACGAGCCGGGTTGTGACAAAAACTCACACTCATTCTTATGTTTAATAAATGTATCGTATAGTGTGTGTGTGACAGGCTTACAATGATGGCAAAAAACAACATTTGAGAGTGCGCTGACCCTGGTGCTAGAGGGGGTATGCAGCTGGAGGTTGAATGTTTGAAGGGGTACGGGACTATAAAAAGCTTGGGAACCACTGTGTTAGATAAAAACAGCTGCTGCTTCATTATGAGATAATAAGACGCATCTGGCAGCCTATGTACATTTCAATCCAACACTGTTTATTGTCTGTAATCCAACACTGTTTATGTCTGTAACTAGACCACTACAGCCTTGAGTGTACGGTGTGTGCTGAATCCTGCCTGTCCTGACTGGCCCTTTCTTTGTAGGTGAACACAGAGCGCTTTGAGTCGGAGACCAGGGTGATAAACCATGTGGAGGGAGGCTGGCCCAAGGACGTCAACCCTCAGGAGATGGAGCAGACTATCCGCTTCAGGAAGAAAGTGGAGAAAGCATTATTTCAGCACCATCATGCAGCTGGGCAGTGTGTGTCAGACATCAGTCAGTCAAGTAGCCACGATATGGCCCGGGTCATAGAGATTTTTCAATATAATTTTATTGAATTAATCACCAGTGTATGATATTATGCCATATCTAAATAATACGTCCTACAGCAGCATACCACCCTGCATCCCACTGATGTCTTTCCTCTGAAGCTACAGTAAGCAGGGTTGGTCCTGGTCGGTCCCTAAATGGGAGACAAGATGCTGCTGGATGTGGTGTTGGAGGGCCAGTAGGAGGCACTCTTTTCTCTGATAATTTTTTTTGGGGGGGGGACATTGCCCTGTGTAAGTTGTTGTCTTTTGGATGGGACATTAAATGGGTGTCCTGACTCTCTGTGGTCAGTAAGAATCCCATGGCACTTATCGTAAGAGTATGGGTGTTAACTGGCCCTGAATCTAGGCCCTCGTTGTAGATAAGAATTTGGTTTTAACTGACTTGCCTCGTTAAATAAAGGTTAAATAAAAAATGTAAAAATGTAATCTACATTGCTCCAAAGCCATTTCTTAGCTGCTGCAGTAGTGTGATTGATAGAGAAAATGACCAGTTCTGAAAGGGAGAGAGTAAGACGTTTTCCTCTCTATCTCTGATCACAGCCCTCCTCTGTTCCTCCCGTTTGAACACCGAACATGGAGCACAGCATCAAGCAGACCAATGCCATCAACATCTACCAGGAGTACTTTGAAGGGGAGGAGGAAGAGGTGGTGGAGGAGTCAAAACCATCAATGTTTTTAAGTGCTTCCATGACCTCTATTAACCTATCGTTCAACATTGTTACAGTTACATAACAGCAACAATGGCAGCAGGGCATAGTTATTGCTCACATAGACTCCACAAATGATGTATATTACCAGTGTATTGTGTCCGTCTGAGTGGTTTTTGATCTTACAGAGACCCGAACAAGATAAAATACACTGCCCCCAGTTTGTCCTGGCATCCCGATGGCAGCCGCAAGCTGGCTGTGGCCTACTCCTCATTGGTGTTCCAGAAAGTCTCTAAAGACATTAGCTACAACTCCTATATATGGGACATTGGTAGGTGTATGACTCAAACATGTCTCTTTCATTTATATTTTCCTTTCTAACAAAGGGATTATCATTGCAATAGCTGTGGCAGTGAGATTTACTCATTTGTCATCTTAATTGATAGTTCAGAAAGTCAAAGTAGACTACAAAGTATTAATTCATTGAATCCCCGGAATCGCAATAAGCCAGAGATGACCCTGAAACCTGTCTCTCCACTGGTCTGTCTGGAATACAAAACCCCCAAAGACTCTCACATACTGGTCGGAGGTAGCTACAATGGCCAAATCGGTGGGTCCTTCAACAGCTGTATCATGCTTCCTGTCAGCTCAGGAACAATGTCCTTAGGAGATTACTGTGCAGTGTAAAGAACTTTAGAGGTATAGTCAAGTCATCCAACATACTACCTACTCTCAGACTGCAGCTATTTGTAAATGTCATAAAGGTTCCAGTTATGTAATGTCTGGATTTGTCCGGATGCTCTTTTGAGCATTTAAGTACATTGCCTCTAGATATTTGTTTAGGCTCTGACAGTTAATAGTTATGTGTTGTGTGTTCTTGTCATTTGTGTGTTTTGTGCGTGCATGAATGTGTGTTTGTGAAAGTACACTCAGTAAAATGTCTGAGCAGCTTATTGGGACACTCGCAAGGGCAGCTAGCCAGTGGAAATGTCCACACTAGAGCACAGCCACAGAGACCCTGTCTACAAAGTCATCTGGTTGCAGTCAAAGACTGGAACCGATACCTTCTCTGCGTCTAAGGACGGCCAGGTGAACCAAGCCTCCAATAGAAGCAATAAAAGCCTTTGTCACCTTATCCCTTTCTCAAGCCAAGCAGGCACAATAGGCCAGGGTGGCACAAAACGCTCAGGACTCATGGGCAGTGAAGTCTGATACTCTTGGTCCGGGACAGGTGCACTTTCTCTGACCTTCAATTGCCATTTGGCCATAGCCAGAAGTTATGTAATAATGCATCTATTGAAGGCAAAGAGACTGTGACTGATCGGCCCTGAGTTGACCACTGGTCTCTGTCTATAAGGTGCTGTGGTGGGACATTCGTAAGATTAGCGAGCCCACAGAGAGGCTGGTATTGGACCCTAACAACAAGTGCAATCTGGACAATGCCCTGGGGGTGATCTAACTGGAGTTTGAGACCACTATGGTGCTGAGGCTCTCTAGACTGGACTATCCCTCTGTTGTTTCACTGTTGATGAATTAAGAGTATGGATTAGCCTAACGTCTTTTTGTATGAACTGGTCCAAGTGGGAGATCCAGGAAGTCATCTATTTGTACATAAGGAAGACCTAAAATGTAACCTGATGTTTTCTCTGTTTCTTATTCAGACCACAAAGTTTATGGTGGGAACAGAGCAAGGGCTGTTGGTCTCATGTAACCAAAAGTCCAAGAGCCCACCTGAGAAGATAGTGTGCCCGTACAGCGGTCCTCACGGCCCAATCTGCGCCGTGCAAAAGAACCCGTTCTTCCTCAAGAACTTCCTGACCGTAGTCAATTGGACAGCCCACATCTGGTCCGAAGACATCAAGGAGTCGTCCATCATGTGGACAAAGTAAAGGGTCCCTCTGAAACAACATAATACAGACCAATGATATAGCTACTTCACAGATGGATAAATTACACTCTTTTTAGGTTCTAATACATATAACCAGTGATTTGGCCCCTCCTGTAATATTGACCTAATGTAAAATGACCTCTTGGTTGCCGTAGATAGCATATAGTCTATCTGTCAGAAGGCTGATGGAGTCCAGTATGGCCCTCTGTGTTCTTCGCCATCAAAATGGACGGGATACTAGACATTTGGGACTTCCTCTTCAAACAGAACGAACCCACACTCAGTCTGCAAGTATTATCATACGCCTCATCCAGCCTTTACTCAGCACCTGCCAGGCATAAATGACAATGTGAAACCCCTTTCTGTTGTGGTGTTATCATTGGTAGAATTCTTGTGTGATGATGCCAAAGAAAAATCCTAGGATTGACATAAAAGTTATATTCTATTGTTTTCTAGGTGTGTGATGAGGCTCTGTACAGCCAGCAGGTGCAGGATAAGGGGTGCTTCCTGGCCTGTGGACACCAAGGACGAGGACACCAAGGAGGGCGACGGAGAGGAGAGCGCCGAGGAGCTAGTAATGCACACTGAAAAAAAGAAGAGGAAGAAAAAATGGTTTGAAGGGATTGAGTGAACAAAACAAACGTTTTCAAAATTCCTTGACATTAATGAATGTTTTGCAAATCCAGTCAGTTTTTCACATTGAATGTCATCATAATGTCATCATAATGATTTCTGTTGATGAAATGATGTGTAAACAATGTTGATTCAACCAGTTTGTGCCCAGAGGGTTATTATTAATCATTTATTCTCTGTGGTATGACGGAATTAGTTGGCTATTTCATTAGGATAACAAGCAACACCACCCTTCAATAGCATTCATCTGGCAATACATTCACATCAGGTGGCCTATATACAGTAATAGCATGAACTCCAAAACTGTGTTCTGTGCACCACGGCTGCTCGGATTTTATTTCATTTAGGATCCCCATTAGTCTTACTGGGTGTCCGACACAACGAAAAATACATTACAGACAAAAGACTTTACAATTTACATAGTCAATTTAAGATCTCATAGTTGATCATGTGTGGATGAGGTATCATATTGTCCATTCATGCTGTGATTAGTAATTATACTGTATCTAAAGAGCAGGTTTTCTTTTTCTCCAGAAGCACCTTCCCTGCAGTGCAGGCCATGATTGAGCTCCATCCCGTGAAGAGTGTTTTGACAGAGAGAGAGCTTGGACAATAGATGGAGAGACACTCATGTCACAGTGCCATTACAGGTGTAACGGTCCTGACCTGTTTTATGTTGTTTTTGTATGTGCTTATGGTCAGGGCGTGTGTTTTGGGTGGGCAGTCTATGTTTTGTATTTCTAGGTTGGGTTTTTGTGTTCGGCCTGGTATGATTCTCAATTAGAGACAGGTGTGTATCGTTTGTCTCTAATTGAGAGTCATACTAAGGCAGCCAGGGTTTCACTGGGGTTTTGGTGGGTGTTTGTTCCTGTGTCCACACAGGACGGTTGAAGGTTAGTCACATTTGTAGTTTTATAGTGTCTTGTTTGCTGTTGTCATTAAAAGATGGCTTATTTCCCTCAATCCGCATCTTGGTCCTATCCATGCTCCTCCTCGTCTAAGGGGGAGAACAACACTGACTGCCTTTACAGAAACACCCACCACAACAGGACCAAGCGGATTGAGGAGAGAGAAAAGGAACTAAAGCAATGGAGAGAAGAGGAATGGAGTTGGGAACAAATATTCAACGGAGAAGGACCCTGGGCTAAGGTTGGTGTGAATCGCCGCTCGCGGGAGGAGAAGAAGGCAGCCACAGCCCAGGAGTGGTGGATTGAGGAGGCAGCACGTATGAGAGGCTGGAAGCCCGAGAGGCTCACCCAAAAATTTCTTGGGGGGGGGGGCTAAAGGGGAGTGTGGCGAAGCCGGGTTGGATACCTGAGCCAACTCCCCGGGCTTGCCGTGGAGTAAGAGGGCGTCGTACTGGTCAGACACCGTGTTATGCGGTAAAGCGCACGGTGTCCCCAGTACGCGTGCTTAGCCCAGTGCGGGCTATTCCACCTTGCCGCACTGGGAGGGCTAGGTTGGGCATCGAGCCGAGTGCCATGAAGCCGGCCCAACGTATCTGGTCTCCAGTACGTCTCCTCGGGCCGGCGTACATGGCACCAGCCTTACAGGTGGTGTCCCCGGTTCGCCTGCATAGCCCAGTGCGGGCTATTCCACCTCGCCGCACTGGCAGGGCTACGGGGACCATTCAACCTGGTAGGGTTGGGGAGGCTCGGTGCTCAAGAGCACGTGTCCTCCTTCACGGTCCGGTATATCCGGCGCCACCTTCCCACCCCAGCTCAGTACCACCAGTGCCTACACCACGCACCAGGCTTCCAGTGCATCTCCAGAGCCCTGTTCCTCTTCCACGCACTCTCCCTATGGTGCGTGTCTCCAGCCCGGTACCTCCAGTTCCGGTACCACGCACCAGGCCTAGAGTGCGCCACGAGAGTCCAGTGTGCCCAGTTCCTGTTCCCCGCACTCGCCCTGAGGTGCGTGCCCTCAGCCCGGTACCTCCAGTTCCGGTACCACGCACCAGGCCTATAGTGCGTCTCAGCCGGCCAGAGTCTGCCGTCTGCCTAGCGCCAGAGCCGTCCTGCCATGACCAGCCGGAGCCGTCCTGCCATGACCTGCCGGAGCCGTCCAGCCAGGACCTGCCGGAGCCGTCCAGCCAGGACCTGCCGGAGCCGTCCAGCCAGGACCTGCCGGAGCCGTCCAGCCAGGACCTGCCGGAGCCGTCCAGCCAGGACCTGCCGGAGCCGTCCAGCCAGGACCTGCCGGAGTCCCTCAGCCAGGACCTGCCGGAGTCCCTCAGCCCGGACCTGCCGGGGTCCCTCAGCCCGGACCTGCCGGAGTCCCTCAGCCCGGACCTGCCGGAGTCCCTCAGCCCGGACCTGCCGGAGTCCCTCAGCCCGGACCTGCCGGAGTCCCTCAGCCCGGACCTGCCGGAGTCCCTCAGCCCGGACCTGCCGGAGTCCCTCAGCCCGGACCTGCCGGAGTCCCTCAGCCCGGACCTGCCGGAGTCCCTAAACCAGGACCTGCCGGAGTCCCTAAACCAGGACCTGCCTGAGTCCCTCAGCCAGGACCTGCCGGAGTCCCTCAGCCAGGACCTGCCGGAGTCCCTCAGCCAGGACCTGCCGGAGTCCCTCAGCCAGGACCTGCCGGAGTCCCTCAGCCAGGACCTGCCGGAGTCCCTCAGCCAGGACCTGCCGGAGTCCCTCAGCCAGGACCTGCCGGAGTCCCTTATCCCGGTGCTGCCCCTTATCCCGGTGCTGCCCCTTATCCCGGTGCTGCCCCTTATCCCGGTGCTGCCCCTTCATTTAGGTGGTGTTAGTGGGAGGGTGGTCATTGGGAGGGGGATAAAGAAGCGGGGATTGATTATGGTGGGGTGGGGACCTCGCCCTCAGCCTGAGCCACCACCGTGGTCAACTGCCCACCCAGACCCTCCCCTGGACTTTGTGCTGGTGCGCCCGGCGTTCGCACCTTGAGGGGGGGGTTCTGTAACGGTCCTGACCTGTTTTATGTTGTTTTTGTATGTGTTTATGGTCAGGGCGTGTGTTTTGGGTGGGCAGTCTATGTTTTGTATTTCTAGGTTGGGTTTTTGTGTTCGGCCTGGTATGATTCTCAATTAGAGACAGGTGTGTATCGTTTGTCTCTAATTGAGAGTCATACTAAGACAGCCAGGGTTTCACTGGGGTTTTGGTGGGTGTTTGTTCCTGTGTCCACACAGGACGGTTGAAGGTTAGTCACATTTGTTGTTTTGTAGTGTCTTGTTTGCTGTTGTCATTAAAAGATGGCTTATTTCCCTCAATCCGCATCTTGGTCCTATCCATGCTCCTCCTCGTCTAAGGGGGAGAACAACACTGACTGCCTTTACAACAGGAGTTAAAGTTACTGTGTAATATAGGTTGTCAAGGGTTCATAAAGTGAGAGGGGGCTGGTGAGGGGGTATGAATTTGGTTTAAACTAACCCTGTGACACACCGACCACCTAAATAAAATCAAAATGAATTGTTTTGGTTTTGACTGAAGTTGTTGCTGTACTCGGCCAGCCTGTATGACATCACCACTGATAGTTACCTGTCGAACATAGCTGCACCTCTTTGTCCAATGGTAACAAATTGACCCTTGTTTTGGTCCACTTGCCCATTAAGATTGGGGCCTGGGGTCTATATATAAACTCAGCAAAAAAAGAAACGTCCTCTCACTGTCAACTGCGTTTATTGTCAGCAAACTTAACATGTGTAAATATTTGTATGAACATTACAAAATTCAACAACTGAGACATAAACTGAACATGTTCCACAGACATGTGACTAACAGAAATGTAATTATGTGTCCCTAAACAAAGAGGGGGTCAAAATCAAAAGTAACAGTCAGTATCTTTTTTTAAATTATTTTCATTTAACCTTTATTTAACCAGATAGGCCAGTTGAGAACAAGTTCTCATTTACAACTGCGACCTGGCCAAGATAAAGCAAAGCAGTGGGACTTAAACAACAACACAGAGTTACACATGGGATAAACAAACGTACAGCCAATAACATTAGAGAAATCTGTATACGGTGTGTAAATGAAGTAAGGAGGTAAGGCAATAAATAGGCCAATAGTGGCAAAGTAATTACAATTTAGCAATTTACACTGGAGTGATATATGTGCAGATGAGGATGTGCAAGTAGAAATACTGGTGTGCAAAAGAGCAGAAAAACAAAATCAAATATGGGGATGAGGTAGGTAGTTGGTTGGATGAGCTATTTACAGATGGGCTGTGTACAGCTGCAGCGATCGGTAAGCTGTTCTGACAGCTGACGCTTAAAGTTAGTGAGGGAGATATAAGTCTCCAACTTCAGTGATGTTTGCAATTTGTTCCAGTCATTGGCAGCAGAGAACTGGAAGGAAAGGCGGCCAAAGGAGGTGTTGGCTTTGGGGATGACCAGTGAAATATACCTAATGGAGCGCGTGCTACGGGTGGGTGTTGCTATGGTGACCAGTGAGCTGAGATAAGGCGGAGCTTTACCTAGCAAAGACTTATAGATGACCTGGAGCCAGTGGGTTTGGTGACGAATATGTAGCGAGGACCAGCCAACGAGAGCATACAGGTTGCAGTGGTGGGTAGTATATGGGGCTTTGGTGACAAAACAGATGGCACTGTGATAGACTACATCCAATTTGCTGAGTAGAATGTTGGAGGGTATTTTGTAAATGACATCGCCGAAGTCAAGGATCGGTAGGATAGTCAGGTTTACGAGGGTATGTTTGGCAGCATGAGTGAAGGAGGCTTTGTAGCGAAATAGGAAGCTGATTCTAGATTTAACTTTGGATTGGAGATGTTTAATGTGAGTCTGGAAGGAGAGTTTACAGTCTAGGCAGACACCTAGGTATTTGTAGTTGTCCACATATTCTAAGTCAGAACTGTCCAGAGTAGTGATGCTAGTCGTGCGGGTGGGTGTGGGCAGCGATCGGTTGAAGAGCATGCATTTCATTTTACTAGCATTTTAGAGCAGTTGGAGGCCACGGAAGGAGTGTTGTATGGCGTTGAAGCTCGTCTGGAAGTTTGTTAACACAGTGTCCAAAGAAGGGCCAGATGTAGACAGAATGGTGTTGTCTGCGTAGAGGTGGATCAAAGGATCACCCGCAGCAAGAGCGACATTGATATATACAGAGAAAAGAGTTGGCCCGAGAATTGAACCCTGTGGCACCCCCATAGAGACTGCCAGAGGTCCGGATAACAGGCTCTCTGATTTGACACACTGAACTCTATCTGAGAAGTAGTTGGTGAACCAGGCGAGGCAGTCATTAGAGAAACCAAGGTTGTTGAGTCTGCCGATAAAAATACGGTGATTGACAGAGTCGAAAGCCTTGGCAATGTCGATGAAGACGGCTGCACACTACTGTCTTTTATCGATGGCGTTTATGATATCGTTTAGTACCTTGAGCGTGGCTGAACGGCATCCGTGACCAGCTCAGAAACCAGATAGCATAGCGGAGAAGGTACGGTGGGATTCGAAATGGTCGGGATCTGGTCGGGATCACTTGGCTTTCGAAGACTTTAGAAAGGCAGATCAGGATAGATATAGGTCTGTAACAGTTTGGGTCTTGAGTGTCTCCCCCCTTGAAGAGGGGGATGAGCACGGCCGCTTTCCAATCTTTAGGAATCTCAGATGATACCAAAGAGAGGTTGAACAGACTAGTAATAGGGGTTGCAACAATGGCGGCGGATAATTTTAGGAAGAGAGGATCCAGATTGTCTAGCCCAGTTGATTTGTAGGGATCCAGATTTTGCCGCTCTTTCAGAACATCAGCTGTCTGGATTTGGGTGAAGGAGAAGCGGGAAGGGGGGCTTGGTCTAGTTGCTGCGGGGGGTGCAGAGTTGTTGGCCGAGGTTGGGGTATCCAGGTGCAAAGCATGGCCAGCCGTAGAGAAATGCTTATTGAAATTCTCGATTATCGTGGATTTATCAGTGGTTACAGTGTTTCCTAGTATCAGTGCAGGGCAGCTGGGCAGCTGGGAGGAGGTACTCTTATTCTCCATGGACTTTACAGTGTCCCAAAACTTTCTGGAATTAGTGCTGCAGGATGCAAATTTCTGTTTGAAAAAGCTAGCCTTTGCTTTTATTTAATTTATTGCCCTGGCCACATCTGCAGTCCTCATGCCTCCTTGCAGCATGCCTAAGGCACGTTCACGCAGATGAGCAGGGACCCTGGGCATCTTTCTTTTGGTGTTTTTCAGAGTCAGTAGAAAGGCCTCTTTAGTGTCCTCTAAGTTTTCATAACTGTGACCAAAATTGCCTACTGTCTGTAAACTGTTAGTGTCTTAACGAACATTCCACAGGTGCATGTTCATTAATTGTTTATGGTTCATTAAACAAGCATGGGAAACAGTGTTTAAACCCTTTACGATGAAGATCTGTGAAGTTATTTGGATATGTACGAATTATCTTTGAAAGAGTTTAGCCACTGTATGTAAGCTCCTCTAGAGAATACAAAATGTATAACCTGTAATTGACTAAATATCATTTCCCCCCAATATTAATCTGTGCTGTGATGGTGCTTTTGAAATGTGTTTATCCCCATAATAACAGAAAATCTCCCATGACGAAAATATTTTATAATAAGAAAATAGGAGTGAATGGAATGAATTGTTGGTAATTTTGACTTTTCAGTGATGTCGAAAAGCAATGTTTACTTCTTATTTACTTGGCAATTACTTACAGGTATATACAGTACATTCTGTGCTCACAAACCAATGATGTAATATCATTATGAGAAAGGTGTCTGTGAAGAGAAAGAAGTCAGAGACGGAGCACCGTAACAACATGATGTTCCACATGTCATCTGTATTGTCATCTTGAATCAATCAAATAAAGACAGCAAGGCATTTTTTATAATAGAGACATTCTTAATGAGTCATGTGGAACTCAATAATTGTATTGAGTTGTTATTCATGTTTAATTATTTGATATATGGTATATACTGTACATACAGTTCCAGTCAAAACTTTGAACACACCTACTCATTCCAGGTGTTTTCTTTATTTTTGCTATTTTCTACATTGTAGAATAATAGTGAAGACATCAAAGCTATGAAATAACACATATGGAATCATGTGGTAACCCAATTTTTTTTAAACAAATTTTAACTTCTGGCCCATGTGAATACTGTACACGTGGATTTAAAAAATATGATACATTAACAATGTTGGCAAACAAAATAAGCACTTTTCGGTGATAAGAAATCATTTGGCACAGATGCCTTTCTTAAACGTGTTTTGTAATTGATTATGTTATTCTAGAAACCGCAGTCAAATTGTATTTAAATCTGGAGGGAAAGCAAGGGCATCAACGTAGTTTGGAGAGCCATTTGCGCAATTTTGTGTGTCATGGATTTGTCCACCAGATGTCGTCATTGGGCTGCGGCAAATCG
This sequence comes from Salvelinus fontinalis, assembly GCF_029448725.1. Taxonomy (NCBI): domain Eukaryota; kingdom Metazoa; phylum Chordata; class Actinopteri; order Salmoniformes; family Salmonidae; genus Salvelinus; species Salvelinus fontinalis. The sequence continues at coordinate 26,547,872 of NC_074694.1, forward strand.
AAGAAGCAACCGTGTTTTACGCGCCTCTGGTTATGCTTATGAGGCTCTGAAGAATGCCTCTGTGCTACTGATCTCGGGTATCCAGGAACACAACTCACGAGTCGTCAGTGGAGAAAAGAAAAGGCGAGAGTGAAGGAGAATAAAAGGGCAGTTCTAGTAGACAGGTCGACACCTGCCTTTCTCCGTCCGCATTCTCGTCGGTATCCTTGTCTGTTTTTAAAGACATGGGTGAATAAACAACCTAATTATTTCTTGAAACAGAATAGATTAAACGGAATGTACTCGTTTTACGCGGTTATATCAGACTTGAAAGAGCGCACATTTGGCGAGTAGAGTGGCGTTTATTTAACTGTAAAAAAATGATCCCAACTATTTTGACGCGGAAAGGTAGAGGTTTGTTTGTAGGCTACATTGACAAGTAGTACAGGTGGTTTTGCGAGGGGTCGTGCAGATATTGTGCAGGATGTCTGACCGATGTCCAGTTTAGTAGCCTGTATAGACGGCCACTATTTTCTAACAAGTCGAGGACACTCCAACTACAAGTGGCCATGAAGGACACTGGCGAATCAAAGGACCACCAACTAACAGTAAGTACAATACCGTAGCCTACGTATACATCATCACACCTGTTTACTATTACTGCAAGAACAGCAGTAATGTTGTATAGCCTACCGGTATGGGATCATTTAAGTGTAATATGCTACATGGAAGTCGTAACTTTAGTTAATTGTGTAGTCTATATGCCCGTTGGTTCTGGGTTGCTGAGATGAATGCCACTCAAGCTGGTATTTTATTCAGATAGCCCACATTAAAGATTATAATAAAATACAATAGAAGTTTATTATAGCCTAAATTACATTACTAAGCAAATTATGCCTTTTATTACAGTACCTCTTGCCTCAGTCACATATGGAGACATTTGTTGACCTTTAACATTGAATTCCCATGTCATAAGTTAATAGTTGGCCATCTCCACACAGACCTTATACTTTCCCAGTGGTTCCAGCCGGTGTAATATACCATATCTGAATTATTAACATGGCTCATTTCAGTTCCCCAGTCTCTCATCTTCTCCACTATGTCATACACTGACTAGCTCCACAGCACTGGTGATGGAGAATATCAATATTAATCAATATTAATCCCCATTGTCTGTGGAATGACTGAATTGTCCTGTAAAGGTTTAATTCATATGGGTCAATGTCAAGAGCTGGATGTATGGCCTGTAACATTCCATATCTACCCACTAAACATGTTATCTTGACTCTGCCACATCCCTCTATCTAATAACATAACATTAGTGACCTATTTCACTAACAAACAACATTACCGCCCTACAATTTCATTCTGCAATACATTCACACCAGGTGGTCTATTCAGTCTGACTGTATCACCTCAGAGACTGTTTTCTATGCACCGCTGCAGCACTGATTATCTAATAGTTTATAACGTGTGGATGGGTTATCAGTCTATACATTGGTCTGTCTTGTTCTAAGTATCATAATGCCCCCCAAAGTGAAGAGTGTTTTGACACACAGAGAGAGAGAGCTTCAGGACAATAGATGGAGAGAGGCTCATGTCATAGTGACATTACACAAGTTAAATGACTCTGTTAAAAACAGAGGGTAACCATGATCATTTACTTCATCCTTTGCTCTTGTTGACTTGTGAATGGCATCAAGATTCCAGACTATTGCTGTGGTGTGAATGAAGAATCTCCTTGATGCTGTTCTGATATTTGCTGTGAAAGCTCTAACCTTTTCAAAGCACTGTGAAAGTTCTAACTGTGAAAGCTCTAACCTTGCATTGTTCTCTCTGTGAAATCTCTAACCCTGTGTTGTTTTTGTGTGTTTCTCTGTGAAAGGTCTAAACCTGTGTTATTATAGTTGTGTGTTGCTCTAATTGTGAAAGCTCTAAGCCTGTGTTTTTCAACCTGTGTGTCTCCCAGGTGGCCCTGAGGATCAGACCCCTCAGCGATTCTGAGCGGGAAGAGGCAGCCACCATAGTGGCCCACAGAGTGGACAACCAGGTTAGATGACCTGCCGTGTGTGTGTTCATGCGTGCTCATTCTTGCGTTTGTGTGTGTGTGTCTGTGCAAGCTCGCAAGTTGTTCCAGGCCTCTCTCGCATCCAGTCACAAGGCCTGCTTCACATATATAATGTATCTGCAGGTGCATGCACTTTTCACAGCAGCGCAGCACAGTATAGCTGGTCTCAACCAAGTGAGGTCGATCACTGTGTGTGTGTGCATCAACGCTCAGATGTCACACTGCGCAGTAAGTCAGACGTGCGAGCGTGCGTGCGTGCGTGAGAGAGAGAGAGACGCATGCAGATGGCCCTGTATTGTGATTCAGTGGATTGTTATAGTTTAGAGAGTGACCTCTCTGATAGAGGATGGAAATTGGATTAATTCTGAAGAAAGAAGGCAGACAAGACATGTCTGGACTGTAGCAAAGGAGGACATGATGTGTGTGAAACAGCTTTGTGCCGTTATTGAATGCTTCTAACCTTGATGGAACTGCTATTTAAGACCCACCATTTATCATTCTGCCACTATTATGAACATAGAGAATATTATTATGAGCTTATTTGGCGGTCGTTCTATTTCCATTCAGTCCATGTATTTAACCCGAAATACCAATTCCATTTTTCCTCATTACAATGCATGACCCTAACCAAAGGAAGTTAATCCATGATATACAGCACAGGGAAAGGCAGGGCTCCTATAGGGTGCTTGGGGAGCATATTTACCTGGAGCCAGTTAGAAGCCTCCAGGTGTGTCCCTCATGGAGACAACTTGGATACCACGTAGTAATTCTCCTGATGTGATGATGATAATAATGAGCAGTATTATGACTGTGATATGGATGAGGTGTTAATACCACTGAGAATAAACTGGTTTAGGTCGTAGTGGGTGAGTAGATGTTGTTGGACTAATGTTTGGAATGACAATTCCATGAGGAATTAGCAGGAGAGCACTCTGGCTTCCAGGGTAAGATAACATTGGTTTTGCTGGTGAAAGATTTGTTACGGTTCACATAATAATAAGTCTGTCATCACTAATTTGTTGTTCACTTCAGTCAACGTCTTTGACTGCATGGAAGGTGGTGCCACAGTTAAACTGGAAATAATCAGCATTAATTGTGAGTGAGGGACCGGAGGGAATGAGACCTGGCTTACTCTCTGTCTGTGGCTCTCAAAAGCAATTCAATTAACCAGACTTATTAACCCAGCAACTCTCCCTCTGCTCTGCCTTGATGGCACCACCAGGAGTAAGCTAAGTATGATAGGCCCATTGTGGTGGTGTATTGTTGCTGACACAGCCCTGCTTTTTACAGTGAACAACAAGTTCTTCTGTTAGCTCCTCAAGCCATGCACCTTGGTTGGAGAGCAAGGTAGCAGCAGTGTTCTTTACCCTTTACAATATTATTGTCAACGCTATTGGTGAAACATTTTCATTGTCACAGTAGAATTAAACAAAATGTAACCTCTACATACACTGTTGATGTTATGCTATTGAAAAACAAAGGCAAGATGATAGAATGGAAACATTTTTGTGAGTGGTTCATCTGTGTAGAATAACAGCCTAGCAGGTTATCTTAGGTCTCTGTGTGTTTGCAGCCAAGGGCTTATAGTCACTACAATACAAACAGGTTGTGGAGACAGTGTGCGGGGTATTGTGTGTGTGTACTGCGTAGTGTTTACCTCTTAGCTGATAAAGGGCTTATAAGACTATGTGTTCCTGTGGAGGGAGAGAGGGAGGGAGTTGTGTTACTAGCTCCTAACAGTGCAGTAACAAAAAAGTCAAACAAATGTATAATAAAAACTAGAAGCAACAAATCATGAATGTCAGGATGGTTCCAGTTAACAATCCAAATAGCACTGTATCAGTAATCCAAATCATAATCTATACGTATACGGTGCCTTCGGAAAGTATTCATATCCCTCAACTTTTTCCATTTGTTTTGTTACAGCCTTATTCTAAAATTGATTAAATAGATTTTTCTTCATCTATTTTCACACAATACCCCATATTGACAAAGCAAAAACAGTTTTTTATTTCATTTTGCTAATTTATTCAAAATACATTTATTTAACTATTCATACCCTTTACTCAGTACTTTGTTGAAGTAACTTGTCCCGAAGCCACTCCGGCATTGTCTTGGCTGTGTGCTTAAGGTTGTTGTCCTGTTGGAAGGTGTACGTTCGCCCCAGTCTGAGGTCCTGAGCGCTCTGGAGCAGGTTTTCATCAACGATCTCTCTGTAAATTGCTCCGTTCATCTTTACCTCGATCCTGACTAGTCTCCCAGTCCCTGCCGCTGAAAAACATCCCCACCACTGTGCTTCACCGTAAGGATGGTGGCAGCTTTCCTCCAGATGTGACGCTTGGCATTCAGGCCAAAGTATAAGGGCACAAGGCGAGACCCAGATGCAGACACAGGAGGCAGATGGTTAAAGGCCAAGATGTTTATTAACAATCCAAAAGGGGTAGGCAAGAGAATGGTCGTGGAAAGGCAAAAGTTCAAAACAAGTTCAGAGTTCCAGAGGTACAGAATGAAGGGCAGGCAGAATGGTCAGACAGGTGGGAATGGAGCCCAGAAAACAGGCAAAGGTCAAAACCGGGAGGACTAGTAGAAGAGAATAGAAAAGCAGGCGCACGGGAAAAAACACGCTGGTTGATTTGAACATACAAGACAAACTGGCACAGAGAGACAGGAAACACAGGGATAAATAAGCGACACCTGGAGGGGGTGGAGACAATCACAATCACAATCACAATCACAACAGATCAGGGAAGAGTTCAGTCTTGGTTTCATCAGACCAGAGAATCTTGTTTCTCATGGTCTGAGAGTCCTTCAGGTGCCTTTTGGCAAACTCCAAGCGGGCTGTCGTGTGCCTTTTACTGAGGAGTGGCTTCCGTCTGGCCACTCTACCATAAAGGCCTGATTGGTGGAGTGCTGCAGAGATGCTTGTCCTTCTAGATGTTCTCACATCTCCACAGAGGAACTCTGGAGCTCTGTCAAAGTGACCATCGGGTTCTTGGTCACCAAAGCCCTTCTCCCCCGATTGCTGAGTTTGAACGGGCGGCCAGCTTTAGGAAGAATCTTGGTGGTTCCAAACTTCTTCCATTTAGGAATGATGGTAGCCACTCTGTTCTTGGGGACCTTCAATGCTGCAGAAATATTTTAGTACCCTTCTCCAGATCTGTGCATCGACACAATCCTGTCTCGGAGCTTTACGGACAATTCCTTCAACCTCATGGCTTGGTTTTTGCTCTGACATGCACTTTCAACTGTGGGACCTTATATAGACAGGTGTGTGTGCCTATCCAAGTCATGTCCAATCAATTGAATTTACCAGAGGTCATGACTTTACTTTCATTAATCTTTCATTGACTGTTATTTATCTAATCAACTAACTATGTTTAAATGTTCATAGATGACCAGAAGGGTCAAATAATAATAATCACTGTGGTTGTCAAGGGTGCAACACGTCAGCACTTCAGGAGTAAATGTCAGTTGGCTTTTCATAGCCGATCATTCAGAGTATCTATACTGCTCCTGCTGTCTCTAGAGAGTTGTAAGCAGGTCTGCGACAGGTAGCACGTCCGGTGAACAGGTCAGGGTTCCATAGCCGCAGTCAGAACAGTTGAAACTAGAGCAGCAGCACGGCCAGGTGGACTGGGGACAGCAAGGAGTCATCGGGCCAGGTAGTCCTGAGGCATGGTCCTAGGACTCAGGTCCCCTGAAAGAAAGAAAGAGAGAGAGAAAGAAAGAAAGAGAGAAAGTGAGAGAGAATTAGAGAGAGCATACTTAAATTCACACAGGACACCGGATAAGACAGGAGAAATACTCCAGATATAACAGACTGACCCTAGCCCCCCGACACATAAACTACTGTAGCATAAATACTGGAGGCTGAGACAGGAGGGGTCGGGAGACACCGTGGCCCCATCCGACGACACCCCCGGACAGGGCCAAACAGGCAGGATATAACCCCACCCACTTTTCTAAAGCACAGCCCCCACACCACTAGAGGGATATCTTCAACCACCAACCTACCATCCTGAGACAAGGCCGAGTATAGCCCACAAAGATCTCCGCCAGGGCACAACCCAAGGGGGGGGCGCCAACCCGGACAGGAAGATCACGTCAGTGACTCAACCCACTCAAGTGACGCACCCCTCCTAGGGACGGCATGGAAGAGCACCAGTAAGCCAGGGACTCAGCCCCTGTAATAGGGTTAGAGGCAGAGAATCCCAGTGGAGAGAGGGGAACCGGCCAGGCAGAGACAGCAAGGGTGGTTCGTTGCTCCAGTGTCTTTCCGTTCACCTTCACACTCCTGGGCCAGACTACACTCAATCATGGGACCTACTGAAGAGATGAGTCTTCAATAAAGACTTAACTTCTTACGGCTGAGATCGGCTGAGATCCCGTTAACGGGATCAACTTGACAACAGCCAGTGAAAGTGCAGGGCACCAAATTCAAACAACAGAAATCTCATAATTAAAATTCCTCAAACATACAAGTATTTTACACCATTTTAAAGATAAACTTGTTGTTAATCCCACCACAGTGTCCGATTTCAAAAAGGTATTACGACGAAAGCACACCATCTGATTATGTTAGGTCAGTACCTAGTCACAGGAAAAAACAGCCATTTTTCCAGCCAAAGAGAGGAGTCACAAAAAGCAGAAATAGAGATAAAATGAATCACTAACCTTTGATGATCTTCATCAGATGACACTCATAGGACTTCATGTTACACAATACATGTATGTTTTGTTCGATAAAGTTCATATTTATATCCCAAAATCTTAGTTTACATTGGCGCGTTATGTTCAGTAATGTTTTTCCTCCAAAACATCCGGTGATTTTGCAGAGAGCCACATCAATTTACAGAAATACTCATAATAAACATTGAAAAAAGATACAAGTGTTTCACATGGAACTTTAGATAAACTTCTCCTTAATGCAACCGCTGTGTCAGATAAAAAAAAAATGTTTAGGGAAAAAGCACACCATGCAATAATCTGAGTACGGCGCTCAGACACAAAAACAAGCCTTACAGGTACCCGCCATGTTGTGGAGTCAAAAGAAGTCAGAAATAGCATTATAAATATTCACTTACCTTTGTTGATCTTCATCAGAATGCACTCCCATGTATCCCAGTTCCACAATAAATGTTTGTTTTGTTCGATAAAGTCCATCATTTATGTCCAAATACCTCCTTTTTGTTCGCGCGTTTAGGTCACAAATCCAAATTCATGAGGCGCGAGCACTAGGTTCAGACGAAAAGTCAAAAAGTTCCGTTACAGTTCGTAGAAACATGTCAAACGATGTATAGAATCAATCTTTAGGATGTTTTTAACAAAAATCTTCAATAATGTTTCAACCGGACCGGAGAATTCCTTTGTCTTTAGAAATGCAATGGAACGCAGCTAACTCTCACGGGCGCACGCGAGACTGAGCTCATGGCACTCTGCCAGACCTCTGGTTGAAACAGCTCTCATTCTCTCCCCCTTCACAGCAGAAGCCTCAAACAAGGTTCTAAAGACTGCTGACATCTAGTGGAAGCCTTCGGAATTGCAATCGGACCAAATTTATACTGTATCTTGGATAGGCAAAGAGTTGAAAAACTACAAAGCTCAGATTTCCCACTTCCTGGTTGGATTTTTTCTCAGGTTTTTGCCTGCCATATGAGTTCTGTTATACTCACAGACATCATTCAAACAGTTTTAGAAACTTCAGAGTGTTTTCTATCCAAATCTACTAATCATATGCATATTCTAGCTTCTGGGCCTGAGTAGCAGACAGTTTACTCTGGGCACCTTATTCATCCAAGCTACTCAATACTGCCCCCCAGCCATAAGAAGTTAACATAATCACTAGTTAACTACACATGGTTGATGATATTACTAGTTTAACTAGCTTGTCCTGCGTTGCATATAATATACTCTTGCGTTCAGTGTAAGCAGAGTCAGGGTATATGCAGCAGTTTGGGTCGCCTGGCTCGTTGCGAACTGTGTGAAAACCATTTCTTCCTAACAAAGATTGTAATTAATTTGCCAGAATTTTACATAATTATAACATAACATTGAAAGTTGTGCAATTTAAGAGCAATATTTAGACGTAGGGTTGCCACCCGTTAAATAAAATACGGAACGGTTCCGTATTTCACTGAAAGAATAAACGTTTTGTTTTCTAAATGATAATTTCCAGATTTGACCATATTAATGACCAAAGGCTCGTATTTCTGTGTTTATTATATTATAATTAAGTCTATGATTTGATATTTGATAGAGCAGTCTGACTGAGCGGTGGTAGGCAGCAGCAGGCTCGTAAGCATTCATTCAAACCGCACTTTCCTCTGTTTGCCAGCAGTTTTTCACAATGCTTGAAGCACAGCACTGTTTATGACTTCAAGTTTATCAACTCCCGAGATTAGGCTGGCAATACTACAGTGCCTATAAGAACATCCAATAGTCAAAGGTCTATGAAATACAAAAATGGTATAGAGAGAAATATAATATAACTACAACCTAAAACTTCTTAACTGGGAATATTGAAGACTCATGTTAAAAGGAACCATCAGCTTTCATATGTTCTCATGTTCTGAGCAAGGAATTTAAACGTTAGATTCTTTACATGGCACATATTGCACTTTTACTTTCTTCTCCAACACTGTGTTTTTGCATTATTAAAACCAAATTGAACATGTTTCATTATTTATTTGAGACTAAATTGATTTTATTTATGCATTATATTAGGTTAAAATAAAAGTGTTAATTGTTCATTCAGTATTGTTGTAATTGTCATTATTACAAATGTATATATATAAAAACCGGCCGATTAATCGGTATCGTCTTTTTTTGGTCCTCCAATAATCGGTATCGGTATCAGCGTTGAAAAATCATAATTGGTCTACCCCTAGTAGGTAGAGTTAAAGTGACTATGCATAGATAATCAACAGAGAGTAGCAGCAGCGTAAAAGAGGGGTCATGGGTAGCCATTTGATTAGCTGTTCAGCAGTCTTATGGCTTGGGGGTAGAAGCTGTTAAGAAGCCTATTGGACCTAGACTTGGCGCTCCGTTACCGCATGACTAGGGTGGCTGGAGTGTTTGACAATTTTTAGGGCCGTCCTCTGTCACCACCTGGTATAGAGGTCCTGGATGGCAGGAAGCTTGGCCCCAGTGACGTACTGGGCCGTACACACTACCCTCTATAGTGCATTGCGGTCAGATGCCAAGCAGTTGCCATACCAGGCAGTGATGCAACCAGTCAGGATGCTCTCGATGGTGCAGCTGTAGAACCTTTTGAGGATCTGAGGACCCTTGCCAAATCTTTTCAGTCTCCTGAGGGGGAATAGGCTTTGTTGTGCCCTCTTCACGACTGTCTTAGTGTGTTTGGACCATGATAGTTTGTTGGTGATGTGGACAACAAGGAACTTGAAGCTCTCAACCTGCTCCGTCGGTCCTCCTTTTCCTATAGTCCACCATCATCTCCTTTGTCTGATCACGTTGAGGGAGAGGTTGTTGTCCTGGCACCACACGGCCAGGTCTCTGACTTCCTCCCTAAAGGCTGTCTCATCGTTGTTGGTGATCAGGCAACTGTTGTGTCATCGACAAACTTGATGATGGTGTTGGAGTCGTGCCTGGCCATGCAGTCATGCGTGAACAAGGAGTACAGGAGGAGACTGAGCGCGCTCCCCAGAGGGGCCCTCGTGTTTAGGATCAGGCGGATGTGTTGATACCTACCCTTACCACCTGGGGGCGGCCCGTCAGGAAGTTCAGGATCCAGTTACAGAGTGAGGTGTTTTGTCCCAGGGTCCTTAGCTTAGTAATGAGCTTTGAGGGCACTATGGTGTTGAACACTGAGCTGTAGTCAATGAATAGCATTCTCACATATGTGTTCCTTTTGTCCAGGTGGGAAAGGGCAGTGTTGAGTGCAATAGAGATTGCATTATCTGTGGATCTGTTGGGGCGGTATGCAAATTGGAGTGGGTCTAGGGTTTCTGGGATAATGGTGTTGATGTGAGCCATGAGCAGCCTTTCAAAGCACTTCATGGCTACAGACGTGAGTGCTACTGGTCGGTAGTCATTTAGGCAGGTTACCTTATTGTTCTTGGGCACAGGGACTATGGTGGTCTGGTCTGCTTGAAACATGTTGGTAGTACAGACTCAGTCAGGGACAGGTTGAAAATGTCAGTGAAGACACTTGCCAGTTGGTCAGTGCATACTCAGAGTGCACGTCCTGGTAATCCGTCTGGCTCTGCGGCCTTGTGAATGTTGACCTGTTTAAAAGGTCTTACTCACATCGGCTGCAGATAGCGTGATCACGCAGTCTTCCGGAACAGCTGATGCTCTCATGCATGCTTCAGTGTTCAAATCATATCAAATAAAATGTATTGGTCACATACACGTGTTTAGCAGATGTTATTGCGGGTGTAGCAAAATGCGTGTGCTTCTAGCTCCAACAGTGCAGTAATAACTAACAAGTAATATCTAACAGTTTCACAACATATACCCAAAATACATGTAAATATAAGTAAGGAATGGATTATGAATATACACTGCTCAAAAAAATAAAGGGAACACTTAAACAACACAATGTAACTCCAAGTCAATCACACTTTTGTGAAATCAAACTGTCCACTTAGGAAGCAACACTGATTGACAATAAATTTCACATGCTGTTGTGCAAATGGAATAGACAAAAGGTGGAAACTATAGGCAATTAGCAAGACACCCCCAATAAAGGAGTGATTCTGCAGGTGGTGACCACAGACCACTTCTCAGTTCCTATGCTTCCTGGCTGATGTTCTGCCTATGCTTCCTGGCTGATGTTTTGGTCACTTTTGAATGCTGGCGGTGCTCTCACTCTAGTGGTAGCATGAGACGGAGTCTACAACCCACACAAGTGGCTCAGGTAGTGCAGCTCATCCAGGATGGCACATCAATGCGAGCTGTGGCAAGAAGGTTTGCTGTGTCTGTCAGCGTAGTGTCCAGAGCATGGAGGCGCTACCAGGAGACAGGCCAGTACATCAGGAGACGTGGAGGAGGCCGTAGGAGGGCAACAACCCAGCAGCAGGACCGCTACCTCCGCCTTTGTGCAAGGAGGAGCACTGCCAGAGCCCTGCAAAATGACCTCCAGCTGGCATCTGCTTTATCTGACCACTTTCTTATTGACCGAGTCACTGGTGCTTCCTGCTTTAATTTTTGCTTGTACACAAGTATTTAGGAATGAGATATTCGACAAGAAAGTGTCCACATACTTTTGGTCATGTAATGAATGCTAAGCTTAATATGTACAGCAGTAGATGTACCAAACATTAGGACCCCCCCCAGAACAGCCGCGATTCGTCGGAGCATGGACAGATGTGTCAAAAGCGTTCCACAGGGATGCTGGTCCATGTTGACTCCAACGTTTCCCACAGTTGTCAAGTTGGTTGGATTTCCTTTGGCTGGTGGACCATTCTTTATACCCATGGGAAACTGTTGAGCGTGAAAAACCCAGCAGTGTTGCAGTTCTTGACACGAATCGGTGTGCCTGGCACCTACTACTATTCACCGTTTTAAGGCACTTAAATATTTTGTCTTGCCTATTCACCCTCTGAATGGCACACACACACATACAATCCATGTCTCAATTGTCTCAAGGCTTAAAAATCCTTCTTTAACCTGTCTCCCCTTTATCTACAGTGATTGAAGTAGATTTAACAAGTGACATCAATAAGGGATCATAGCTTTCACCTGGATTCACCTGATCAGTCTATGTCATGGAAAGAGCAGGAGTTCTTTATGTTTTGTATACTCAAGAATCCAGTATATAAATATGCTGTGTGTATCAACAGTGTAACACAAATGCAATGTAGCCTACATCACCAGGGAGTTATGAGATTACCATGCACAGGAGTTTACACACACACACACACACACACACACACACACACACACACACACACACACACACACACACACACACACACACACACACACACACACACACACACACACACACACACACACACACACACACACACACACACACACATACATACACTGAATCGCTGACGAGCTAAGAATAAAGCACCCTCCTCCTGAATGTGTTTGTGCAACAGGCACCTTATGGCACCCTCTGCTCTCTCCCTCCAGGTAAGTAAGGCTGAGACAGATTAGCTGGTGGCTGGCTAGTGGAGGCTACGCTCTGTCTCTCTGTCCCACCCTCTCTCTCTCTCTCTCTCTCTCTCTCTCTCTCTCTCTCTCTCTCTCTCTCTCTCTCTCTCTCTCTCTCTCTCTCTGTCTCTTTCTCTCTCTCTGTGTCCCTCTCTCTGTCTCTCTCGCTCGCTCTCTCTCTCTCTCTCTCTCTCTCTCTCTCTCTCTCTCTCTCTCTCTCAGACGATTCAGTGGCGAGCGTCTAAGCCTGAGGTGGATGAGATGAGCTCACTTAGGGGCATTAGAGGGAAGCTCAGCTAAGCTTGCTGGCTGCCACCTGCTCTTTGGAGCTTTCCAGCCACAACCCCAGTCCACCTCCAGCCACCTGTTGCGAGGATAACCAGCAGAGCCATGTCTGGAGGTGAATCAGGTTCCTCCTCTCCTTGAAAGACAAGGGAAAGTCAGAGGTAGCTCAGAATTGGAGTGTATTATGAAACACATCATTGAGAATAGTGGTTAACTTGACATTTGAGCATTTCAAATGAGTGCTGGTGATATGTGAGCTTCTACAGTTGCTTTACTGAATGTGTGTATCCTCCAGCTTGTGGGACCCTCCTTGGCTAGCAGGCTTGTTTTTGGCACGTTGGCTAGTTTTGGTTGGGATGTTATCCAGATAGGGCAGCAGGTAGTCCCGGGGTTAGAGCGTTTGGCCAGTAACCAAAAGCTAGCGCTGATTTTAATACTTGAGCCGACAAGGTGAAAAACCGGTTGTTGTGCATGGCACTTAACCCCAATTTCTCCAGGGACACCAGCAAAATCGTGTAACCCTGGCTGTGACTCCACTCCTCGCGGGTGTCTGAGGGGGAGGTGGGATATGCAACAAAAAAAGCACATTTCCAATTCACTCAAGTACACACTTGTACAAAGTGTGAAATAGGATAAATATAAGCACCTACTAAATGATATTGTTATGATGTGAGAGGATAGCTAAGTGCTAGTGGTTATTATGTTAATTAAAACAGAACCCTACAGTGTGGAGGAAGGGGCCATCTGGACATGGGAGACAAAGACTTACATAACCATGTTATGATCTACTGCTATGGCTCCACTATACCAAGAGACACCAGTTCAAATGTGGAGAGGACTTCAAAATACAATTCTTACTGATTAGTCACTACTCACTAGTGTAGAAGATTTCTTTTAGATGTATACTCTATTTTTATATATTTTTTTGTTTATTAATTCGACCATTTAAAAAAAACAAGCACACATAAAACTTGAAAAAGCCATACATGCACATTAATAAAATCATGGAGGATGACACAATAAAGTCCCGGGACTTATTTCCGTTGTGGTCCTCTTGAGACAAGATGGCTAGACAAGATGGAACACAGTATGGCAGTGAAATAATAAAACAAAAACAGAGAAGAAGAACATCTATCTCATCATTCCAGTTACATCACAGGGGTTTTGACACACGTAGCCTACGTAATATATGGGTTATGACTTCCAGACACGTGTTTCCCCCACTTCAATACAGTTGATCTTCTCTTCCTAAAAAAAAAACTGTATGATGCCACTGAGTGTGTATTCATCCTACATGGTAGCAATGAGTAAATGTAGAGACGAACAGGCGTTACTGTTGACCCTAACCATTGATTAACGCTGTATTGATTAACACCATAGGATAAACGCATCCCCCAGGATTTAGTCACCTGTAGGGACAGAACAGGAAGTCCCATATAGATGAGCTCAGTCTCACTGGTTTCACTGAGCTTATATTTGTGCTAGCTACAACGTGGAGCCAGTAAGCAGAGCCAGTAAGTCATTTATCTACAGTAACTGTATCGCTCAGGCTATAAAAGCACACAACAGCAGCCCTTTTAAATAAGACTTGATAAAGGGTAGCCTACTTATAGAGAAGGAGAGAACATACTAATCTGTTCCCAGCAGTTATCAATCTTGATATGTAGGCCACTACTCTTTAAAGAATATAACTTGACACAGTATTGACAAAAGGCAATAATATGCAGTACATTTCCAGACATTTTTATGATATAAGCTTCCCATGATAAATTGCTTAATCCACAATTATGGAAATGTATGGAGTGCCAAAAGAGTGAAGTGTAAGTCCTATTATCACTGTGCCAGGCTATCTGGTGTGGGGTGGGGTGGTATTGTGTGCCATGCAGGATGTCTCCTGTAGCTTTAGGGCCAGTTAACAGGCAGGGCAGGGCTGTCACCCACACACACAGGAGAATGGTTTATAGGGAGGCCTTGTCCGTCACCATGGAGACCCCCAGACAAGGTCAGGGCTATTGTTTGTATTTTTCACTGCCATAAGAGGGAGGATCTATCCGCTCTGCGTTAGAGGAGAGAGGGAGAGAGGAAGCAGGGTCGGACGGCTCCTATTGACTAACCATGAAAAATATTTTCTTTACATGCAGTGTAAAGATTTTCTTCACATGCAATGGAGACTAAGTGAAGTGACTGTCTATTTTGCTGTTGTTTTGGAAGCTTTGAAGGCTTGGAGTCTGTGTGTGGGATTGTGTGACAGGGAGTGGTACACCACTCAAAGTAATGACGGTAGCAATAGTTAGAAAGGAAGAAGTTTCTCAGCGCTGTCTGCCGCTGCCTCAGAGTTCTTTCCTAAAGTACAACAAAGAGCTCTATTCACTCTATCCTCAAAATAATTCTAGTCATCTACCTGTTAACACATGGCCATGAATCGACAAATTCCCTTCTTTGTGGACTACAAAGCATCCTGCCTGGGCATTCTGTATTCTGTTTCTTCTGCTTTTATGCCCAGAAGTCTCACTGAAATGCGATTCAAATTGCTCTCACCTCAGGGGCTGTAGAATAACCAAGCTGATTCAGCTAGAATAACACATAGCACCCCCTGGGTAAGGTAGAAAGCATGCTGTGAGGAAGATTGAGGAAGTAGTTGGCGGGGTGATCCTGCTCATTTAAAATAGATGAAAGAAAGAGACGCTCATTTCCAGGATCATTTTCATCAATCATTTTCACCATTTAAATTTCATTTGTATCATTTATATCACAATAAAACTCATGTTTTACTTTCTTACTGTTCACCTCAGTAGCCCAAGATGATCTTGACACAGTTACAGTTTGTTGGATTTTCTAAAATAGAACAGTCACAAAATAGCCGTGTTAGTGTGTCCGAGGGATAGACTCTGAGGACTTTGTCCAAACAGTGTCAGAGTCTTTTACGAGGCGTCGTGTTTGAATAAGTTCCTGGACAGGAGAGCAGGGAAAGGAACTACAAATAAACCCCAGCAGCGTCTTTCTTCAGCCGCAGCCGAAGATTTAACCTCCGTCAGTTCCTCCACAGAGGTAGAGCCAGGAATGAGAATAAAGTGGCTGTAAATGGCGACGCCACTCCTGGCTGGCACTGACTGTGGAGGGAAGTGGTGATAAACAAGTCCTAATGGAGGAAGGGAAGGAGGGAGCCACAGCAGGTTGGAGTTGCATCACAACAAAGGGGCCTATTTTCTGTGCAGCCAGGTTAACATGACAACACTAATAGACAGTCTAACCCTGAACACTGTGTTGCAGTGTGGGTGGTGACACAGGACTGCTTTAAGTGCTTTAAGCAACCCTAAATTACTTTCAGGGTTTTAATCACCTACTGTAATTTTTTCCCCAGTACAGATTCAATAAACTCCCTACATCTCAGGCCTATTTTCTAGTAGAATTTGATGAATAATACATTAGAGGCTGTTGAGCAAGACATACAAAAAATATGTATTACTGAACAAAAATATAAACTCCACATGCAAAGTTTTGGACCCCTGTTTTATGAACTGAAATTTCCCAGACATTTTCCAAAAGCTTATTTTTATCAAATTGTGTGTGCAAATGTACTGTTAGTGAGCATTTCTCCTTTGCCAAGATAATCAATCCACCTGACAGGTGTGGCATATCAAGAAGCTGATTAAACAGCATGATCATTACACAGGTACACCTTGTGCTGGGGACAATTAAAGGCCTCTCTAAAATATGCAGTTTTGTCCCACAACACAATGCAACAGCGTGCAATTGGCGTGCTGACTGCAGGAATGTCCACCAGAGCTGTTGCCAGAGAATTCAATGTTCATTTCTCCACCATAAGCCGCCTCCAACATCATTTTAGAGAATTTGGCAGTATGTCCAACCGGCCTCACAACCACCGACCACGTGGAACCACGCCAGCACAGGACCTACACATCCGGCTTCACTTCGTCTGAGACCAGCCACACAGACAGCTGATGAAACTGTCTGTAATAAATCCCTTTTGTGGGGAAAAACTAATTCTGATTGGCTGGGCCTGGCTCCCAAATGGGTGGGCCTATGCCCTCTCAGGCCCACCGATGGCTGCGTCCCTGCCCAGTCATGTGAAATTTATAGATTAGGGCCTAATTTATATATTTTAATTGACTGATTTCCTTATATGAACAATAACTTGTAAAATTGTTGAAATTGTTGCATGTTGTATTTATATTTTTGTTCAGTATATATGAGTTTATTACAGTTACTTATGACTCTACAGAAAGTGCCATATTGTGGATCTAAGTGTAACTTTGATTGTGTCTGTGTGTGTTTTTTGTGGTGTGTGTGTTTTTTTGTGGTGTGTGTGGTCTTTTGGCCACCCGGCCCTCTGGCCAGTGCTGTTACTGTTAAACATCATCAGCGCAGAGCAGTGTGTTCCTTTGAGCTCACCTCCTGGCCACTTAATACCTGTTACACAACCAGGAGGCAGGTCAGCCACAGGGTCAGCACTGCACTCTCATCATTGGCCCACGGGTCAGCCCTGCACTCTTCTTATTTGCCGGCCCTCTGCTCTGTGCTTTCAATCCATCTCACACACACACACCCACAGGGCCGTGCACAGACCTTTCACGGGGCATGTGCTCAAAACAATATGGTTTTTTACTTTCACAATTCATAACATACTAAATGCCTCTGTAGCATAGTGCGATTTATTTCTGCAACAACGCACTCACTCATCATCACAAATTGTAAGCAAGCTAGTTACAGGGCCTCCTAAAGACATGACTGACATCTGGAAAAGAGGGTGGGCTATCAGCTGATCATTAATCTTGATGATTGATGGGAATCTGCTAGTTAGCGCAACCAGTGGACAGGGTGGCGAACTTGATCACGACTTATGGGCAGTGTGTTCTGAACAACAATGACAAAAAACGTAGGGTAATTATGTCACCACCCAAAAGGGAACTTTGGAGACTGGAAAGGAAAAGGGGCATATGCTCTACATAGGTAGAGCCCTATCTGTGTACGTGCTTGCACACACACTCTGATTTTGTTGTTGTTCATCATTTGACACACAGTAGCCTCCGTGACGGTGACCTTAGGGCCGAAGAACTTTAATTAATTTATTTTGCGTGTTCTGTACTTTTCCTGTGTTTTCCCCCTCTCACCTCTGATGGATTTGTACTGGACAGAAAATGAACATGGCCTCATACTGATGCCATCCCTGCCGTGTTAAAGGGTGTGTGTGTGTGCATGCGTGTGTGCATCATTTGTTTAAGGTAAGTGTTGACCTGAAGCCGTGCTAAATTAGTTCCTCTCTACTACAGTATAGTGATGGAAAAGTTATTTTTGGACGATATTATAGCGATATTTGACGCCAAGTATCGATTTGTATAATTTGTAGGTAGCGTTAGTTGGCTGTACCTGCGCCAAAACTCCGGTATTATTTTTACTATAGCTTGTTCTCCGTCTTCCTTTTAAATAGTGAGCCAAAATGTTTTCATCGCTTTTATTTCCATGACTCATCAAAACTTGTTTACTCTATAGTGAGCAATATGTTTGGAACATCATATCGCAATAAAATCACAGTATCGAATTGCAATACAAATAGAATCGTAAGAATCGCAATACATTATTATCGTATTGCCACCTACGTATCGTAATAATATCGTATCGTGAGGTCCCTGACAATTCCCAACCCTACTACATACATACATGCAGTGATTACGGTGCATTTGGAAATGATTTAGACCCCTTGACTTTTTCCACATTTTGTTACCTTACATACAGCCTTTTTCTAAAATGGACTAAATATTTTTTCTACCTCATCAATCTACACACAATACCCCATAATGACGATGCAAACACAGGTTTTTAGAAATGTTTGCAAATCTATAAAAAATAAAAATAAAACATTTACATAACTATTCAGACTCTTTACTCAGTACATGTTGAAGCACCTTTGGCAGCGATTACAGCCTTCAGTCTTCTTGGGTATGACGCTACAAGTGAGGCACCCCTGTATTTGGGGAGTTTCTCCCATTCTTCTCTGCAGATCCTCTGAAGCTCTGTCAGGTTGGATGGGGAGCGTCGCTGCATAGCTGTTTTCAGGTCTCTCCAGATATGTTCGATCGGGTTCAAGTCCGGGCTCTGTTTGGGCCTCTCAAGGACATTCAGAGGCTTGTCCTGAAGCCACTCCTGTGTTGTCTTGGATGTGTGCTTAGGGTCGTTGTCCTGTTGGAAGGTGAACCTTTGCCCCAGTCTGAGGTCCTGAGTGCTCTGGAGCAGGTTTTCATCAAGGATCTCTCTGTAAATTGCTCCGTTCATCTTTCCCTTGATCCTGACTAGTCTCGCAGTCCCTGCCGCGGAAAAACATCCCCACAGCATGATGTTGCCACCACCATGCTTCACTGTAGGGATGATGCCAGGTTTCCTCCAGACGTGATGCTTGGCATTCCAGCAAAATAGTTAAATCATGGTTTCATCAGACCAGAGAATCTTGTTTCTCATAGTCTGAGAGTCCTTTAGGTGCCTTTTGGCAAACTCCAAGCGGGTTGTCATGTGCCTTTTACTGAGGAGTGGCTTCCGTCTGGCCACTCTACCATAAAGGCCTCATTGGTGGAGTGCTGCAGAGATGGTTGTCCTTAAAGGTTCTGCCATCTCCACAGAAGAACTCTGCAGCTCTGTCAGAGTGATGACGGGTTCTTGGTCACCTCCCTGACCAAGGCCCTGCTTCCCCGATTGCTCAGTTTGGCCGGGCGGCCAGCTCTAGGAAGAGTGTTGATGGTTCCAAACTACTTCTGTTTAAGAATGATGGAGGCCACTGTGTTCTTGGGGACCTTCAATGCTGCAGAAATGTTTGGTACTCTTCCCCAGTTCTGTGCCTCGACACAATCCTGTCTTGGAGCTCTATGGACAATTCCTTCGACCACATGGCTTGGTTTTTCCTCTGACATGCACTGTCAACTATGGGTCCTTATATAGACAGGTGTGTGCCTTTCCAAACCATGGCCAAACAATTGAATTTACCACAGGTAGACTCCAAGTTATAGAAACATGTCAAGGATGACCAATGGAAACAGGATGCACCTGAGCTCAATTTCGAGTCTCATAGCAAAGGGTCTGAATACTTATATAAGGTATTTCATTTTTTAAATTGTAATACATTTCTAAAAAAACATGTTTTCCCTTTGTCATTATGGGGTGTTGTGTGTAGATTGGTGAGGAAACAATGTATTGATTCCATTTTAGAATAAGGTTGTAACGTAACAAAATGTGGAAAAAGTCAAGGGGTCTGATTACTTTCCGAATGCACGGTACGTAGACCTTTTCAAAGACTGTGTTGAAAGAGGGCCATTACAGTGAATATCCAGTTCAGCTTTCACTGCAGGTTTTAATACTGGCTAGTGAGCGGTGCTCTAGTTGTGCTATATTATAATAGTCTGGTAAATTATGGTCGCATAGGTGTGCCAGGTTAGGGTGACATGGAGCTAGGGAGTGGGGTAATTTGATTGGCTCCCACTGGGTTCTGTAAATAGCCTGGGAACAGCTAGTCGACGAACTGAATCAAAGAGAGGCCATCCAATGCAGCAGAGACTGGCTAAAGATAAGGTCTTGAAACAAATTCCATTTGTTTTTGTATTTTCTTATTCTAAGGCTTCTTTTGTGAGCCAACTGAAACATACAACAGTGACATTTACTCTTGAGGATTTTGCACTGTACATTTTCACTGTGTTAATTTTCTCTAGTGGTCACATCATTTGCAGACCTATATTTTGGTAACTAGAGAGTATTTTCCCTGGCCTGACCAGACCTGCTGCTGACCAGAGCTCTGACTGTCTGACCAACCCTGCTGCTGACCAAAGCTCTGACTGTCTGACCAGACCTGCTGCTGACCAGAGCTCTGACTGCCTGACCAGCCCTGCTGCTGACCAGAGCTCTGACTGCCTGACCAGACCTGCTGCTGACCAGAGCTCTGACTGCCTGACCAGCCCTGCTGCTGACCAGAGCTCTGACTGCCTGACCAGCCCTGACTGTCTGACCAGAGCTCTGACTGTCTGACCAGCCCTGCTGCTGACCAGAGCACTGACTGTCTGACCAGACCTGCTGCTGACCAGAGCCCTGACTGTCTGACCAGCCCTGCTGCTGACCAGACCTGCTGCTGACCAGAGCCCTGACTGTCTGACCAGAGCTCTGACTGTCTGACCAGACCTGCTGCTGACCAAAGCTCTGACTACCTGACCAGACCTGCTGCTGACCAGAGCCCTGACTGTCTGACCAGAGCTCTGACTGTCTGACCAGACCTGCTGCTGACCAGAGCTCTGACTGTCTGACCAGACCTGCTGCTGAACAGAGCTCTGACTGTCTGACCAGACCTGCTGCTGACCAGAGCCCTGACTGTCTGACCAGAGCTCTGACTGTCTGACCAGACCTGCTGCTGACCAGAGCTCTGACTGTCTGACCAGACCTGCTGCTGACCAGAGCCCTGACTGTCTGACCAGACCTGCTGCTGACCAGAGCTCTGACTGCCTGACCAGCAGTAGTAGCTTGGTGATGAGGGTGGTGGTGTGTTTAGGTTACAACTGTTTACCCTGCTCCCAGTGGCCCGGCCCAACCTCTCTGTTGTCCTTGTCCCTGAAATCAGCAGCTGTCCTAATTTGTTGCACCATGCCCTGCGCTTCTGACCTCTTGGTCATGACCTCCGGATTACCTCTGACCTCTGACACTTGGCCAATAAGCTCCTGGCCTGTCAACTGCCACAAATGTTATATCTGCTTGCCTCTATGGCATGTCTTGAGGAGTTGTGTACTTTGAGATGTTTGTGTATGTTTGGTGGTAGCCAGGCGCTTGGTAGTTACTACTACAATCAAGTATTCTGGTATTCATCAAACATAAAGTAGATTTATTGTTTACCGACAGGCTTTACAGTTGATTAAGTTAATTAGATAAAGCTGATTGGCGTGGGTTGATACATCATCTCTGTCTTTCATGTTGATGTTTTTAATACCCCAGCCAACCTCGGGGCATGTTAGGGCCTGTTAGGTTCACCTCCTCCAGACAACATACTGATACAGAACAGCAATACAGTACACTAGCATGAAGGTGGCATAAAGAGATTGTGACTTTCATTATCACTCAATATCACTGTACTGTTCTGTTCTAAACGGCTCTCTGTAGAATAACAACTTTTCTTTTATTCTACATTATCAACTGTAAAGCGACAACCCTTTTACTTTGTTTCAAAGTAACTTTGGAGGACTCCTTTGTTCAGCTTATTGGACCTCCTTTACTATCCAATAATGTATGTAGTATGCAGTAGCCTATAGACACAAGGGATCAATGCACAAGGAGAGTGACAAAAAAAAGGTAAAGAGACCACACTGACCCACACTTCACCAGCAGCTCTTGATCTCTGTCCTGCTGTTGTGTAAGTGGTCAGTCAGTGATCCTATTGCCAGTGATCCTATTGTCAGTGATCCTATTGCAGATCTATGATGGCTACACACACACACACTGATCCTGTTGCAGGTCTGTGATCCAGCACGACCCTCAGCCCTGAGCTATGCTATGTTGATCTCCCAGACGGCTACACACACACACACACACACACACACACACACACACACACACACACACACACACACACACACACACACACACACACACACACACACACACACACACACACACACACACACACACACACACACACACACACACACAAACACACATAGCAGACATGTTACATAAACACAGAGGGCAGGGGGCAACAGACTGAGCTACAGTACAGTTGAAGAGCTGCAACTAAGCACCCTGTATCAGGTGCAGACTGGTACATGCCAGCTGCCACTGATGTAGAGCCCCTGAAATGGGATACACCATTGTTGGAGGGCAGGGGGGGTGGGATGAGGAGAATTGAAGGAGGGGGTTCTTGCTTGGTGATTGTCCCCAAAGTCTTGATTGAGTTCTGAAAGGGCAACCTGGTAAAGGTCCTGGCTGGTCAGACTTGATTGAGTTCTGAAAGGGCAACCTGGTAAAGGTCCTGGCTGGTCAGACTTGATTGAGTTCTGAAAGGGCAACTTGGTAAAGGTCCTGGCTGGTCAGACTTGATTGAGTTCTGAAAGGGCAACC